>NW_024424786.1:23493966-23566392 GCF_017311325.1 Ursus maritimus
AAGAAAGAAAGAAAGAAAGAAAGAAAGAAAGAAAGAAAGAAAGAAAGAAAGAAAGAAAGAAAGAAAGAAAGAAAGAAAGAAAGAAAGAAAGACCCTCAGTGGCGGTAGTCATCACCTAGATAAGCTGCTCACCTTGTCACTTGTTTTCAGTACCCCATGAAGAGAGGACAGGCCCTCCACCCAAAATTTTGTTTTAATGTTGAAACTGACGATGTTACATGAATTCCTCTGTTCATCTGCTTGGGCTTCCATAACAAAATTCCAAGACGGGTAACCACCGTCTAATAAACAGAAATTGAATAACAGAAATTTAAATAACAGAAATTTACAGAAATTTAATAAGAAATTAACAGAAAATAACAGAAATATAAAGAACAGATATTGATTTCTTATAGTTCTGTAGGCTAGGAAATCCAAGCACAAGGGGCCAGCAATGCAAATTTGCTCTGCAGCCTCCGTGCTTGGCTTGTAGGTGAGCACAGTCTCACTGTGTGCTCATGGGCTTCTTTGCACAGGCACAAGGGGGAGAGAGAACAGAAGCTTTCTCTTTTTTGTCTCTTTTCATAAAGACACTAATCCTGTTTTGGCAAGGCCCCATCCTTATGACGTTATTTAATCGTAATTTCTTCCCTGGAGGTCCCATCTCTACACTGGCACAATAAATAATTGCCAGTCCAGGTAAAGGACACAAAGAATTGTTTGTATTCTTTTTATGTTTCTGTAACTTTGAGGTGATTCCAGGTAGACGTTAAAATATAATGAATCTAAAGCATCGTGTACTTGATATGCTTTAATATTTTGTGAAAATAGCTGGCACACTCACAAAGGTGGATAGCGGTTTCTCACTCTAACTTTGTAGTCTAAGTGTATCTTCTTCTAACGGCCTGCACTTATTTTAATCGTTATGATTACTATCATGTAAAATGTATACAAACCCCATAGAAAATTTAGGACCCCAGATTTAAAAGAGGGAAAGCATAATTCAACATAAATATCTGTACAGCATCATAATCAATTTATTCTCCTACTGAAAGACCTTCACAACTTAAGCATGGCTTTGCAAAAGGGATCCAGAAAATTGCATGTCAAAATGATAAATTTGTCAATTTGTCCAACTGCTTATTGTTATGGGCATGACACTGATGATAAAATGAAGGAGGGAAGGAAAAAAAAAAAAAAACCTTTATTCCTGAAAGTCTCGTCTAGGAGGATATGGTGCATCTGTTCTTCACATACATTACTCAGGTGATTTCCTGAATTTAGCACAGTTTTCTTTCTGGCCTTCAAACTTAATACTCCTTCTTCTTTTCCTTCCTCCCTCCCACCATCTTCTTTCCTCCCTCCCTCCCTCCCTTCTTCCCTTTCTTCTGTCTGATCTTCTTTCTGTCTTTCCTTGCATCTTTCCTCTGTCCCTCTTTTTTTCTTTCTGTTCTTATATTTCATGGTATTAGTTCATGAACAAAATTTCTACTTATCTCAAACTGATTCAATTATGCCTTTTTTTTATAGAGCTCATGGGACCTGTTGTCAGAGCTCTTAGAGGGTACCTAAATATCTTTCTTGATTGTAATGAATTTTAATTTCAGTAAGACAAGAATGCTCTAATTTTAAACTAAGAAAGTTTATTATTGAACGGGAAAATTTAATTTGATGAAAAGTAGACGTAGGTTATTTCTTCAAAAATGGAAAGAAAATTCATCCAGTTTTACAGTTACATGTGTGGAGTTTATTTTCCAGCCTTATTAGAAAAGTTGTCATGTTTTTTAAAATTTTAATTTATTTAATGGAGATTTGTTAAACAATTACTTACATATTCTGTACGAAGTACTGGTGATACAGAGATTAAAAACAAAACTAAAGCAAAACATCCCTCTTGTTCCCCCTTGGAAATCAGAGTAGATTAGTAGAGAACACTTCAGTTGTAAGTACTAGGATAGAGAGGACCAGAGAGTGATACAAGAGCGAAATAGAGAAAGCACGAACTTTGACTTAGAGACATAAGCTGTGGTATTCGGAGAAGTCGCCATTATTGTGAATTGTGCTCCTTGGCAAACCCAGAGTTGGCAGTAGTTGAAGGTAGACACAGAATTAGACGGAGGTTCTTCTGTGCCTGGGACTTTAACAAGTGATAAAGAATATTCTAGAGAGCCCTGCTTTCATGCTGTCAAAGGTAATAATTGTCTTTCCAGGGCCATTAAGTAGAGCTGTCTGTTGGAATAGCCAGAAGAGACCTAGACTAAGTATCGTGGAATATATAAAATAAGGCAAAGCTCCTGAGGAGCTAGAGTTATAAACCCTAATTCCTAATACTGTATCTCATTTGGGTGCATTAGGCCTTTTAAAAACTTAACTCATTTTCTGTATTGAATAATAGTTCACATCATTTTTCAAATGGAATTCAATGATACAACCAGGTTAACATTACTCTTGGAGCATATTAATTGGGGCCTGGAAGATGGAGTGGTGATGATCCACTGAGATTCTTAACACCATACCAGATAAGTCTCCTACCCCCCTCCAGGAGAAAGAGAATGGTAGGACTCCAGAGTTCTCCGTTCTGGCTGTAGCATAGAGCAAATGCAGGTACGTACTTAGGAAATTAGTACAGAGCTGTCACATTTTATTATTTGTGGGGTTTTTTTTGTTTTAAATATTCCACCGTTTTTGTATTAAAATTCAGAAAGATTGCATATTTCAGTTGAAACATGGGTGGGCCAGAAGGAATGGAAATCAACTAGCTGTAAAAAGCTGAAAATACCCATTTCCATAATAAGTTCCCAATGTATTTATTATACACAAGGTAATGCTATGAGTACGATGAGAAATGATACAAATTAATTTTAAAGACCACAACTAAAACTTTCATTTGTCATTCTTGAGCCTAAGTCTCCCAAATATTTTAGAATTCCAATTGGACACAGGAATTTTACTATCTTGGTAACAAGTGTTTTTACGACTCTCTGAATTCAGATGCACTGTTTCTTTCATTTAACTTTCATGTAACTTTCATTTAACATTAACAGATATCACTGCCAACTTAAGAAACTTTTCTATAAACTTGATAATGCATAATGTAACTATCACCTATTATACGTGTTAGAATCAATTCACAAAATCAATACTGTCTTCCTAGCATGATATGGTAGCATTATATAGAGGTAAAACTCCCTTGAGCTTTTACATACAAGCAATTCAAGCTGTATTACACATAGTAGATGAGAACCTCTACTAACTAGTGATTTTTACAGGTTACCTCTGTGTTATTATCCACGAAAGAGGAATAGGAGGATTCTGCAGTTCAGTAAAACTTCTGAATAACACAGCATTACAGTATTTACAATAACTAGATTGTAACTTAAAATTTTGAACAGAGTGCAATAGAACTGAACAAAGCTTTGTTTATACTGGACAAAACATAAAATGTGACAAAATCATCATCTTGAATAATCACTTTGTCACCACTGTGCCATAAAAACACATTTAGTAACATTTGTAAAGAGGGAATATTCTTATGCCCTAATAAACACCTCTTTATGAAAGGCTGACTGTGATGCCTGTGTCTCCATTCTGTTTGGAGAATTTACAATAAAATACTTTGTTTCAAAGTATTTACAAAAATACCAGAAAGATTCTTTAATTACTATGCAATACTGATCCCAGCCAGTTGTTGAACTCAATTACTGAAATTTAATAATTTCTGAAGATAATGTTCAAGTTCAGGAGCTTAGATGAACTTAGGTCATCCTTCCTTGGGGGGGTGGAGAGAACTTATCACTCTTCTCTGTATTTGTGAGAGTTCTTTAAAAAGTAACTATTGCTGTTTCCAGAGTAGTTTTTATTTTCAGGCATTTATTGTCAGGGAGCCATTGATTAAATTGTGAAATATTGATAGCCTTCTTTGGCAATAAATGAGAATAAAATTCATATACTTTCTCGGGAATGCCAAAGCTACATTTTCTCAGATTCTTCACTTATTGGAAACCCAGTATTTTCATATTGAGCTGCCATGACCACCGCAGATTTGTAAGTTAATTACCACATCATCCTTAACTATGATTGCTGAAATATTCCCTAATGCAGTAGAGAGTAGGTGCTGCCTACTGCTGCCTAATGCAGTAGAGAGTAGGTGCTGGCTAGCTAGAGGGCGTAAAGAATGTGGGTGTTGGGGATATTCTCTACGATAGTATGCCTGACAGTGTTAGAAAACAATTCTACCAGACATGCTATACGGAGAGGAAAAGATAGCCCATCTGACTGAGGGAGTAAATTTTCTTTTATTATGCTTTAGACTAACAATTTTTGCGACTTTAGAATTTTATTCCTACAAAAAATTATGTTTATTTTAATCAATTTCCAGCTGAATTACTTACTTTTCTTTCTTTCTTTTTTCTTAGTTATCTTTTACAGATAATATATTAACATTCTCTTTCTGAACAGATGGATGTTTTTTCATCTTTGGTTTGGTATACTACCAGCACACTGCAGCATTCCTTCATTTGAAAAGCATAACAAAATGCCACACTGAAAAGGATACATAAAACTTCCTACTCACTAGTTAAAATCACAAAAAATATTACATAAAGATAACTAATTAAATGTATTTTTAATAATTTTGAGAGCAAGTAAGTTTTATATAGAAAAAATAGCTCTTTATTTTATGTTTATGTATGACCTGACCCATTTTCAGAGAGAAATGAGATTGAAACCATTTTTTTTTTAAAGCTAGAATACAGTTACTTCAGAGAAATATGTCTCCTTTGCTAGAGATTGGCTAATTGTTTGTTCGTTTTCTGGTGGCCAAATTAAAGAGGGAAACACAATCAAGTGTTGCAATTAATAACATATCCATAAAATTAAAACAAACAAGTTGCACTAAATGTTTTATATCTGGATTTTTTTAAGAGTGTGTAATATAACATGGAGAAAGATTTTATGATTACAAAATTACTTTAATTTTGCTTTTTTTCTATGATGTATAGTTTAAACCCTTAAAAACCAATCTATGTTCTATTTCATATTCACTAAAATGTTTTATATATTGTTCCAAGAGCCTCAACACAGAAATCATTCCATTTGTTAGTTCACTCTGTAGATTGTATTAGTTCTGATCGGTAATAAAGAAAGGGAAACAGAATGAAACATAAAATATACTTTCTGTAGCAACTCAAGTAGCAACAAGTCATAAAAGTCCTTTCCTTCAATTTCAGAGTTAAGTAGGAATAGAGTAGGCAATTTAATATCACTTTCATTCCAAAAAATAAAAAATAAAAAGATGGCACTTTCATTCATTTTTATTGAGCGATTACCATGTTCTAGATGACTCTTCAAGGAACTGTGGAAATAACAGTACACATATGTTCTTATGGGGATTAGATGCTACATTAAACATACATATATAGCATGTCATATGCTGATAAGTACTGCACAGAAAAATAAAGCAAGATGATAAGGAGAGCAAGTGCCAATAAGTGGAGTAGGGCTATTTTATAAGGAATATTTATTTATTTATTTCAATTGCACTGGATGGGTTAAATTGGCAAGGGAAACTTTATTCAAGACTGTTCCAATAGGGAGCAATACTACTGGAATAGGAGAGAGATTGAACTCAACTGCCCTGAAACAAAGGGAAGGAAAGTTTTAAACTCTGGACTGAGCTGGTAGAAAAGCGACTGGAGGAATTAAAGGGGAGGTGGGTCACTGTGATTAGGCCATTTGTGTTTACTATCTGGTGATTATGGAAGTGAAACGCCTACTCCCTCACAGAAACTGAGAGATGGGGGTTCTGTCTTTCTAGAGGATTCTATTTCAGAGAGATGAGTAGTGGCTATCATCAGGTCTTTGAGAAAGACATTCCAGGGTTGTAGAGAGGCTGTAGAGAGGCAAGAGGCAGTTCTTTCCATGAAAGAACTTACAAATGAAAGGTTTTGTTTTTGTTTTTGTTTTTGTCTTGTTGTTTTTAAAGTAAATGCTCTAAGAAAAGGGAGTTAAGGGATCTGTAGTCAGGAGGAAGCCTGTCTGAAGTTTAGTTAAAATTAGGGCAATGTTAAGACCATTGTGATTTTGTTGGTTTGTTTTTAAGATTTTATTTTTAAATAATCTCTACTTCTAATGTGGAGCTTGAACTCAAAACCCCAAGATCAAGAGTTGCATGTTCACCAACCAAGGAGCCAGCCAGGCACCCCCAAAGCTATTTTGATTTGGAGGCTTTAGTGATAATCCACTTAAGAGATAAAGGTGACTTGGACCAGGTACAGAGGGGTGAACATAGTGCTGAGTAGCCAGATTCAGGATATATTCAGAAGATAGAACTGATGGGACTTGTTTCTAGATAGCACGTGGAATACGAGTAGGGGAAAAGTAAAGAATGCTTCCAACTATTTTGACTAAGAAAATAAGTTTGCTTTTATGGAAAATGTAAACATATTCATTGATAAAATTCTGTGAAGAATCAGAAAGAAACACAGAACATGCATATCAATCATAGAGGAAAAAAAAATGACACTAGGAAATTTCCAGCAGATTTTCTCTTTGACCCCTTATCTCTTGTCCATTACATTTTTTATATGTAAATGATGTATTTTTCGTTCATTTCTCCTTAAGCAAAAGTTCAATTCAATGACTCTCAGTATCTAGCATTTATTCGAAATCTGTACCCCTCATTCTGAGAGCCAACCAGAACATCTATTATAGATTAATTATAGAGTGTAAAATTTCCACAGAAATATACCATGAGGAATTTATTTTGTTCAGACTGTGGAAAGAATTGTGCCTTCAGGAATGAAGTGGACTTTACATTATTGCATTTGTTATATAGATTATTATATTAGTTTTGGAGGTTATTTATATTTAAAAAAAAGAAAAAAAGAAAGGAAGCACAAGTGAGATAAGATGGAAGGAGGAAACCTTCACTGATAAGATGACATTTCTTTGAACCAAAGTTCTAAGTGTACATTTTCATAAGACAATCTTATGAACTACTTCACTTCTTCATCACTTAATATTTTTAATAGCTAAGAAAGTCACCTCTCTTGAAGGATAAAAACACTATTACAATATGTATCTTATAATTACTTTTTTTAAAAAAGATTTTATTTATTTATTCGACAGAGATAGAGACAGCCAGCGAGAGAGGGAACACAAGCAGGGGGAGTGGGAGAGGAAGAAGCAGGCTCATAGCAGAAGAGCCTGATGTGGGGCTCGATCCCAGATCGCCGGGATCACGCCCTGAGCTGAAGGCAGACGCTTAACCGCTATGCCACCCAGGCGCCCCTCTTATAATTACTTTTAAATGAAGAAACTATTTTTCTCTTTCTGTAGATGATGGATAGATAGATGATAGACAGATAGTAGAGATAGAAATAGAGATATATAGGATAACACTTTTGCATGCCGAGCATATTGTTGAGATCCGAGGGAATTCAGTGTATTTAGAGGAGGATACTTCCCACTAAATAGGACATCCAAATCCATCCAGTTTCTAATCACTGCTAGACATTAGCAAATAATGATTAGTTTTTTTAATCTAGATTTTGGTCCTCTGTTGTCTGGTGGACTTCTGAGTTTTATAATTTAGTTTAGTTTTATAATTTTGCTAGTGTTGTTATTTATAATAATCACATGTATTTTTAAAAATAATCTCAGTGAGGGGTGCCTGGGTGTCTCAGCTGGTTAAGTGTCCAACTCTTGATTTTGGCTCAGGTCAGGGTCTCAGGGTTGTGAGATGGAGCCCCACATTGGGCTCCATGTTGGGCGTGGAGCCTGCTTAAGATTCTTTCTGTCCCTCTCCCTCCACCCTCCCCCCTCTCTAAAAAATGAATATGAAAAACAGAATAATCTCAGTGAATAAACAGAGGGAATGTTCCCAAGAAAACACAATTTTCAGTGGAGGTCCACAACAAAAGAAAACCACGCTCAATATTTTTGTGTATTTCTTAATTTTTTTATACTTTGTGTTGTCTGCTCTGTATTTTTAAATTTGATTGCATATTCAAAGTTGCTGTATTTCTTTCTTTGTTTCTTTTTTCTTTTTCTTTTTCTTCCCCCTCTGCTGCTGCTAGATCACAGCGTCCTACAAACTGTGAACTCATATAGAACAGCAAGGTCTTGCATGTATTCTCCATCCCTTTGTGTTCACTTCGGCATCAGGCTCAAGAAATCTATTCAGTAATTCCTTCTCAGTTACTGACTTGAGTAATTCCTAAGAATGTTTACTAGTGACTTGGTCTTCCTGACATCTTAATTAGAATGTTTTCTACTTTTAAAGTAATATGTATTATTGTTGTCGACTTCTGTCAAAGACTGTAAGTATGTATGAACTTATGTTTCTCAAATTACAAGCTTATCTCTTCTGAGTTCAATTTCATGTGAAAAACTTGACATACCATTGCTTCCTTTAAATACTCTCCACCTTAATTACTGGTTCTGATTTACTTCATATGCAAGTTACACTCAGATTACTATAATTGAATTATGTATTTAATATGTTTTATTTTTTATAACTTCTCACCAACATCCTATTTTGGCTACATTTAAAATACTGCTAATTGGGGCGCCTGGGTGGCACAGAGGTTAAGCGTCTGCCTTCGGCTCAGGGTGTGATCCCAGCGTTGTGGGATCGAGCCCCACATCAGGCTCCTCCACTGTGAGCCTGCTTCTTCCTCTCCCACTCCCCCTGCTTGTGTTCCCTCTCTTGCTGGCTCTCTCTCTCTGTCAAATAAATAAATAAAATCTTTAATAAATAAATAAATAAATAAATAAATAAATAAATAAAATACTGCTAAATTAAATTCCACATTGTTCCTTTTTTTCAAAGCTTAATAATGATCACTTTATGCCAGCTTACAAAAGTTATCTTAATTTACCTCTTAATGTGCTGTGACATATGTCTTCAAATATTTGAGGCATTTATATATTATAAAATCATTACCACCATAGTGTTAGTTAGCACCTGCATCACATCACATAATTACCATTTCTTTTTTTGTGGTGAGAACATTTCATATCGACTCCCTTAGCAACTTTCTAGTACATAATACAGTATCATTAACTAGGTTTACCATGCTGTACATTTGATCCCCAGAACTCACTCGTTTTATAGCTGGAAGTTTGTACACTGACCAACATCTCTTTCCTCCTACCTCCAACCCTGTTAACTACCATTCTAGTCTGTATGAGGTCGGCTTTTTTAGATTGTACATATAAGTGATGTCATACAGTATCTGTCTTTGTTTGACTTATTTCACTTAGCATAATGCCCTCGAGTTCTATCTCCCTCGTTATTATGAACACTGTTAAATTTACTCCAACGTGGATCCTGGATTGCATATGCCATCAAAATTATTGTGCTAAAGCCAGTGATTTCCATGTTGAAAAATCTAAGAGACACTTAGCTCTCTGTAGCCCACGTGATGACCCGCCACCTTATTCACCTTACCACGGTACAGGCATTTGGCGTCTGTGGCATCAAAACCTCCCTTGAGTTACACTTACTTCTCTGTCCACTTTTTTTTTTTCACTTTCTTCTTCTACCGTTCTAATCAAATATCAGATTTCTCAGCACTTATTTTATGCTGTAATTATTCTACTCAATTAGTATTTTCTCTCTAGACTTCTAGTATTAATTAAACATAATATAGCTAAGACCTGTTTTCTGAGATCTCTCAGAATTTAACAT
Organism: Ursus maritimus; assembly: GCF_017311325.1. Lineage (NCBI taxonomy): Eukaryota > Metazoa > Chordata > Mammalia > Carnivora > Ursidae > Ursus > Ursus maritimus. Next base: position 23,503,640 of record NW_024424786.1, read on the forward strand.
GTCCAAAATTACATTTGATTTCTGCCAAGCTTTAAGCTCCCACAACATGTGTACTGCAATAAATAGCACCTACGTATCCAGCTACAAAATCTAGACATATGAGAGACATCTTTAACTATTTGTTCTTCTTTACTTCCCACTCAAATTAATTCCCTTTACCTGAAAATAACTCCCTTAACACTCTTGTAGATGAATAATTTCCCTTTTTTTCTTAAAGTTGCAGCTTATTGATTTTTTAAAGATTTTATTTATTTATTTATTTATTTGAGAGAGAGAGAGGGAGAGAGAGAGCGCACAGAGCAAGAGCAATTGGGGGAAGGGAGAGGGACAAGCAGACTCTGAACTGAGTGTGGAGCCCTATGTGGGGCTCCATCCCAGGATCCTGAGATCATGACCTGAGCCAAAACCAAGTTAGACACTTAACTGACTGAACCACCCAGGTTCCCCTTAAGTTGAAATTTAAATATTCCTCCCTCTAGCTCTATGCTAAATACTATAAGAAAGTATCAAATATGCTTGGCTCATAGTTGGTGTTCAACATATGTTTGAGTTTATCTGTACTTTTTAGTATGATAAAAATCCAAAGGGTAGAAACTCATAAAGAGCTTATGGCTTTTAGAACAACTTAATTATTCAAATATAGAATGAATCAATCTTATCCTTAAAAGGCTTAGAATTTAGAAGAGAATGGCATGGTCAAATCCATGTAAATATAAAGAAAAGGAACATAAAATGTGATATACAAATCCTGCTTCTTGTTGTTCTCTCTGTGCAATGTTCATCATGAAGTCATGTTTACTTTTTATGTTGGGTAGGAAGGATATGAATTCTGATACAAAGGAAGAAATTCCTAGAACTCATATTTATTAAATGTCTCCTATATCTTTGTTCAAGACACTATAAGTAAACTAACCACATTAGTTCTCATAGAAAGATTTTTGGATATATAATATGAATCATTTTATCCAAATTGGGAAATTTGGTTTCAGAAATATTAATTAACATTCTCAAATATATATCCCATTTACCAAATTTAAGATATAAATCAAAACACATCTAATCATGAAAGGCATGATCTTTATGTTGTATTAGTCTATACTTGACTCTAATTCTTTTAACTTCCAGGGTTATTATTAAATTTTGGTTGACATGGTATATATGGTATTGAGAAAAGTAATTCATTTCCTGCATTCAATAGGCAAAAATTTCAATATATGCTGTGTGTCTTTACATATTTTACAAACCTTAGTTGAGTTCCTTCCTTCTTCTATGTCATCTAATCAAAGTGGATATTTCATAAATTAAATCTGGAGACAGAACTTTAAATATATATCAAACCAGAGACACCAATTACAATATTAAACAGATGAATGAATAAGAAGTAAATGCAACATAAATAATTCAATGTTCATTTTTTAGAATATTTCAACAATGAACAGGGAAAAACACTTAAAAATGCAGGGTACATAATGAATTGAAGAAAAATCAATGTTATAGTTTATTAATGGGTTTGGTAAATTACACTTCTAAGGAAAGTGGAAGAGGAAAGATTGAATTTGAATTAGTATTTCATTATGACATATTTCACTAAACTTATTCATCTCTCAAGATTTTCTATTTCATCAGCTGATTTGAATTTTGTGTACTAATTTGAGAACTGTGACAAATCAGAATTTAATATTTACAAAGTGTTTTACAATTAGTAATAACCCAGTATGCCAAGTCAGTGTTATTTAACTTGATTTTAAGTTTGGGGGAAAAATGTATGAGTAATGCATCATGATAACTAGTTTATTATGACAGAATAGCTGTGTAGTAGCTACCGAACCTTAACTCTTACTTATTTAATTTATTCTGTCAAATTAGATAACATGATAGGAAAAAGTAGCTGTCAAGCTATTTAGCAATAATTAGACAATTGACACCCTTCAAAGAAAATGGAAGTTGTGAATGATTCTTGTCATACTTTTCAAATATCTATATTGGTGTTGACTAGACCAAAAAGTACTTAAAAACATGGGTATCTAAATTGTAAAATTAAGTTGTTGTTGTTTCAGTTAACTGGTAAGCCTCCAGAAAAATTAAGTACAGGAATGACCTTAAACAGATCACTGTCTTCCCTTAGACCTCAGCTTGTCATGTTAAAATCAAATGGTTTGATGTGACCAGCATTTCTCAAAATAGCCTGTGCATACTAGTCATGGGGAAAACTAATGCAAAAAGAATTTCTTGGTCAAATTAGTTTTAAAAGTATTTGTTTCAGTTCCCCTTTTAGAGAATCGTAATTCATATTAGTATTATTTTATGCAGTTTATGTTTCATTGAATAAATAATTATTGGCTGCTAACTATTTGCTAGGCACTGTGATTTACATTATTTTTATAAAAAGGTCTGAGAAATACTAAAGCATAAAACAAAATACAAAACAAAATTAAATGCCTTTTAAACTATGCTTTATCCAACACTTTTCAAGGTAATTTTGTCATAGAGAATATTTTTAATCATGAAACACTTCTCATTCCCTCCATCCCTTGATGGACCATACAGTCAGAAATACTGGATAATCAGTAAACCCCATCCTAGTTCAAAATGTTATGCTAACTAATCCTAAAAGTCATCTCTATATCATTATATTTGTAACATGAATATGAAGATTAATATATAACTGTTTTACCCTCTCCTTCAGAAAAAGTGGCCCATACCAATCATGGAATTTTCAAATCTTTGGAATGTACTTATCCCAGATGTACATTTCTGGGATAACTTATTCCATTCTAACTCATCTAGTTGTTTATGCATTGCCATCAAATTCTGTATCACTCTTCATAGACTCATGTCATTATTCATAAGAGAGTAGTCATAGGCATACATATGTACTTTGAGTCCCTGAGCTTTAACTTTTTCCACATAGTTTATGGTCTATTTGGTGGTGGTTGTTTAAAATTTATTTCTTACATATTTCTTTATTTCTTCCTTTATACCCTGTTCATCAAAAGATCATATTCACACTTAAAATTCCACTAGTAGTTCTCTGAGCTTCAGTACTCATCCATAATTCTGGAGAGTGATAAAAACAGATCACATATGTCATGGCTGCACTAAGGAAGTCAAAGGTATTAACTCATTTAATCTTCATAATAACTCTTAAGAGTCAGGTTTTGTATCAAACTTATTTATTTACTTATCTTGGAGAATTGTTATAATTGTTATAAGAATTTGTGGGGAGTACATAAACCAGCTTCCATATAAAAATTCATAGCACATGGCAGGTATTCCCGTGGTGATGGTGATGATGATGATGTTGATGATTGTGAACGACTTGACATAAGTCATTCTTACTCAGACTCTATTGATTCTAAAAGGGCAGTTAGTTCAAAATAAGATACTAATCTTGGTCAGACCTATGCCAAAGGTACTTTGGCAGGGGATTTCATTATTTTATTTCTTTATTTCCAATGCTACTCTCCCCAAATTTAAAGAGATTCGTCTGTGGGAAGGTGTTGACTTCAGAACCAATATTTAATTAACATTAATTCCTCAGTAGCATCTTAATTAAGACAATTTCTAGAATCCTGAGAATTTTTATAAGTTCATATATTTTTTTTTATTTTTCATTTTTAAAGATTTTATTTATTTATTAGACAGAGAGAGAGAGAGAGAGCAAGAGCACACAAGCAGGGGGAGCAGCAGGCAGAGGGACAGGGAGAAGCAGGTTCCCCGCTGAGCAGGGAGCCTGATGCAGGGATTGATGCCAGGGTCCTGGGATCATGACCTGAGCCAAAGGCAGACAACTAACAGACTGAGCCACCCAGGTGCCCCCAAGTTCAAGTTCATGTATGTTAGGGTAAAAACAAACAAATGAAAAGCAAGCAAACAAACAACAAAAACTATAGATTCCAAATCTGGTTAGAGGAGAAATTCATTGATCATAGGAGATAAGTCAAATACATTAGACTATGAAGGCATTTCTTGACTTAGTATTCTATATCTGACTCAAGCCAGCCAAAGGCATTACGTTTGCTCATTGTTTTCTCTCTCATTACTCCCCTGCTAGAATCTTCACTAGTGCACCTCCATTCCATTTCATCTTGAAAGTTGAAGTATAGTCCAGGCAGCAGAAAGTTCTCAGTTCTTAAAATTGCCAAGTACCACTGATATTTAAATTGACCATTTGTGGGGTGCTTGGGTAGCTCAGTTGGTTAAGCATCTGACTCTAGATTTCAGCTCAGGTTGTGGGATTGTGGGATCGAGCCCCATGTCAGGCTCTGCAATCAGTGCAGAGTCTGCTTGTTCCTCTCCCTCTGCTTCTCCCACTCCCGCGCTCTCCTTCTCCCTCTCTATCTCTAAAATAAATAACTAAAATCTTAAAAAAAAATAAATAAATTGACCATTTGTATAGCACCCATCCTTTTCCACCCAACCTCTATTTAGGTCTCTTATTCTTTTTGCATCCATCTCTTCTAAAATTTGCTACTATATGTTTTTTGTTAAATGCTATATAGCTAGGAGAAACAAAAACTAAATACTGCCTACAGAAAAAAAAAAAGATTTATCAATGCATATTTGATAAGATAAACTGCCATAGGAGGTCAGCTAGCTTCAGTGCAAAACTATTCAAGGAGCACAGCAATGCCTAAAAAGTAATACAACTTTTCGTTGTTCAACTCAACTCAACTCAACTCAAAAGTTGAGTTCAACTTTTAAAGGGGTAGAATCTTTTGTACTTTACAAGGAAACTGATGCCTGATTTTGTATTTACTTGAGACAGTACACATTTGATATTGTATTGTCCCACAAATCAAGTTTAAGCATTGTTCTACGCATGTCAAAGATAATACGTAATTTGTGGAGGCTGAAACTACCAAGAAGAAAAGGACAATCGATCAAATAATTATAATGTATTATGATGTAGTTAGGCATAAAAAGTAGTATGGAAGCTAAACAGAGTATTTAGTTTATTTTTTATATTAAAAGCAAAAGGATAAGATAGATAAGAATTTTTTATCAAGTGACCATTTGGGCTGTATTAAAATATCATAGAACTTCACCAAGAAGGAAAGAGGGATGAATATAATAGGAAGATTATTTAAGTAGGAAATTTCTCGCTATGTTTAGAAAAAGGTACACAGGGTTTAAGAACAAGCTTAAAGTAAGAAATTCATGTACTGTTTTTGTTGAGTAGGCATAATGAGATGAAAACTATTTAATATTATTATTTCATTGTACTTGAGTTAATATATGTGAACATTAAATTCATTAATATATGAATGTTAATATGAATGTTCTTAGAGCAGTGGCTGTCACCAAGAATTATATAAATGTCATTGCTATCGTTATTAATGTTATTATTCTTATGAGTAATGGACTTCTTTTTTTGGTTCATAATCTTGAATAATAATCAAATTTTTCAAACTATTCATATTCTAGCATAACTAATTCAGATTGACCTCTTATTCCTATTTTTCTAAAGCAATGAAGAAAGAATATATCTGTTCATGAAATTTTTAAAAATCTGCCCATTTATTTATCTAAGTTCCTACTGCATAAATTCCATATAATGTGTTAACATTTCCATTTTAAGTTTCCTGAAACTATCGAATATGCCATTTGAATATCATTTTCAAATCCTTTTTGAAGCCCCTTGGGGAAGGGCAGTGAAAACTTAAATTAAATTGAAATTAAATTGAAAACTGAAATTAAATATTCAATTTTAAAGATTATGGAAGATGACCCTAATAAAGATGACAAATATATGACCAACACTATCCTGGGACGTGCTTTTGAATTTCATGCATTACTGCAGTATCCAGAAGAGAATGTTTCTATTTTCTTCGGCGCTTCATGTCATACACAAAGGAGCATAGCTTTTGCTTATATTAACTTGGGTAAAGGGCAGTAAGATCATATTCTACACAGTTGGTTAAAGAAACCTAAATCGGATTCCTAAGGAATTGAGCTTGCATTTTTCTGTGCTAACATCTTGTTAGCATCTTCATACAGGAATTTCCTCAGACCGTTATTTCTGTGGGTTATTGCCAGAGACACATCCCCTCTTTACCATCTAGGAATATCTGAAAACAAGACAAGTGCAGGCTTGTAGTATGATGTTGGATTAACATATATTATATAATTTTTATATTCAAATGAGACATTGTACTTTGAGAATTCCTGGGACCAATTCTCCACAATATTTGATACTCCGGGGAGAGCTCCTTCACTTAGAATCAATCACTTCCAGGCTCTCACAGACACCCAGAATTTCTGACCAGGTCCTCCACCAGATCTGGTTTGGGGTACATTTAATAGCATTGGCTGCTCAGTTCTTCCTCAGTACTAGTCTTTACACACTGTACTTGCTAATTGAGGTAACAAAACAAAAACAAAAGACAAAATAAAATTTATACTAATTGCCTCACTTTTTCAATTTCTCTCTATTCCTATCTGTCCCTCTCTTTCTCTCTCACTCCTGATTCCTATTCCCTCACCACAGTTGTCATATTTTTCTCTACTTGGGCCTCGATCCATCAAAATTCGTTAGCCTTAGATTATTGAGAATACCCACTCACTGGTTTCAATGAAATGTGATGGAATTTATTGTCACTTCCTGTTGGTCAATATCTTTCTCTCATTCTCCACACTGAGAACTATAACTCCTTCTTGTTACTTCTGGATTCTTTAGAAATCTTAACTCTCCAACTAAGCCACATTCTCCATATCACTGAAATAGGTCCCCAAACTCATGCCTCTGGGTTTTAAGTTATCCCTTAACTGTTGTGTTATACATTGTTTGTAACTAAATTTGGGAGGAAAATCAAATCCAAAAGTCACGTATTTCTGTCATCAATATCATCATCATCATCATCATCATCATCATCATCATCATCACCACTTGTAACATTCATTAACTACGAAAGCCAGATGTAATAAAAAACGCGCATTGAAACATGAGAGACAGCTTACTATTATGCCCATTTTACAAATGTGAAAACTGAGATTTAGCTAAATAATTTGTGTGAGATATCTAACAAAAACCTTAGTTAGCCACAATGTGTATTCGGGTCTATGTGGCATCAGAATCTGAGCTTTTAACAATTATATGATATGGCTTTAGATTAGTTGATTATTTGGTACTACAAGTCTTATCTCAAAAGTTTTAGAAATATCTTGAGGAGAAAAATTCTCATAGGTGAAACACATGCTTTGTTCTGAGGAGAAATAAAGGCTCTAATGCAAAAGGAAACAAAATCAAACATTCGTCATGGAAAATGCCTAGTTGTTCTGGAAATATTGTCCCTAGAAAAATATGGTGAATTTCTTAAATACATACAGGTATACCTTGTTTTATTGCCCTTTGCTTTATTGCACAGTGTAGACGAATTGTGTTTTTTTACAAATTGAAGTTTTCTGGCCACCCTGCATTGAGTAAATCTATTGGTACCATTTCCCCAACAGCATTTTCTCACTTCATGTTCTCTGATACATTTTGGCAATTCTTGAAATATTTCAGACTTTTTCATTATTATTTAATTTGTTATGGCTATCTGTGATCAGTGCTCTTTGATGTTACTGTTAAAATTGTTTGGGGGCACAATAAGCCACACCCAAATAAGACCGCAAACTTAATCAATGTTATGTATGTTCGTACTGCTCCACTGACCAGACTTCCCCTATCTCTCGTCTTCTCCTCGGGCCTCTTTATTTCCTGAGACACAACAATATGGAAATTAGGTCAATAAGTAATCCTGCAATAATCCTTAAGTGTTCAGGTGAAAGGAAGAGTGGGATGTCCCTCACTTTAACTCAAAGCTAGAAATGAGTAAGCCTAGTGAGGAAAGCACATCCAAAGCCAAGCTGGGCTGAAAGCTAGGCCTCTTGTATCAGATAGCCCAGTTGTGAATGCAAAAGAAAAGTCTTAAAAAAAAAAAAAAAGTGCTACTCTAATGAACACATGAATGATAAGAAAGCAAACACAGTCTTATTGTTGATATGGAGAAAATTTTAGTGGTTTGGATAGAAATCAAACAGCCACGACATTTACTCAAGCCAGAGCCTACTCTAGATCAAGGCCCTAACTCTCTTTAATTCTATAAAGGCTAAGAGAGGTGAGGATGCTGTAGAAGACAAGTTTGAAGCTAGCAGAAGTTGGTGCATGAGGTTTAAGGAAAGAAGCTATCTCCATAACAGAAAAATGTGTGGTGAAGCAGCAGGTGCTGATGTAGAAGCTGCAGCAAGCTCTCCAGAAGACGTAGCTGAGATAATTAATGAAGGCGGCTACACTGAACAGCAGATTTTCAGTGTAGATGAAACAGTCTTCTGTTGGAAGAAGATGCTGTCTGGGACTTCTCATAGCTAGAAAAGGGAAGTCAATACCTGGCTTCAAAGCTTCAAAGGAGAGACAGACTCTTTTGTTAGGGGCTAGTGTAGCTGGTGACTTTCAGTTGAAGTCAACGTACACTTACCATTCTGAAATCCTAGGTCCCTTAAGAATTATGCTGGATAGGGGCACCTGGGTGGCTCAGTCGGTTGAGCATCCAACTCTTGGTATCAATTCAGGTCATGAGCTCAGGGTGGTGAGAGAGAGCCCCATATCAGGCTCCATGCTCAGTGCAGAGTCTGCTTGGGATTGTCTGCCTTTCCCTCTGCCCCACACCCCGCTTATGTGTGCACGCTCTCTCTTTCTCTCTCTCTCTCAAATAAATAAATAAATAAGTAAATAAATGTCTTAAAAAAAAAAGAATTATGCTGGATCTATTCTGCCAGAGCTCTATAAATGGAACGACAAAGCCTGGATGACAGCACGTCTGTTTACAACATGGTTTTCTGAATATTTTAAACCCACTGTTGATACCTACTGCTCAAAATAGATTCCTTTCAAAATACAACTGCTGTTTGACAATGTGCCTGGTCACTCGAGAGCTCTGATGGAGATGTCAAATGAGATTAATGTTATTTTCATGCCTGCAAACACAGCATCCATTCTGCAGCCTGTGGATCAAGGAGTAATTTTGACTTTCACACTTATTATTTAAGAAGTACATTTTTGTAAGGCTGTAGCTGCCAGAGATAGAGATTCCTCTGATTGATCTGGAAAAATTAAATTGAAAACCTTCTAGAAAGGATTCATTCTTCTTGATACCATCAAGAACATTTGTGATGTGTGGGAAGAGGTCAAAATATCAACATCAGCCGGAGTTTGAAGAAGTTGATTCCAACCCTCATGAATGACTTTGAGGGGTTCAAGTCTTCAGTGGAAGAAGTAATTGCAGACGTGGTGGAAATAGTGAGGAAACTAGAATTAGAAGCAGAGCCTGAATTGACAATGCGAACTGCATTGTTGTCTTATTTTTAGAAATTGTCACAACCACCCCAACCTTCATCAACCAGCATTGTGATCAGTCAGCAGCCATCAATATCAAGGCAAGACTTTCCACCAAGGATTACAACTTGCTGAAATCTTAGGTGACGGTGAGCATTTTTTTAGCATTTAAGTATTTTTTTTTTAAATTAAGGTATGTACATTTTCTTCTTTAAACATTACGGTATTGAATCTTAATAGACTATAGTGTCAATATAACTTTTAGAGACACTGAGAAACCAAAACATTCATTTGAATCACTTTATTGCAAAATTCACTTTATTGTGGTGGTCTGGAATGGAATCTGCAATATCTCTGAGGTACGACTGTATTGTACAAACTATATAGTACATAATAAATGACCTTAGTTTGCCATAAAGTATAAAAATGTGACTTCCTATGTTATTTCTTTCAAGAGTAAAAATTGTATGAATTATTCAATTTCACAGAATTAATAACTAGAAGAAGTTCCATGCCTTAAACCCCTTTAAAAAATCTTAATCCTCTTTTGTTCTTTGACAACAAGGATTTGAGGCATCAGCCACTAATTGAGCACTTTCAACGTGGCAGTAAATATTCTAAGTCCTTTATATGTGATTTTTGTACAATAAACCCACACAGTAGGTATTTTATGATTAATGAAAGGAAGGCTCAGATGAATTAAGTGGCTCAGTCTGGGGTGACTCCAGTTCTCTCTCATCAGAAAGCCTATATTCCAAACCAGTTAAGCATGCTCTCTATATGATCTATGGGATGACCCCCACTTGCTCAGAACAAGACGAAACTTTTATAAAAGTAACGAATTAATCACACCCATTTTTATCACAGAGAATTTCGGAAAATTCATCAGTACTGACATTCTCTCTCTTTGTCTTATAACAAAGTAAGTTTAGGTCTCTTGATACTCAGTGGTACTGATTCTAAGGACCTTGACTATAACCTAGGTTTCAAAAATATGTATTTTTAGAGGACGCAGGGATGAAATCTCTTCTCTGCCTGATGGTTGAACAGCTGTATGACATTGTAGAAACCAGTAACTCAGACAAGTATGTCCCATCTATCTTCTGGTTTCTGCATTCCTGGCAGAATTTTTATTTTTTCATTGAAGCACTCTTTTACTAATGATTATATAATTTAAGAAAACAGCAAAAAAGGATGTGTGGAAAAACTCCTTTTGATGGAACACTATAATTAATTAGGCCTTAAACATCAAGTTTTTATTTCGATGACAATAGAGTATCTTTTACTGGCGTGTATTTGCATTTCCAATTATATTGTCATTCTATTCACAATTTGTGAACCAAATAAACTTATGATTTAGCTCTAAACTAATTCTTAAGAGCTAAGAATTATATATGTACTTACAAAATGAGAAGATCAATTGGCATGTTCCTAAGATTATTAAAAAGCTGCTGATACACACCGAATAAAATGTGGGGGAGGGGCTGTATATTCATCACTGTCAAATCTCTATTGCAAAATCCAAATTTATTTTGAAAAATAAAAACACATAAAAGTTTAAAATTCCTAATATGGTTCTTTCCTATAGTATTAAAGTATCAAAATATCAAAACTAATCCCTCTTGTTCATAAGCTGAGCGTCCAAACACAATAATTATCTGTAGGTGAAAACTGTACCCCACATTTATTTAATGGAATAAAATAGAAAACAAAATGAGATGTTCATGTAGCACTTATTTGAGACACATAACATACTTTACATATTCTCCATAGAGTAATATGGCGATTATTTTCCTTCTACATAGAGCAATCCCATGCTCAAGAAAAAGCCCTTGTATTCCAGGGGTGCTTGGGTGGCTCGGTTGGTTAAGCATCTGACTTTGGCTCAGGTCATGGTCTCAGGGTCCTGGGATTGAGTCCTGTGTCAGGCTCCCCACTCAGCAGGGGTCTGCTTGTCCTTCTGCCCCTCCCCAACCCATGCTCACTCTCTCTTTCTCAAATAACTAAATAAAATCTAAAAAAAAAAAAAAAGTCCTTGTATTCCAGTGAGGATGAGTTTTTAAACTTCACAGTGTTAGAACTACGAAGGGCTTGGCCATCATTTTACCTGACTCCTTTATTCAAGAGGGTACTGCACCCAAATAAGGCATTCAGGACCTGGCCTCAAAGAGATCAACTTGAAAGAAAAGACACTGACACAAATTGAGTTATATGTCAGATCCATTAAAATTCTTAGAAATTAATCTTATAAATTGATATCATATTATGGCTCCTCTGTCAGCGTTCTAGCTTCTACCATAGACTCCCCTTCCTCACCCATCTGTGTGTGTGTGTGTGTGTGTGTATGACAATTAGATTCTCACTATTCACAATTTATGAGCCAAATCAACTTATGATTTAGCACTAACCCCACTTTTAAAAAACCCATTTTTTAAAACTATATTATATATAATTTTATATATTGTAAAATGTGATTTTTAGTATATTTGTAGCTATGTGCAACCACCGCTACAGGAACATTTAGAACATTTTCCTCACCTCAACTACTAATCCTGGGCAGTTTGGTTGTCACTCCCATATCTCGTTATCATCCTCATCCCCAAGCAACCTCTAATCTATCTTTCTCCACAGAGTTGTCTGTTATGATATTCCATGCAAATGCAGTCACAAATTATGGGTTCTTTTGTGACTTTTCTTTCACTTGGCATGATATTTTCCTGCCTTCTCTAGCAAGTCTCGGTACTCCATTCCTTCTCAAAACTTAATTCCATTTTACACTGTATCAGTCAGAGTTCTCATAAAATATTACCTAATATATAATTATTATATATATAAATATATGACTTATTTAAAAGAATTAGCTCCTGTGATTCTGGGGGTTGGCAAGTCTGAAATCCATAGGGCAGCCAGACAGGAAACTGAGGTAGGAGTTGGTACTACAGTCTTAAGGCAGGATTTCTTCTCCAGGCATTTTTCTTGTTCTTTTCTTTTCTTTTCCTTTTTTTTCTTTTCTTTCTTTCTTTCCTTTTTGTTTTTTGTTTGTTTTTGTTTGTTTTTAAGACCTTTCAACTTATTAGATGAAGTCGCCAACATTATCAAGAGAAATCACCTTTACTTAAATTGAACTGACTTTAGATGTTATGGGTTGCATTGTGTCCCCCAACCACCACATTCATATGTTAAAATCTGAACACCCAGTACCTCAAGCATAATTATGTTTGCAGATAAGAACTTTTAAGAGGTAATTAAGGTTACGTAAGGTCATATGAGTGGGCCCCAATCCATATTACATTAAATTAAAATGAGCTCAGTAGAGTGGGGCTGTAATCCAATACGATTAGTGTCCTTACAAGAAGAGAAAAAGAGGGGCGCCTGGGTGGCTCAGCTGGTTAAGCTTCTGACTTCAGCTCAGGTCATGATCTTAGGGTTCTTGGGATGGAGCCTCACATCAAGCCCCACAGTGGGCTCCATGCTAAGTGGGGAGTTTGCTTGTCCCTCTCCCTCTCTCTGCCCCTCCCCCAGCTCACACTTGCTCTCTTTCTCTCAAATAAATAAATAAAACCTTAAAAAAAAGAGGAAAAGAGACACCAGCAATGCAGACATATAGAAGAAAGGCCATGTGAAGACACAGCAAGATGACAGCTATCTGCAAGCAAAAGAAGGAGCCTGGGGAGAAATGAGTCTTGCCAATACACTGATCATGGACTTACAGCATTGAGAACTGAGAAATTAATTTTTATTGTTAAAGCCAGTCATATTTTGTTCGAGTGGCCCTAGCAGATGGCCTTTGGATTTGAGCTACAACATTGGCTATTCCTTGGGTCTCCGTAATCTCATGAGTTAATTCCTTAAAAAAAATCTCTTTTTCGATCTCTCTCTCCCGATCTCCCTCCTCCATCTCTCCCTACCCCACCCCTTTGCCCAAAGTCACAGAGCTAGTACACAATGGTGACGACATTTCAAATCAGCAGTCCCATTGCAGAATCTGTAATCATAACCACTGTACTATATAACTCAAAACATTATATTGAAACATCAATTTTGTTTGAAGATTTGGGGAAAACATATTACTTTTATATTAAAATAAGCAAAAAGATACATTATGGAGCAGAATGCAAAAAGTATGTGAAATTTTAATATGAAAAAGGAGACTTCAAAGAATGTTTGTTCTTATATCTGGTTTGCTTCAGGCTTAGGCACTTGATCTCGGGGGGTATTAATTCACTGCCCTGTGCTGATACGAGTATTTCAGTGAAAAACATGAAAATTACTACATTGCACAAAGTTTCTCCTTGCTATGTGTTGAATCTGTTAATATTTATAACTTTCTTTTAGGCATGTGCTTAAGCCAAACTCTTCATAACTTAGGTAAAAATAAAAATATACTGAATACAGAAGTACATAAACACAGTTACACTGGAAGACTGTGGATTATCTATGTTGGTGATTTCACTTTCTCTTCCAGAATCTCGGTAATTTCACAGGCTTTGTGGGACATAAATAGAAATCACTACCACCAAAAGGATGGCAGAAATCCAGGCCCCAATCACACTGAGGTGTGCAGAGAGCTGAGATTTGAGGTTCCATGCCATCAATTCTAAATTTGGCAGATAACACAAAAGTTGCTTTTAACACTTTGTGTTGTGGACTCTGTGGCTTGCGGAAAATACATTTTCCCTCCTCAGTTGAATGAAGAAGATTATGTAAATTGGAAACTTCACTCTACTAAAACTGTAGACTTTTCCAAAACAGAATATACCTTTTTTATCCTAAATTTATCCTAAATTGAATTTTTCTGAGGTTTTCTTCCATCCCTGAGAAACCTTGTTATCATATGGAAAAAGCAAGAAAGCCTGATTAAAAACTGTGGGAAGCTGGACCTAGTCAGAATTTTGAGATCTTCAAAATAACATTGACCAATGATATTGAAATATATTTCAATGAAATGAAATATATCATACAATGGATATATTTGTACATTAAGAGGGAGCAGCTGGGCAGGTTTCTTAATCTCTGATTTTGAGTTTTCTCATTTGAAAAATAAAGATACTACAGCAGGTAGTAAGTACTTGTATGAATTAATTAGGTAAATTTAAGGTAGTTACATATTTATATGTAAGTTCAGCCCATACAAATGGAATAGTCCACATGACTATTAAGAAATGTATAGATTTTAATCAGTATCATCAAGAAATGGCTGAAGCATGTAGCTTAATGGTATTTTAGATAACATTACATTCCATGAACACTACCAAAAAATTCTCAGCCGTGTATGAATCGCCTCATTTTTACAAACAGTAACAATGAAATTTAGGGGTCACAGAAGTTGTAACTCACAGAGGATAGATTTGAATCCATGATAGTCTAATTCCCCAATCTTTGCTCTTTCTAATGAACCTTCAATAACTTGGAAGTACAGGAAGTGTTTTCCTCATCTTCCTGAGTGATCAATCCATCAAAAAGTGTTCTTATAGGTAATTACCTGAGTTAACACAACTATAACTAAGGCCACAGTTATAAATGTTCTGAAGTATAGAATTTTTCTGAAATCGTAAATGAAGCTGTCAGTCAATGAGGCTTCTTGGTAACCTAGACAATTAAGAAGAAAAGAAAATATGTGTTTATTTGACAGTTATCTGTAGCCTCGGTATATTCCACGGTACCATAGCTGATGAATCTATCATTTACATTTTCTGTATTTGTATGTTAGAGTCATCAAGGTAATAATTTCACAAATAGAGGGTTTTTTTTGAAATCTGTGAGTAGCATTTTGGCAAGTTTAGGTCAAATTCAGATAGGGAACAGTGAGGCTGAGGGATGGCTTAAATATTCTAGCTAACCTTTGGGGAAGTCATCTTAATAATAATTTTAATATTGATGGACAAAAAGAAAAAGTTATAAGAACTCTTTATATTCTAGAAAATATGCTCATATAAATGATCTCATTTCTTCTTTGTAACACTTCTCTGAGGCAGACATGAAAAGTTTACCATTCTCATTTTAAAAATGAAGAAGATGGGGCTCATAATGATGAAGTAATGTGCCCATTAACATAGGATCTTGAAAGATAAAGTCTATCTTGAAACTCGTCTTTTAGCTTTATCCATCATACTGTAAAAGTGAAAATTTAAGGACTAACTGGAGCCACATCAAATTTATATTCTGGTTTAAACAATAAATACACAAATGTGGGGTTTATGTCACAGGGCTATTATGTCAGGTCATTTTAATCATTTATTCCTCGTATATTCAAGAGGAAAAAAGATCCTAAGGATATTTTCATATACAAGTGTCAATCTGAGTTACTCAAGTTAGATCTGGATAGATTATACAGAAATGTACCAAATGACCTTTATATCAGATGAATGCTGAATAACATTCCTTGCAACAGAAAAGACTGATTACAAGAGAACATTTTTCTTCAAGCCAGGGATTCCCAGTGCTGCCTTTTTAGTTCCCCAGGTTTTCTTCAGAACTTTCAGAGGATGAAGAAATGTTTCTGAGCAAATACATATTTAAATTGTAAATTTTTCATATGTCACCATTGTTCTCTTTGTGTGGAGAAAGAGAGAAGATGAGTATTCTAGCATTTAATTTTCAGTATGAACAGATTTGCAGGTAGAGTTTCTCTAGCATCATGGAGATATGGCATATATTAGCAAATCTAAAATGCAAAGTGAAGCTGTAAGTGAAAAAGATACTACATGAAGTTTCTAATTCATTAATCATTGTACACTGTGGGAAGCTTGAACTCAGTGTCTTAGAGACCTCTGTCTAAAACCACTGGTGGCAATGTGAAATTTGCATCCGTTATCTCAACTGTGGGTGAGGAAGCTGGGTATTTATATACCACCTCCCACCACATCATTGGCTGTTGGCTGCTTCCAGCATTAAATCTCCAGTAGTTCCATCTTGCTAGTGTCAGTATGTAGACATGAGTGAGGGGAAATGGGTAGACTCTTGCAGTATTTGCTATCCTCATCCCCAG
Source organism: Ursus maritimus (assembly GCF_017311325.1). Classification (NCBI taxonomy): domain Eukaryota; kingdom Metazoa; phylum Chordata; class Mammalia; order Carnivora; family Ursidae; genus Ursus; species Ursus maritimus. The sequence goes on from NW_024424786.1 coordinate 23,519,944, forward strand.
ACTATAAACCATTCCCCATTCCTTCACTTTCAGTCTTTCCAACCCTTGCTCATATTTGGAATATGTTTCCACACAGGATACTCTTAGAAAACATACCCGTCTTAAAAAAACAAACAAACAAACAACAACAACAACAACAAAAAAACCATGTTCTTCACAGAACACTGCATCATTACCTACTCACTGTCACATGGTGCCCTTTATTGCCAACAAGAGTTAAAAGTGATAACTCCCTAAACTACCATATCAGAGTAGCCTCTTTTCTCCAAGTCCTCCCAGTTACAAACAAACAAAACTTGAACACAATAAAAAACAAGCAAACATAAGAAGACTAGAAAGTGGTAAAAGAGAAGGTGGCTTACCTAGGGACCTCATTACTTGAAAAACAAAACTGTGCTGAGTTCCGTGGGTCTCTTATTCCTTCCCATATATTCTGGACAGGATGGTATGGAAACCCACAACCTGTGACTATCAAGAGGCATGCACAAAAAATAGCTACAAGAATAGCCTGATTCTTCTAGCTAAAGGACTGGGAAAAGAGTAGCCTAAAAAACAACAAAAATGTTTTGGAAATATCTGCCCTACTTCAGTCAAAGCCCAAAGGAAAACTGCACTCACCCATGCAATTTCATTGGGCTGTGAAAGTAGGTCTTCCCTCCAACTTCTCCATTTCCCCAAACTATGGACATAGGCATTGCACTACAATTCCCCTGCCAGGTGCTATCCACAGGCCAATGGGGATCTGATCTTTTATCTTCTACCTGCTTTAGCTATATGGAGGTCTGATGTCCCTCCTGGGATAGTATGTTTTAGGCGTAGTGGGAGTGCAGAGAAGGGAGCTGATATTCTGATTCCCCTGCCCGCAGCCAAACGTGCTGTAATTCCCTCACCAAGGTAGTATCAACTGGGTGTGGAGGTGAGCTGAGCTTCCACCTGTCCCATCCAGCAGCAATGAGGCTGAAGAAGGCAGTGCAGGTTAGGTTTAAGTACTTCTCTTTTTCCTACTCCTGGTGTCAGCAAAGCCTAGTGGGCAGCTTGGCCTCTACAGATTCAAGAAACTGGGTGAACTCCTAATAGGATAAACCCAAAGAAATTCATACTCACACCTCATAATTAAATGTCCCAAAACCAAAGACCAAGAAAAAAAAATCTTGAAAGTAGCCAAAAGAAAAACATCGTATCTATAGTGATATACAATTAAGATAACAGCAAGTTTTCAGTGAGAGTTCTAGCCATTCTTTGTTTGCCAAACGTGTCCCACCCTCAGGCCATAAACTGTAAAAGGGAAAGCCCACCTTGTACCATCCTCTTTTCTAGGTCTTGATATCCTCCCAAACTCTGCCTGCATTTCTGCACACTCCAATGCCTTCAGATAGTTATGCTTTTGGGGTGTTTTTTCTTTTTAATATTTTGCCCAGAGTTTAGAATTGTTTTACAAGAGGGCCAATCCAATATGAATTTATTTCCCTGTGGAAGTGGCACTCTCAAACATCACAATTCTATGAAAATCCAAATTGCTTATATTGGCATATATGGACTATGAAAACCTGGCCCTAGCCTGCTTCCCATAGCACACCTTGTTTCATTGTCCCATTTGCTTGTAACTCACCAACCACAGTAGTTTTCCATGAATATTTCAAGCTAGTTCCTTTTTAGGGCCTTTTAACTTATTTTTTTTCCCCTGAGAGTCTGATCATAACTCTTTGCTTACAGGTTCATTTTCATTAAATTATCATCTTATGTGCCACTTCTCTGAGAAGCCTTACATGATCACTCAGTCTCAAGAAGTGTTTTGTCACAGTCATTGTTTCTATCACACAGTTTCATTTTCTCTTATCATATATTACTATTTGAAATCAATTTAATAAATTTATCCACATTTTATAATATTCCTTCCCCATCTATAACTTAAGATCATAGATCAGCATCCCATCTATTCTGTTTACTGGATCCCAACAAAACAGAAAAGTTCCTAAACACACAGAAAATATTCCATAAATAATACATAATTTTGGGGGGAAATTTTATAAATAAAAATATTTTTAAAGAACATTACAAATGTAATTTTGTCTACTAAAGGATTTAACATGTGTAAATGTATAGACATTATTTCTCTAGAATTTTACTTGGATATACTTCAATGGAAGTACTCAACATCTTTTACCTTCCTCAGGATATCTGCTATTCAACGTCAAATCCCATTCCAATTAATTGAATTAAGAAACAAAGAAGGAAGAGGGCACCTGGGTGGCCCAGTCGGTTGAGTGTCTGACTCTTGGTTTTAGCTCAGGTCGTGATCTCAGGGTCATAGGATCAAGCGCTCCATCTGGTTTCATGCTCAGCATGGAGTCTGCTTAGGATTTTCTCTCCTCCCTGTGCCCCTCCAGCTCATGCTCTCCCTGTCTCTTTCTCTCTCTAAAATAAATAAATAAATCTTAAAAAGAAGAAGAAGAAGAAGAAGAAGAAGAAGAAGAAGAAGAAGAAGAAAGCAAGCAAGCAGGCAAAAGGAGTCATATCAGTTTTCAGAACTAGGTTTGAGCAAATTCAATCAAATTTGAACAAATGACTACCCAAAATGAGTACTGGGATCACACTTAATGAACTCACTAGGAAAAAACTCATTAAAAAGAAGATTCTGAATAATAGATTTTGGTCAATGGTATGTAATTTTTTAAATTGCATAATCATTGTGCCTTTTTTTGCCTGGACAGAAAACCAGAATGTTCTGTATTTGTTTACTATATGACAAGTGATCATTTTGTATAGGGCATTTACTGATTACTCAAATCCAGCAGTGGGTGACAAAGCTCATCTCATTTCTTTCCTCTCCTTCTGTCTTATTTACTAGTTTACATATAAATGGTCTTGTGTCAGACAAATTCTTATTTGAATCTGAATTGTGCTGACACCAGAAATATTTGGAAATATTTCTTGACATGTCATCAAGCATATTGTCAATTTGTACCTTCCAAATTTATACACAGACAGGCATTCTAAATGCTGTCCTCGGCTCAAGCAAGATGCCAAAAATACTCTATAAAAGGGGTTTATCAACAAGATCTATGTGAAGGTCTAAAACTGTTCAAAAACCCACCAAGGTTTTCCTCCATTTTAAAATTGCCATTTCATTGTATTCTAATCTTATATAAACATTACTTTATGAGGAATTATACCTATATTAAAATAATTTAAATTTTATGAAGACATGAGAAAATCTTCTTTATTTAGAAATATTTCTTACAGAAAATTTAGATAGAAAAAATCAAACTGTGTACTTAAACTGTAGGTAATAATTTCTTGCCCAGTTTTTTAACTAGCAACCTACATAATTAAAGTTATAACAATTGATAGGAAAGAGTTATGAACTCATATGTTTTATTGTCCCATCACTTGAATATCTTCCATAGTGTTCAGATAATACTTCCTTCAGTTCATGTCCAGGAACCATATCTTGATGTCCTTTATTGTTAAATTGACTGTTGCTAGATAATTTTATATCTCCCAATACATGATATTGGGGGTTGAATCAGGTCAACCCAAAATCATATATTAAAGCCCAAACTTCTTGTACCTCAGAATATGACCTTATTTGGAAATAAGACTGTTGCAGGTATAATCAGTTAAGGTGAGGTTATACTGGAGTACGGTGGGCTCCTAATGCAATATGTTTGATAACTTTATGAAAAGGGGAAATTTGGACATAGACATATACAGAACACCACATACAGATTGGAGTTATGCTGCCACAAGCCAAGGATCTCTGAAAGAGCTCCTTTTCGAACACCTTGAGAGGGATTATATCACTGGCAACACATTGATCTTGGATTTCTGGCCTTCAGAACTGTAAGACAATAAATTTCTGTTATTTAAGTGACTCAGTTTGTATTACATTGTTATGGCAGCCCTAGCAAACTAATACATATGGGAAGAAGGTAGTCAACTAGTATTACTTGCAATGCCATAGCTCTTCAAAAATGGTGTTTATTGAAACAATATAGGTCTTCAGCTTCTGGTGTTCTCTAATAGCATTTATTTAGTGGTTTGTGCATCATTTCTCATGATACAGTATCATCTTTCACACTGTCGGTAAATACTAGCTACTAGTGATTCTTACAAAGGTTGTTACTGTGCTTTGTTGGTAATGACCATGAATGAAAGTCGTGGACTGAATGTTCAGGAAAATGTCAGCAATAATTCTTCTTCTGGTCTTGTTAAATATGCTGTTCAGAATTTTATAATGTAAAGGTAGAACACCACATCTTCCAACATCTTCTTGAAGTCTTTAGGCCATAATCACTGCGTATTGTTGACTGCACCCTGCCTTGCATTCATCACTACCAGTGAGGAGGACAGTCAAGGAGTCCATTGATGGAATAGTAAGAGTGGTTCTGTTTGCCAAAGTTTTGTTTGTCTGTCCCTCCTTCGTGTGGCTTAATATCCACCCACGAGAGTGAAACATTTCCACATGGATTTGATGCAAGAGAGGACATTTATTGGAGAGGCGCATTGACACTGCAAAGCAAAAGCCTCCAAAGACTGTTTGAGGATAAAGAACAGACAAGCCTGGATGACTGCCTTGACATGTGATGCAGAGCTTGCTCGGGGTAAATGGTGGCTATTGCCACCACCAAGTTGATAGTGAGAACAGGGATGAATGAAAACCCAGATATGAGCCCATGGATGAGCAGATCAGTAATATACATATTCCAGAGCCCTGAGATTTTCTTGTTTCCAGTATGAGCAAAAGTCATCTAAAGTCAGCATGTTGGAAACACTCTAGACCCTAATGGGTCCCACCAAAGAAATAGGGAACCCAGTGGGAGTGATTCACTTACCAACCTGCCTTTCCAGGATGTGGCAAATTACCAGGTCTCTAGAGCTTCTTGGTGTCTCAGGTTGATCCAGTGTGTGGTAGCTGGGAATTAGTAGCTGCTTTTAAAAAAAGTGCAAAGAACAAAAAGTTCTTATGAGTTAAAAAAAAAAAGAATTCTGGGGAGTGGGAGGTGCAGGCTTTGAGTTATGGACTGAATAAGTCAGGGGCATAAAAGGCATAGCATAAGGAATGTAGTCAATGATATTATAATAGCATTGGGACAGATGGGGACAGATGGCAGCTACACTTGTGGTGAGCATAACATAACGTATAAACTTGTTGAATCACTATGTTGTACACCTGCAACTAACATAACATTGTGTGTTCACTATATTTAGATAATTTTTTAAATGAATTCCATGATTAAAATAACCAGCATTTGGGTTGACTAATTGTTCAGTGAGAGACTATCTTCAAGTTTTGTCAGGGTCACTGTGGTGTTTTCTCCTATGTCAACTTACTTACACTGAAGCCATATTTCGCAGAAATCACTTTCCTGAACGGAAGGTGCCCACAAGGGAAATCTGTATGAGATTTAGAAGGTGGAATGAAATAGCAGCTTGCTCTCTAAAGGTTGTCCTGATTCCATGTGGTGAAAAACAGGCAGAAATGCCAGTGAATTCTAGCATGTCCTCACTCTCCCTTGCTCTGTGTTCAGCTCTTCTTCTTGGCTGCCTGGTCCGTTACCTGATGTAGTGGCAGTTCCCATAGACTTCACCAATTCTCCCTCGTGTCTCATTGTGAAAGCTAGACGTACCTGGCTCCCCACACTTCCTTGCAAGCTCTGACTTTGCACTCTCATTGATTATTGACTTCTCTGATTCTCCAACTTCCATGGTGGGGCCTTGCCTTCCCTAGCTGGTCTCACATTTGGGTAGGTCTAATTCCTATAATAAATCCTTCATTGCATAATACTGGTTGTGGTTATGCTTCTCTGACCTCTAACTAGGCATAATTTCTCTCCTAAGTAAAATAAGGGCGTCAATAAAAGTAGGTATTTTCACACAGCAATCTCTGAAGTCCCAGAGGATTTCAGCGAGCAATTCATTGACTTTAGGTATAAAGTGGGTAAGGACAGCCAGAAGTTCATGCTTGCATGCTCTGCCTTGAATAGAGTAGCTATTTTACCTGTTTTATATTCTGGTCTTCTATTATGATTACATGAGAATTAAGTGATCTATGTTACGTACTTCTATATTTGAAAACCACTGCACTAGAGAATCTGTAATATCTTATTTAATTCAAAATCCTACTCAAAATGGATCAACTCAAAATAACATTTGCCAAGTCCCTCTTCCTCTCCCTGCCATGGAGTTCTCCAAAACATACTGTCTTGACTCACACCTCTCAAAATAGTCTTTCTGGGGAAATTACCTATACTTATGGTTTTATTGTCTCCCTGGTCACTGGTGACCCTCGAATCTACAATTATAGTTTAGAAGGATATCTTAATATTTTTTTAAGATTTTATTTATTTATTTGACAGAGAGAGACAGCAAGAGAGGGAACACAAGCACAGGGAGTGGGAGAGGGAGAAGCAGTCTCCCTGCTGAGCAGGGAGCTGATGCGGGGCTCGATCCCAGGACCCTGGGACCATGACCTGAGCCGAAGGCAGACACTTAATGACTGAGCCACCCAGGCGCCCCTAGAAGGATATCTTAAATGGTATCCCCATATTAAACAGCCCACTGGTGATTCTCATATATATAATACAAGCAACTTAAATTCAACACATAAGCCACAGAATTATATATTATCTTACTACCTCTAAATATGTGCAATATTCCTGTAGACTTTTTTTCAATAATTGGAAGAACCATCATTGTTCCTTCCCAAAACGATAAACCAGATTATCTTCTCAGTTTTTCCCTTTTCCCTCACTCCTTCCACCACCCCCTGCCAGCCAGGAAATCCAGTTGGCCCTAAAACCCTTTATATCTGTCAACTTTTTCAGTTCTTTCCTCTTTATTCTTAATGCTTTGCCTTTATTCAGGTTCTCATTACTACTCTTTTTTCCCCCATTTTAAACAGCTTTATTGAGATATAATTCATTTACCATATACTTTATCCACTTAAAGTGTACAATTCTATGATTTTTAGTTTACTCACATATATGGCAGCCATCTCCACAGTAAATTTTAAAACATTTTTACCACCTCGAAAACAAACATGATATACTTTATCCATCATCAACTTACTTCTTCATCTTCTCTAGTCCTAAGCAAACACTTATCTACTTTTTGTCTCTATAGATTTCCCTAATTCTTGATTTTCATATGAATGTGCACATATAAAATGAGACTTTTGTGATGTTCTCCCTTCACAGAGCATAGTGTTTTCAAACTTCAAGTTTCATCCAAGTTATCGTACCGGTACTTCACTTTTTGCTTTATTTTGTTTTGTTTCATTTTTTTTTTTTTAATGGCCAGATAACATTCCATTGTATGGATACCCCCTATTTTATTTATCCATTCATTGGTTGACGGACATCTGGGTTGTTGTCACCTTTGGGCTACTGTAATTAATGCTGCTCTAATTATTTGTGTCAAAGTTTTTGTGTGGATATGTTTTCATTTTTTTTAGAGGATATAAGTAGCAGTGGAATTGCCAAGTCATGTGGTAACTTTGTTTCATCATTCAAAGAACTGTCACACAGCTTTCCCAAGTAGCTGCACCATTGTACATCCTCGCTCCTCATTTCTACCTTGGGTTATACTAACACGTCTCCAGCCTTTTATTCACCATCACTGCTTCACCTTAGCCTTCCAATCCATATTTAGATTTGTTCAGTCTCACCCATATATCTTCATGTTGCTCTGTATAAAACCCTCTAGAGTTCTTATTAGTTTCAAGTGAAATTGAAATTAAATTACAAACTCCTGGCATACATGACAAGGACTCCTTTTATATATCATATGTTTTCTTTTTCTTTTTTTTTTTTTTCTTTTAAAGATTTTATTTATTTATTTAACACAGATAGAGACAGCCAGCGAGAGAGGGAACACAAGCAGGGGGAGCGGGAGAGGAAGAAGGCAGGCTCCCAGCGGAGGAGCCTGATGTGGGGCTCGATCCCATAACGCCGGGATCACGCCCTGAGCCGAAGGCAGACGCTTAACCGCTGTGCCACCCAGGCGCCCCACTTTTTCTTTTTTTTTTTAATGTAAATGCAGCTCTCCAGTAAAAACAAACTACTTGAATTTCCTCAAAGGTGCCATACTTGCTATATAACTGCATGTTTTTCACTTGATGTTTGTTCAACCTGGACTTCCTTCTTCCCATATTTATCTAATCACCCAGCAAATATATCTACTCAGTAATAATATCTACCAGGGTGCTAATCCAAGTCAGCCTCCTTCATTTTCCCTTATTATCCAGTGCTCACTTTTAGCAAAGAACTCACTATGCTTAATTCTAATTTCTGAATTCTGTAATAAATGTCTTTAAAATAAACTGAAAATTAATTTAAGCCAATGACTGTGTATTTTATATTTTCTCTGATACCTGACAGATAGCAAGAAAACAATGACAATGTGCTTAGTAAAGAAAAAATAATTATTGAGTTACTTTGACATAAGACTATCTGAATCATTCCAGTTGCTAAAACTAGTGCAGAATTTGTACATAAAATAGTGTCTAAGAAAATAAGGACATATAAATATCTGAATTAATTATTAACATTTGGAGAAAATAATTTAATTATGCTGATCTTATCTCTAGGCTTATTGGCCAAATCCATGGGAATTGGGGACAATATGAATTTAGCTCAGCACAAAAAAAGGCGACAACATTTGATTATACCAAAGTTTGGATAACAGTTTGGCAGTTTAGAATTTTGCAAGTGGCCATTTACAGGCAGGGCTGCAAATATGTTTTGAGTGCTGAATGAATTCCCAGAAGGCAGGAAAGTAGTTCCATCAATGGAAAATAAATAAGTAAGCAATCAACAACTCTGTATTCAGAAATAGCAAGCCCAGTGAAGAAATTCCTAAATTGGTTGTAACTAAAGCTTGACAGTTGTCTTTTATCAAGACTAAAATAACTGGGTACCATGGTCTATAGCTGTGAAAGTACCAGTTTGTTAAACCAAGTGAGATTGATATATCAGATTAACACCCTCAACAAAGATTGTACTGGAAGAACATCAAAACGAGTTCCGTACTTACTCTGGGGTTGAGGAAAATGGGAGGGACATAAAAAAATGGAAGGAGCAAAAATAACAATGCACTTTAATTTATTTTTATGTTTAACTAGTACCAAGTTATAAAAATCAGCATCTGCAGAGCTACTCCAGTTATGATGATCAATCTTAAAGTTTGGGTCATTTGACTACTTTTTCCACTTTTAGCTTCTATCTTCAAAGTTTCCCATTTCCTGTGATTTGCCCCATCATATACCTTCATATAACCATGCTCAAGATCCCACAGCTGAAATACAGGTTTTCTGTCCCCAAACTAATGCTGTTCTTAATATACGTTTCTTGTGTCCTATACTTTAATGAAAGCACAAATTTATATATTTTTTCTCATACTATTTATACTCTGCAAATTCTGAAAAAAATGCATAATCTTTTATATATTATTTTGTAGAGACTGCTTTATTCATCATTTTCTGGAATAGACTTTGTCATATGGTAGGTGATGAATAAAGTTCTGTTCAGTTTAATGAATAAATAGATTCATAATTGCATCTTACTGTTAGTGTTTTACTTCAGCTCAACAGAGATAAATGCTCAATTGCATATAGCTTAACTGGTTTGTTTATTTGAGGGTTCGTAAGGGTGGTATAGATCATTCTGAAATTTTGACTAAGTACCCAATTTTTATCCTGATTTCAATTTTTTTCCATCAATTAGATGCTGAAAGAAGTAGAAGGCCACAAGTTAAAATTTTTGTATTTCATAGAATAAGTTGTGTCTGTAGTAGACCATTTGGGGAAAATAAGATTATTCAAAAAAGAAATTTATTTTTTCTTTCTTTTGACCAGACTAGCTCTGATGTTTAAGTATGAAAAGGAAATCAGAAATCTGTTTTCATTTTTAATGTTCTCATTCTCTTTATAGAAAAGTTTAGCTCTTTTGATAAGTAGTTTATGGAATGGAAGGGATGATAAACTGAGAACACATTCTAAGTCTACTCCCAGGAATCATTGCTACTGGATGCGCTACAGAAACTCAATACTGTGGACCTGTGTGCATTCAAATCTTGTCAAAGAGTTATGTCTCTAATAATTCAATAAGCATATGAAAGACATCCAGGAGCAGCAAGATCCTTTATGTGTAATGTCTTTTTTTTATATGAAATTTTCACTGTAGTTTATAGAATGCTAAAAAAAAAAGTATATATTAGGTGCATCAAAGTTGATGGACCTTATATTATTTTGGTAATATTTTAACATGTCAAAGCATACTACAGTACATTCTTGATTGTATTAAAAACAATTTAAGTTGTACTTGAATATTTTGCCAAGAATTATCTAGTTAGGTGTGTCTTCTTCATACTCACCCTCGCAAAGCAAGATATTTGTCCATCTTAGATTAGCTGTGAAATTCTGAGCTCAAAATATTTACTAGCCTCGTCTTCATGTTTTCCTCAAGATGGATGGAGTAATGATATCCAACCAAAATTCCAGAGCCAATATTGACTGAAACATAGGCAATTCCAATTTTTCAGACTCTTTCGAAACTCTGTTGGTTCCAGTTTAAAATGGAATCAGTTTTTTTCCCCCTGAGACCTGAAACCTGGTGAGCCAGTGAGGAAACTGAACACCCAAGTTATTGTCCAGTGACAACTGCTGAACTTCTATATTCTTAGTCTCTGCTTTGATAACTACTTTTTAGAAATAGTCATTAAGCTATTGAGCCCAAACTTTATGCTAGGTGCCTCATATAACATAATTCTTACCACAAACTTGAAAGATGAGTACTATTAAACATATTTAATGAATAAGCAAAATGAGATTCAGAATGGTGTCCCCAAGGTAGTTAGCCAAATAAAATTGAATGTAATAACAATAACATATATAATACATAATAATAATGTTATTATAAATTGTTAATGATTATGTGTTGTTACAATTCTTAACAATAACTAGTATTATTAATATATCAAACAAATAGAGCTTATATGTTCCATGTACCCTTTCACATGTTAACTATCTCAAAATCATTCTGTTCATCTCAAAATTAGCCCATTTTATAGAAAAGGAAACTGAATTATAGAGAGTACAAGTAACATGATAGAGCTATTTTAGACAGGTAGGACTAAAACATAGACCTGGTTGCAAAATCTATAACCATGCCTACTGCAACTGGTTCTTCTGACCAGCATTCTAAATCCACTCCAGGACTGAAGCCTTACCCCACACCTTGCCCTTGTGGCTGAAAGACAAAGAGCTTGCTAATACCCAAGTGTTTGGATTCTGCCTGATTCCACTACTGTTAGATGTGGCTCATCTAAGTAGAGACTCTGAGAATAACTACTGCCTGAATCACAACTGTACATGTGATAGATACTCTTTAGATTCACCTGTCCGTGGAACTCAAGAGACAATCTTTTCAAACAGGTCAATTTTTTTCAGAACCTCCATATTTCTCTCCTGAATATCTTGGTCATATAGTATATTCCACCTATAGAGTCAAGAGTCTCTCCTCTTTAGGAGTGCAAAAGTATGGACTAGAAAGTTAAATATATGTTTCCTGTATTCCTAAGGAAATGAGACAAAGGAGACACCGGATCTGCTTTTAGCCATGTGGTCCTGACCGGTAATTAAAAATATGATGTTATAGTTATAATATCTGATTTGCATATTTTCCTTATAATTCATTTGTGGGCATCAACATTTAGACAAAGATTTCTATTTCCAGGTAATTGCCATTTTCTTTTTTCATTGTTATTTCTACTACGAGAACATAAACTAGCATTTTATGCAGGGCATGATGGTCACTCTCCCAATGGCATACCTGCTACCAAGCTATAATAACATGGTGCTAATTGCTTGAATACCTATGACGTAATAGTGATTATGCATGCTAATGCATGGAGTGAGGGGCAATATGGGCAACCCATCTTAAGAGTATAATTGATTGAGCTTTTATAAGTCCAGGATTTTAGTCCAAAATTTGGATCTCATTTTCCTTCCAATGAAAATCAGTAGGCTGATTGAACTCAACGATCATTATCAGATTCTGGAAAAATCTCTTAAAATTTCTAACCTTCATCCTCACTCAGTCCAATAAAATAAGGGTCATGACATTTACCACAGAGAGTTGCTGGGAGTATAAATGAGATTTAGTATCTTTAATGTGGTAATTATTCTATAAATATGACTGTCTGCTGTTCTTTCAATCCATTCCCCAAAGTTTAATTACTCTTGAGACTAAGCAAAGTCAGAAACATTCCACTATGCCTCATTTCCCAAAATAGCCCCTCCTTGTACAAATGCTTTGATATCAAATTGGACAGCAAATTGTGAGGCTGCTATTTCAGGTATAAAGTGTAGATCTTTGAGGTTGAATCTATAGGACATAGTGGTACACTGGTGCCAGTCAATCAGATAGGTTGAACATCTCTCCAGCCTGAGAAAGAGACAAATGAGATGTGGTTCGTAAGAGTTATTATCAATGCTTGAACTGGTCAACACAATAGCAAATATCACAGACTTGAGAAAAAATAGCTTTCCAAAGGCCTAGTGGAGTACAGAAATTTTGAAATGCATTTGCTATATTAATATTGCAGTACTGCCAATGTAACTTTTCTGTCCCTAATTATTTTCATGCTTTCACTTTATGAAAGACTTAATTAGATCAGGAATAGAATCTGCTTATATTTCTGACTACCAATAGCATTTCATAAACCAGACTATCATCAGTGGTGAACAGCACAATACTAAGAAAAATTTTCAGTTGGTACTTGGCAGTAGTACATTGTTACCTGCTAGGGAGCATTGTTTGAAATACCCATTTGACTCTGTCCAAAAAGAAAGTACACTCTTAGAATAATCTGCAATGACAGATGTCAGAGACAGCAGTTCTGAAATCCTGAAATATAGTTACTTAAATGCCATGCCACATTTTTTAAAGCAGTTCAGGGACATGTCTAACTTATGTTGGAGGAATATTCTCCAGGAGTCTTTTGTGTTTCTGCACAATTTGTGGACAGAAACATTATGGACTTTGTTTTACACTCTCTTTACAAAGATTGAATGTATACTGATCGCTTAGGATATAGAGAAAGTATCTCCCACTGAAGCAAATACAAGCCTTGCCAAGTTAATATCCAGTATTCTAAACATAATTTTTCTTTCTCTCTGGAGCACAAGTAGGTGTCTTACTGACCATTGTCTAAGATTCTGATTTCCTGTGCCCAGGGTTCCTCTCAGTAACTCAACCCACTGTGTGTACATGTCTCACCTTTATGTTGTCCTGTAGGAACTATGACTCAGGGCACCAGGACAAGAAAATGTAGACACTGTTTAATGCTACTTCTATGAGCTACTTCTGGTATATTCCTTTGGCTCTGATGGAGGATTTGTATGTCTTTTTCTACCAAACAAGAAACTGTGTCAGAGTATCTATCAAACTGGCAAGATCCTTCACAATTAACAACTTGTTTATCCAAAATTAACCATAGAATGTGTGATTTTATAGGAAAATAAGTTAACCCAGGTAGGTAGTCTTTCTGGTTGTAGAATTCTACCTTTACTAAAAGTTACATTCTCAAAATAACAAAGAGAAATAATCATTGCCAGAGATATGATTGTATCTCAGATTCATTATTGCTTTTGTAGTTATTAGCAATGTCAAACAGAGTTAGATAAGGTTAGTAGTCCTCTGTTGCACAGATAATTTTTGTTTCCACTTATTAGTAACATATCTATTTTCTTCTTGACTATCAACACTTTGGAAATAGTGAAATTGTCTAATTTGTGTCTGAATTACTGGTACCTAACAATGAGTGACACATAATAGGTTGCTCAGAAAATAGGGTGGATTTAATGTGAATAAAAAGAAGACAAATATGTTTGTCTGTCAAAAGGTCAACATAAATTAAGAAGGAAATTTGGTAGATTATTGAAAAAGAACTGCTGTGTTCTAACAGAGGAGAAACTTGCCTTTTGCTAATGATACAAGTCCATAAGAAGTAGTACAGTAGAAGTAGACCTCAAACTATCTTTTTGAAAAGGTATTTCCACCCTACATAGTTCTATTCTTAAATGCACAATAAGTTGAGTTTAAAAAACTAAGCTACCTATGACTTTCACCAAGAAACCTATTATAGAACCCATCTTTCAATCCAGGACATTTCCTTGTTATCTTTTCCAGTCGGTACCTTCCCTGTGGGAAAACAGTGGCTGTTCTGATTTCAGCCACCATAGATTAGTTTTGCCTGTTCTGGAATTTCAGAAACTAAGAATGATACAATATGCAATCCTCGAGTAAAGCTGAATTTATGCTGCAAAATATCTATAAGGTACATGCTTGTTATTGAATATAGTAATTATGTGTTTGTTTTGTGAATTAGTGCAGTTGGTGAGACTGAAGTTTAAATCATTTACATTCTTACTGAAAATGTATGTCTCTACATATTCTAACAGTTATTGGGAAAAGATTGTTGACCTTTTAGAGTGATTCTATAAATAATCAATCGTGAGATCATTTAATGATATGGGCATTTGGGGATGAGGGAGGAAAATTTGGTGATAGAATTCAAATGCTGTAGTTCAAGTATATAAAGTTTGAAATATCAGTGAGACCTTTACGTGAAAGTATTGAGTAGGTAGCTGGAAGTTTGAGAAAATAAGTTAAATCACATAAAAGAATTAGTATAGTTCTTGGAGCTTAGTAATTGCTTAATAATTATAAAGTGCTATAATAACTATATGACTTGAAGATTATTCTTTTTTATTTCTGTCCTTGATTGTGAAGAATAAGGATCTACTAGAGTTTTCACTACTGTCTTGGGAAAAGAAAAAGCTCTTGACTTTCAATCTACTTATATAAGCTTCTAAGCAAACTTGAAAAGAAAAGTCTCAAAGGAGGGGAGCTTTTACTAGTATTATTTTATGTGTGATTTTATGTTTAAGAGTATTAATTATATTATGTTTAGATTTATTAGACATCTATAATGGACAACTACAGAATACATATTCTTTTCAATGGATGTACCATATCCCCCATGCTTTACCATAAAACTAAAATTTTAGTAATTTTAACAGGATTAAAATAATACAAGAATATTGTTTGATGACAATAGTCTTGAATGAGAAGTATTTATTCTTTGGAATTATTGGGATTTATTTCCTGAGACATTATACTTTCATCTAACTCACCTCTTTTTTGTTTTCTTCATTATATTTCTTAGATTTTATGATTATGTTACTTATTTTGCTCTTTAGAATAAGTAACATCAAGAGGATTGTCAGAATAAGCATTTCTCTTTAGATAGAGAAGGATCTAAATTCCATAGGTACAGTATCTCAGAGGATTACAAGTTTTAGAACCTCAGAGTAGAAATGTGTATATGGCATGGGATGGGATGAAGATCAAAGCCATGGGAAGATGTGGTTCTAGATATGCCAGCCATGTAGTCACTGGATCTACCCAAGTTGAGGGCAGATTGAGGAATACTGGGAGTCCAGCAGCAGCACTTCTATTGAATGAAAGTTAATGGTCTCAGATGATGTCCCTATGGAGAATGGGTGAAGGCATGAGCTTCAGAGAACATTTGGAAAAAGTGGAATGAGGGACACCTGGGTGGCTCAGTTGGTTAAGCTTCCAGCTCTTGATTTTGGCTCAGGTCATGATCTCGGGGTCCTGGGATCCAGCCCCACATCAGGCTCCATGCTCAGTGGGGAGTCTGCTTAAGATTCTCTCTCTCCCTGTCCCTCTGACCCTCCCCCTGCTTGTGCTCTCTAATTAAATACATAAATAAATAAAATCTTTATTTTTTTAAAAATTTTTATTTATTTACTTGAGAGAGAGAGAGAGTGAGAGAGAGCATGAGAGGGATGAGGGTCGGAGGGAGAAGCAGACTCCTTGCTGAGCCAGGGAGCCCGACATGGGACTCGATCCTTGGACTCCGGGATCATGACCTAGGCCAAAGGCAGTTGCTTAACCAACTGACCCACCCAGAAAAAGGGAAAAAAAAAAAAAAAAGGTGGAATGAGAATGTTTGAAAATAGCACTGGGAAAGTGACAGGGTTTGTGCAAAAGTGTTGTGGACTTCCTTAGTCATAGGAGAACAGTAAGGTGCTAGAGAACATAAATCTGTGAATGAAGTAAGTTAGTCTTTATCTCTTTCTACTGACCCCCACCTGAAGAATGTGCTCTTTCCATTTTTCAAATGGGAAAGGACTTTACATCTTTGTCATTAGTATTCTTTGGCAATTTGTTAGCTTCTGCAGACCTTACAAGGAGCAAGTGTTCTTCCAGATCTAAAGTGGCAAGGGTTATATAAAAGTTGTCAGAATAAAGGCAACTATTTGTTTTATTCTATTCTCTCTACAAAGCATATGGAAGAATAAAAGGGTCAGAACCCCAAAGCCTGTAAGGCTGAGCCTTGCTGTCAGGTTTATTCAAATGAATCATTTATTAAGCTACTCTGAAACCCCTGGTGTATTCCTTCCTTGGCTTTCTTTTCATTGAATACACAAGGAAATAACAAGCGGCATCTCTCATAAAACCTGTTTTTTTTTTTCCCTGAAAAATTATCAGACCTGTGAAGGAGGTACAATTTTTTTTTCCTCAATGTAAGAATAAGCATTTGAATCACTATTAATTCTTAATTAAAAATCCACATGTCTGGGTCATTATTCAGACCACCTGAATAAAAAAATATCTGGATTGGGGCCTGGAGTCTGGATTTTAATACTTGTCCTTGAAGCTGTTGTGGACCCTGATACTTGAAAATTCCATACTACTTCTAGAAATATTCATGGAAATGTGTACCAAAGTAATTTGCTCATTTTAGTATCACTTGGCTTATCCCTCAAATGCTATCAGAGATTAGTTTTCTTTTACATGTAATTTAACATCTGATTAATGCATAAGTAAAATTTTCCAACTTCATTGCAGAAAAATATATTTCATGATGCAGTTCAGTTAGTTAGTTAATGATTCATGAATTAAATGATTTATAGCATATGAATCATAATTCTAATGTATTTGACTTTATGGTCAGAACCATTCTCTATTCTTTGAACCCTTCAGGGAAGGGTAGAGCATATTTTATCAAAAAGTGTCTGATGGAGAAATAATTAGGATAAAGTTTTCTCTCTTTCCAGAAAAAAAAAGGGGGAGGCATTGTGAAGAACAGTGATAAAATAAAAATCCAATAGATAAAGATAAGTAAATCCTAAATTTATTTGAGTAAAAATTACCAAAGTCCTGAGAAGGTCATGAAACCGAAAACAATGCAATGTCTTCTGTTGAACCAGCTCTCCCCACACTGGGCATTCTCTAAGAGGAATGAAATTTGGTACTAGATGAGAAAAAGAAACTGCAAATAATATCACTAAACCATCATTAATGATATTCATGGAGTGTTGAAAATATCTAGATATTGACACATATGGCCACTAATATTGTTTTGAATCTATATTTTATAAAGACTAATGACCTTGGTATTCAAAAGAGGCAAAATTCTAATTTGGTTTTGTATTCACCTCATATCTGTGAGCATATCAAGGGAGGAACAGTGATCCAAAGAATACAATCTATTAAGAACAAGTCAAACAAATCATCCTTGATGGTGATAATAAGTAGGTCAACCAGACAAAATATAACTGGACTCAAGCAACACTTTTGATTTACTCCATAAAAATTGTAGATATTTGGAGAAGGCCAAAAATAAATTATATACCATTTAGCTGATTAATCATAGTAACACGACTATGCTCACGTAATTAATTTGTGCCAACAGAAATAGAGTTCTTTACTGACATTTTTTAAGTGTCTACTGTCAACTATTTCCTAATAAATTATTTTTAACTAACCTAAATGAAGACAGGAAATGGATTTTTGAACAAGAAATTGGAAAGAGTATATACTGCAGTAGACTCAAGATCCAAATAAATTTGATTTCTTGGAAAATGGGCTAAATTTAACAAGGTGATGTATTGGTTTTCTCTTTATTACTGTGTGACAATTTACTTCACAAGGTAGTGTTTTAAAATAACACACATTTAATATCTCATATATACCTTGAGTTAAGAGTTCAATCAGGGCTTAGCTTCATCCTTTGTCTTAGGGTGGGGCTTCCAGATAAAATATAAGGCACTAGCTACATTTGAAGTTCAGATAAACAACTTTTTTTCTTCCTCTAAAAGCTCAACATTCAAGGTCTGCTTCTAAGCACATGTGGTTGTTGGTAGAATTCAGTTTACTGTCAGTTTTTGGACTGAGGGTCTCAGTTTTTCACTGGCTGTTGGCCATAGGTCACCCTTAGTTTTTTTTTCAAGTGGACTTCTCCAACAGATGATAATTAGTAGGAATGTATGAGAGGTCATTTGCTAGGAGCCCTCCAACTAACTATGCAATTTCACACGGGATCTTGAAAGACCATGGAAAAATATTCAGGATTTTTTTTTCTCAATGGTTACTTTAAGATGATTCAATGGTAGTATTTGGCCACTGAAATAGAAGCGGGACATCTATGAGAGAAGTGACACTTTTTCTCTATTCTTCTCAATAGATAACAACTATGCTATTATATTCTGCTCTGAACACTATGGTTTTTTAAAGAGTATCAATAAACTGGAAATAGCCAGATTGGTAAAGAACTTATAGAATGTATGATTTCTTATTGGGAATAGTAGCAATTCTTCGGCAGGATTTCCTAAGGCTAGACGAGGGGTACCAGGATAAATATTCTCAACTCTTTAATGGGCTGTTACATGAAGAAGGGACTGCAATATAACTGTAGGACTTTAGAGGAAAGACATAAATAACTGGTTGGAAAATATTCAAGGAAACTATCAACCTAAATTGCAAAAGACTTCGAATGTATCTTGCTCAAAACTAAATGGGTGGCGTGTAGAATCAATGCTACCAGATCAGAACCAGTGTTCAAGTTTATTTATCTAATAAAAATTCTGTAGAAACATGTTAGATCAGTGTTTGGAATAGATAACTTAGCAGATTTATTAGAACTCTTAAATTATTTCATGCTAGATAATCCTTTTAGTAGAAGAGAAAAAAATAATAAAGAAAAGAACAATTTGAGGGTGTAAAATGAAATTTCCCAATTAGAAAAAAAAGAAAACAAACAATATCATATCTGTAATTTTTGTGGATTCCAGGTTGCATAAAATGGGCAAAATAATAAGAAACTATAAAGTGGTTGGTTTATAATCTATGGACTGTTTGGTTTATCATTTGTTTAGAACCAATGAGGTTGAATCATTTTTTTTCGTTTTCATTTTTTTTTACATAGTTCCCTGACTTAACCTATCAACAGAAGTTCCCGTTAGATGTTGTTCCTAAAGTATTTCTCTATGTTCTTAATTGACCTAACTTTTTAAAAATCTAATGCTTTTGACTTACTTGAAGCAAGATATTGGGAACCATGCTTACCACACCCCAATGCTAGAGAAGGGTCCAAGATTTATGAGGCCTAAGACTTACACAAGTTGGGGACTGGGAAAATATAACAAATTTACAAATACAATGGCAGGTTTAAAAGTTAAATATTTTATTATTTTGGTAAAAGAAGCCACAACACATTAAATATGTAAAAATGTTTAATACCACTAACAACACAAAATTCATAAAATTATTATGAAATTTTCATGAATTAACTGTCCAAAACATTTCTGTTATTACCATTTTGCTTCATTTTTAGCAGCATAGTCTTTTAATACATCTGCAATGTTCAGTATTTTTGTTAGATTATTTCCACAGAGAACATTAAAAAGATAATCTTTCATTCTTCTAGCTTGGCTGATTTTAATATATTTGATTTCTTACAGGTTCACAACTTTTCATTGGTAATGTCATATAAATGTTTAGCATTGTTGAAACATGGGAAAAATCTCTGTCAAGTGACTTTCATATACAAGCTCTAACATCATTAGATTTAATCTAACATTAGATTTGTCTAAATTTGGCTCTTTGTAATTTACACCTTGTTCCTCATCCCATGCCATGTATTTCTGGCCTTTAAAGCAGTGGGAAAAACTCATACTCTGAGATAAACTCCAGCCCTGGATGTGATACCTGCCTTTTGAGTCAGTGAGATGAAAGTTATTTCTACAGTGATATGGTTAGTGATAACTTAGTTACGCACAGAAGTGAATACAAATCACACATATACATTATATGTTTGGTATACATGTATACATATACACATCCGTATATGTACATTATACATTTAATACATATATGTGTATATGCATATACACATATATGTTATGTTCAGTACATATCTACATACACACATATACCTATACATACATGTACACACATTTACTTTTAGTACTAAACCTATACTAAATGTACATGGAAAGCCAAACTCCACTCAACCCAAACTCAGTATTCCACTGCATCTCAGCTTTCCATCAAATTGGTAACAGATATAGCTGGAGCCACTTCAGCACTATTCAATGGGCAATGTGATGAAGGGGACTTTGGAATGACACAACAGCCTTATTAGATCCTAAAATATTTCAGTTGTTCAAGTTTTACAAAAATCTGTGTCCATGTGAAAACATCGCTTGGGTATCTCCCAAGGCCCCAGATGACTGAAGAAGTCAGGAACCTTGAAACTTTGCTTTCCATTCCATTTACCACATGGGGTTAACATGTGGTTTATTGAGACTAATTTTTACCACATGGCAGATGCCGTGGTCGAATTAGTCTCAATAAACTGTTGTTAACACTAAGTTTTGCAGGACAAAAGGAAAAGGCTAATGGGGGGGATGGAGGTAAAGGCTCAAATTCAGAAGGAGAGAGAAATCTCATATGAACGAGCTTGAACAAAAATAAGAGTAATAAAAGATACAGACAGAGTGCTTTGGACTCACAAAGAAGGGGGAACTTCCAGCACAGATGGATTCAGTAAACTACACTTAAGCAATGGGTAATGGTGGAAATGCACTAAATTCACATCTATATCAGCAAAAAAAGGGGGGAAAACTGAGACAATCATCCAGAAAAACACTGTATAATCAAAATTGGAATTGGTCAAATAGAACAAAGTGATGGGATGAAATTGCATATGGTTTGACAACATCTCATGAGATAAAAGTGAGCATGAAGGGAGATTTCTGTGGAGAAGACCAATTTAGATGTTTTACAATCCTGTAGGAGACACATTCATTTAATATATCCTGTCAATTTTTGTCAGAAGCACCAAGAAAAAAGGCATACTCTTGTAAGAGAGTGCCACGTTCGATTGTGGATGACAGTTTGTTAATAATTAGACACATTCTGAAATAAATAATGGTTGCTAACATCTGTAAATACTTGTTCTAACTTAGGAATTATATTGAGCATTTTTCATGTATTATCTAATTTATTAATTATTTTTATTTGAGTACAGTTGACACACAATGTTACATTGGTTTCAGGTGTACAACATAGTGATTTGACAAGTTTGTCTGTCATGCTGTGCTCACCACAAGTGTTTTATCTGATTTAATCCTCAAAAAAATCCTATGAGGATACCAATTACTGCTTGAATTTACAAACAAAATGATACAAACAGGTCTGTATCATTTACAAATAATGGATTTATAAACAATGACAATATAAAAAGATTACAATAATTTCCTTTGGAATTAAGGGAAATTATACCAAAATAAATATAAGAAATGAAGTGTGATATCAAATTTCATCTATTTTCTCCAATTTGACTTTCTCACAAGTAGCCTCTGGAATCAGCTTATTTCTGGTCTTCACTATTAGACTTCAATCTGGTAATCACATTCACTGTTCTTTATTGTAAGGTTTTCATATGGTCAGTCAGCTATGTTACATCCTTTCTGTAGCCCAACCTCCATTCTTACATTTCTAGACCCAGTTTATAACCCCAAGCCCCATGGAGCCTGAGACCACCTCCTTTGAGTGCACTTAACCCCATGCTTCTCCTGATCTTCAGTTAGCACTTGAATTTATTCTATTATTGACATAATTTTTTTCCTAAATGAAGAGAGGCATGGACAAGGAATCATATTAAAGATGTGAAAAATAAAGCCTTGAAACCATTTGGTTCTATGGTATGGAGCTGGGGTTAGGAACATCGTGCTTGGAATACTGCACATACTCCATCTTTACTGGGGCCTTCACTGACTGGCTTTTGGCTTGTGAACGTTCATACATATCCAGATGATCTGAAGGCAAATTTTCTGTATAAGTGCCTAATTAATAACTGTACTATACACAGTTTTTATATTTATGAATGTCACTCTTTGTTTAGTAGGGCGAATACAATTTGAAATGGCATAGAGCTCCAATTTTGAAAACAAAATACCTTTATCACTTTTTTAAATAAAGATTTTATTTATTTATTTGAGAGTGAGAGAGCATGAGTGGGGTCGGGGATGGCGAGGGGCAGAGGGAAAGGGAAAAGCATACTCCCTGCTGAGCAGGGAGCTGGATGCTGGACTCGATCCTGACCTGAGCTGAAGGCAGACGCTTAACTGACTGAGCCACCCAGGCGCCCCACCCTTATCACATTTTAAGCTAGGAGCTAAAATGGTTAAAATTATATTTCTCTTCCATTCATGACAAGGGAAAAAAAAACCTTCATGAACTGTGAAAGCATTAAAAATCACAGATTGTGTGTTTTCCATAGCTCCGATATATTCAGTATTCCAATCTTTATATGCATATTTCTTTACAATTTCCAGGAAATAAAAACATTTTGTATGCTAAAAATATTGGGATAAACAAAGTAAAGAAAGATAGTTTTATTTGTAAGGAAGTGTGTGGAAGTGTATTAAGTCATTCAAACAGGAGTGCCTGGGGGGCTCAGTCAGTTGAGCACCTGCCTTTGGCTCAGATCATGATCCCAGGGTCCTAGGATGGAGCCCTGCGTCGGGCTCCCTGCTCAGTGGGAAGTCTGCTTCTCCCTCCGCCTCTCCCCCTGGCTTGTGCTCTCTCCCTCAAATAAGTAAATAAAATATTTTTTAAAAAGTCGTTCAAACAGTAAGTATTAAGAGCGTACTGTTTTGTCAGGTCGTATGTCAGCATCCTTATTCAGTTTAGTGGATAGAATAATAATACAAGATTTTAACTGAAATCCTAGTTTATATTTGTTTTTGGTCCTAAGTTTATAATATATACTTTAGACCTAGGCCCTGCATGTCCCTAAGATTCAACGAATCTAAGAGATTGGGAACCTCGAGTCAGATCTGGCCACAAGACTCATTCAAAAAAACGAATAGGTCCCTAGGATGATCGCTGTGAACAAGAGAGCACGAGTAGAGATTTTCATGAATATTTGTTTTCTAATTTCTTGATGTATCTCAAATTTTAAATTTCATTTTTATCACCAGAGAAGAAATAATGCTTTTTCTTTTTTCTTTTTTTTTTTTGATGGATACAATTGAATTAAAAATGACTTTCATTCCCACATCTTTAAAATTTCACTTTCTTCCATCGTGTTACTTGGAAACAGAGTCCTTTATGACTCACTTCACTTCATTCGGTAACTTTACCCATTCCTTCAAAGTGCACTAAATGCACTTGCTTTCTCTGTACCTGTGTAAAGTCTACTTTGTTTGACCTCTTGCCTCTCTATAAGAGTTGATTGGCTGATAGACCACGTTGTTTTATCATGAGATAACTTAATTCAGTAATATCCTCCACCTAATGTGGCTGTGTGACTGTGTGCATGTATGCAACATATATGTGCTCTTGGAGATGTCCAAGAACTGGAAAGTAGTTGAAAAGAGCATTGGTCAGTCCAAACACTATAAACAATTAGCTTGGAAAATCCTTAAAAATGAGGAGTGTTTTCTTGAGAACAGATTTTTTTTTCTCCCACTTCAGTCATTGTTGCAAAACAACGCAAGATAGAAACTGACTGATGTCTTTTCAATTCAAACTAATTGGATTTAAGGTATAAAGCACTTCTGTTAAGAGAAAATGTTGGATCATATTTTACTTTTTGCTTCTTATTTAATGATTTATTTTAACTTGTTACAATTACTTGGCTCTTTCTATTTTATATTAACCTATGGAATAGACACTGTGTTAAAACTGTGTACCTTCAAATCCACTTGTTATGACAAATTTTCCTCTGTAGGAATTCTTTATTTTTATGAGTTGCATTATAATTGTTAGTGTCAAACAGGAAGTAACTTGGAATAAGGAATACAATGAATTATTTTCATTTTTTGAGAATGAGAAAAATGATGAATAAACACTTTAAGAGCAGTACATACTCCTAAACCAATTAATGTTTTCAGTACCAACTGTCGGGTGCACACACGCACACACACACACACACACTCACAAGCACAGACATTTAACTATGTGTGTTTTGTGAATGTTACTCAAACTCTGTGAGCTTCAGTTTTCTCATTTGAAAGTGAGGGAAACAATTTATAAGCAAGTTCCAAAACAGGATAGGAAAAACAACTCCAAATAGTTAGCAATTCTCTGAATGAAAGAGCATGCAGTTTGGGCGAATGGGTTCTATAGGTGATGACAGTAATAATTATCTCCACTCTGGATGATTGCTAAGTTGCCCTGTATGTAGATAGCAACATTATTATTTTATGCATTGATGCCCAAGGTCATCTTTTTGTGAAAGTATTTAAAATAAATTTATACAATTTGCAGATGATCAAGACAATGAAATTGAAAATATATAGACACTTCCATTTATTATTTTTTTAATAAAAGATGAAGAAGGAAGTTTATGTGCTATAGATGCATTGGAAAAATCATGTTTCTAAGATACTAAGATTCATGATATTATATTTTAGAATTAAAATGATTAAGAGCAGGCCTTAAGTGATACTTAATCATTTAATCACTTTTTTCCAATCACATTTTAAAAATACTTCTACAGCGATAATTGTAACAACAGCAGCTACATCACTACTACAAATGGTACTACTACTAATATTAATAGTAGTTGATATGTATTAAATTCTAGCTATTTATGAAGCATTGTGCTATTTACTTTAGTTACATTGCTTCATTTAATCTTACAGTACTTTTTTTTTTATAATTGTTTTTTATAAAGATGAAGAAATGGAAGCAAAAGACCAGAGCATATGGCCCTAAATCACCTAGTAGTAATGCCAGAGTTATCAACTCCAGTCTTGTTAACTCCAGAGTCCAGTTCTTAAAAAATGTGGTATAATGTCATGTTCTGGGAGGGATGAGAACCTCTAACAAAAAATATATGTATTTTATATGATAATTGTATGTGTTTTCTATTGCTGTCATTAAAATTACCACTGACTTAGTGGCTTAAGACCTCACACATTTATTATCCTGTAGTTCCTTATGTAGGAAGCCCAACACAGTTCTCGCCAGGCTAAGACCAAGGTGTTGGTAGGGCTGCATTTCTTTCAGGAGGCTCTAGTGGAGAATCTGTCCCCCTGCTCATTCAGGTTTTAACAGAGTTCGGTTTGATGTGGTTGTAAGTTGGAGGTCCCAGATTCCTTGGTGGCCATTGGCTGAGACTGCACTTAGATTCTAGAAGCCTTTCGTCCCCCCTCCCTTGCACATAGCCACTTGCATTTCAGAATCAGCAACAAGACTCACATTCTTCTCAGACTGCAGCTGGGAGTTTTTCCACTCTTAAGGACTCACGTGATGACACTGGTCCCTCCTGAATAATTCACTCTATTCTCATATCCGGGTTGTAGTCCTGAATCACATCTATAAATTCCCTTTTGTCATTTAAGGTAACATATTCACAGGTGGTGGGATTCGGGTGCAGACATCTTGGGGGCTCATTATTCTGCCTACCACAAAAATCACTGACGGTTGACTTTAAAGCACAACTTTGGGTATTATTTCATTTATCATCATCATCATCATCATCATCAGACATGTCAAGTTCAGCCAAGAAATAATCAGCAGAACAAAAATATCTTGTTATAATCTGCATTTATTCTGTGTGTGTGTGTGTGTGTGTTTTAGAGGGGATGAAGGGGCGGTGGATAGCAAGACAAATATTTCCAAGGTGGTAGAGTCTGCATGAGTCCAGGTTTAAATTTGTAGGAAATATTCTAGAACTGCTTTAGTAGAATTTTTTTTTAACTTTCAAACTATTCTCCCCTTCCACCCCATCCATATATGTTCCAAATTACCCAAGTTCATATATGAGAAGGAAAACAAAATCTCATTTAGTAGACTGAAGAGAAATTGTATTGAGGTCCCACATTTCATGGCATATATATCCTGAGTTGATATTAGATTTTTAGATTCCCTTTCTCTCTCTCTCTCTCTTTCTCTCTCTCTCTCCCCTCCTCCTCTTCTCTCCTTCCTCCTCTCTCTTTTCTCTATTTCCCCTTCCACCTTCCCTTTTCTCTCCCTCCCTTCTTTTTCTTTCACTGCTTTCTTCTTTTTCTTTTCTTTCTCTGCTTTTTGTTATTTTTAACCCAAGTAAACAATCTATAAACGTATGAAATATTGGGAAAGTTGGTCCAAAGAAAAGTGATTACCATGCCTGTGTCTTCCTATCCTATGGCTCAAACCACATTTTTCATATATAAATGCACTCAGCAATTACCCACCATATATGAACAAATTAGTTAATTCTTCCGTCACAAAATGGCAATACACAACTATAAGAATGTCTACTTCCTGCCAGCACCTCCACTGCCAAAGTTTTCCTGCCCATTACCCCCTCAGTTAGCTCTCCATTCTGAAAAACAGCCTTAGGCCCATGGTAAATATTCTTTTATATGGCAAATCATATAATTAGTTGTTCCAAAGCCTATGCCAATTATTTAAAGATTGTCAATACATAAAATCTTGATTCTTCTGAAAAAAAAAAGTTTGTGAGAAAACGAATTAACCTAATATGCAGTGGTAGAATTTTGAGGATACTACTAACCCTTTGGTAGAATAGAGGTGAAGAGAGCATTGCCATTGAAACTCTCTTTGTCTTGGAAACAAAGGAGGATGCATGCTTTATTTACATATAATTTACATACATACTGTAAGAAAAACATCCAGCCTTTGTTTTTATTGTTGTTATTGTTTTGTTTTTTAGATATCTCCAAGGTCCTTGACTTTGAAAACAGTCTTGCTATTCTGTTTTCTTCACTAATACTAAAAATATCAGGCTGTCTTTAAATAGATTGACTCTTGAGAAAGGAGGATAAATCATTTCACAAAGAGAGCTATTTTGACTGCTGATGATCTACCACATGGGATATTCAGGTTGAATATCCAAGACTTTGGGAAATCTATTGCTGACCTTTGCTAATTGCATTACATACTTTGCCCTTATCCCCTATTTGAGAGCGTTAAGTAAGGTGAGAATTAGTTGTGTTGGCCATCTCTAGGTACAACTTGTATCTTACACCTCAGCTCGAAGCATGGCTGCAGAGAGGAACAACGTAAGAAAATAGGATGCTTCTGTGACTGATTCAGGCTCTCCTGCAATATGGTTAAAACTGATTCCGTTCAGCATGGAAGTCCTTGGAAATATCAAGGACGGGAATTTCCAGAAGAATGACCTACTCATAATTTGTGGGATGGGGTTTACAGTCATGTTAAAGGGGATGTAACTTCACTTTTTACCGAAACTACTAAAGCAACTCCAGCCTACAGCACTGACCAATGTTTGCACCGGCATCCACAGCCCTGATAGAATATTGATAATCAGGGATAGGTACAAATTCTTTGGAATCAGTCTTAATTTTAGAAAACCTTGTAAATTTTTATAAAGCACATTTAAAGGAAACAACCAGAAAGAGATAACATTTGGCTAAATCTGGGGCAAAGAAAATTCCAGTTAATTTTATCATACTTATCAGGTTTCTGTATTGCTTAGTTAATAAGAGGGTGAACTCTGGAATAAGACTGCCTGGGTTAGCATTTTGATCCTGTCCTTTACTTGCCATGTGAACTTAGACAGTCGCTTAACCTCTCTTCACCTTGGTTTCCTATTTATAATATGGAAAAAACAATACTACCAACCTCACATGTTTGTTGTGAGGTTTAATTTAGTTAATATATGGAAAGGCTTACCTTAGTCCCTGTCAGATGATCAATAATATTACCAAGTATATGATGACTCTCATTTATTTCTCCATAGAGGTGCTTTTGTTCAACAAATTCTAAAGCTTTATGTGTCTCAATTCCACTAATTTCTATTATTCCTTTACTGATAAAATAGATAAATGAGGAAGCTATGATAATGATACTGTGTTATCCTCTGTGGTCAAAGAAAAACAAAACAAAACAAAACTAAACCTGGTCTCATTTCTGGTTCTGAGGAAGAGAAGTGTAATTATGCCCGATCAGGTAACAGAGATGCTCTAAAACCTGATTATAACACATGGACTTCAATTCCAGCAAATTATGACATTGCGATGTATTGTATAAATCGATCATCTCGTCCACATCATAAGACTCTCTAATGTATTTCTAAGACCAAACTGTAACTTTATAAACATGCAAACAGAGTCAGCATCAACAGAGAGGATTTAAAGAACTAAAACTTTTGAGTAAAACCACCAAGTCTCTAGGAGTCGAAAATAGGATTTTTTTTTTTTTTTTTTTTTTTTTTTTTGGTAACCCTCAGGAAGATCATTGAGAAGGTAACTGCTTAAATATATACATTTTAAAGATACTGATGCAGGCTCAGACTCTGAAATTCTAAAGCCTCTTTGTGGAAAAGAATAAGTGTAATATCTAATATCCTCAGAATCCTTGGGTATGACAGTATTCTTCTATCCCTAAAATTGATATTTTCACCATTTGAACAAGGGCCAATATATTATGGCAAGCAGTGGGAAAGCATCATCCATCATGTATAGTAACAGTCCAGAAACAAGAACTGAGTTTCAAGGGTGATCTTCCAATTCCAGGGGAAGATGCCTTTTAATACGGCTGAATCAGTCTACTGAGATGCCAGAGAGGTGCCAGGTACCAGGTAGCAAAAAGAAAGAAGTTGTTATGGAATGTGAGGTCATTTGTATTCTGAGAATGAACAGTGCTTCAGAAGTGTCCAACAGTGTAGAGACCTAGGCTGGCATTTAAGAGTATCAAGAACCATAGCTTTGTGCAAATTACATTACTGCTCATCAGAGAGAAGATGCTTGCTTATGTGCAAGCTCAGAAGAGTAACTGGAGGTAGCTGCGATGGCAGTAGTGGATCAGGGACTCTTTACAGAGCTGTTTCAAGAGCTAGAGACAAGAACTAAGTGGGACACTTTGAGTGATGTCCGAAATATCAGTCAGTGGACATTTGCTTTGCATTTCCAAGGAAAATGCACTCTGAGTTAATGAGAAGTGGAAACCCAAGTTGCCAAAATGATAGATGGTGAGGAGAAGAGGGGGGAGTAAGTCGTCTGGAAATGTGTAAAAATGAGGAACCAGCCTAAAATGGGAAGAATCTTTATTATAACCCTAGAAGATTCTCGGCGGGCCGGGGGGTGAGGGGGATAGATGTGGATTTTTTCCTTATGAGGCCTAAAATGGATAAACGTTGGAAAAAAGAAAACTCAAATAGACTAAATCATAAGCCTTCCTAAACCATTATAGACATAAAAAAATGTGGACACATGCAAAATATGTATCAGGATGACCTTAGTTATTTACAGTGTAAAAAACTTCAAGAATGTTTATGAAATAGTGATAAAATTTTGATTCTAAAACTCCCCAGCTCTCAACATAACAGATCAGGATAGACAAAGATCAGCACCTATAATACATTTCTTAGTAATTGGTGAGACATATGTTAGATTTGGGGAAAAAAAAAGCATGTGGATGGTCAGTAGTACATGATATCATACATCACAAAAGACAGTGATTTTTTTTTTTCTTTTTGTTGAGAGGGAAAGAGAAGGGGCAGGGAGCAGAAGGAGAGGGAGAGAGAGAATCTTAAGCAGGCTCCACACCCAGCACAGAACCCCGCGCAGGGATCAGTCTCACAACCCTGAGATCATGACCTGAGCTGAAATCAAGAGTCAGATGCTTAACCGACTGAGCCACCCAGGCGCCCCTCCAAGTGACAATTCTTTATGTAATTTTATAATAGGTACCAAAGTTACCTTCTAAAAAAAAAAAAATGAAATTGACCAACCCTGTGTAGTATAGGGTCAAAAGTCCTCCAGTAACACAGTTATATGATTGTAAGCCTGGAATCACCTGATTGCATGCTGTGATCACGTAATGATGGTCACACGGAAGCTGTGTATGCAGTCATAATTTAGTGCCTAAAATTAAAGCATGCAGGAGCTGACTATATTGAGAGAGTAATTCAGACTTCTTTATTGCATGAGGCGATAGCACCTGTGGATTTTTTTAGAGCTTGTCTTTTTGGGAAGGGAGAGCAAGAAATGAGTTCTACCTGTTGCAGTAAATTCTTACCACTATTGAGGCTACCCAGTCATGTCCCCAAAGAGGAAATGTTTCCACTAAAGAGTCAAAGGAGGGACTGAAAAAAACCGCAGGACTCTTGAATATTTTAGGTTATGATCTAGAAACACTAAAAGCCCTGAGGCTGTTTCAAGAGGCCGGCTTAAATTGATACAAGTTACTGGAGTCTCAGAACATCATACATTTCTATTCCTTTTTGTAAGGAAGAAATTCAAGAAAAATACGAATGTGTATTGTTTACTGAATAAGATTTCATGTCATAAAATAAAACAGGACACTGTGCGTCATATTTGAAATACCCTAGTTCACCTGCTGTAGAGCCCATGGATGTTAGTGCAGGATTTAAGGGTCCCGCATTGTCAAGTATTTATACTCGAAGAAGACAAAGAAAAAAAAATAACTTATTAAGTTGCATTCATTCAATAGGACACTAAGGCAATCTCAGAGACGTTTCTGGAATTTAATGTTTGCTCGGTAAACGTTAATTCAGAGTGTTATACAAAACTGGACTGGGCAGTTTATAGAAAACGTCACTGAAACCTTCTTAAGACTGTCTGCTGGCAGCTAGAACCTGCACATATTCTTTAAGCCTGGATAAAATGTGTCGAAACATGTGAATATGATCCAAGAAAAAAATTCTTCTGTAACTATATTTCTTTATCTCATTAATTATAGAGGAAATCCTGTGATTTCCAGGTCTGATAGCACTACAGTAAATTTGTAAAACACTCCCCCAGCCTTGCACCTGCGTCTGTTACCAGGACTCACTAAACCGCTTGAATCAGGAGGAAGAATACTGTCACAGCATAACGACTTTAGAACAAAGCAAATTTGAAGTCAGTTCTTCCATTGTAACTCTAACTGGGTTGCTCTGGGAAAATCCCTTCAATTTCTGTATCTTTCATCTCCTCATCTGCAAAACAGAGCATCATTACCCCTCTGGGTCCAATGATTGTGTTTGGTGTCAAAATTAAAAATGAGATTGGGGCACCCGGGTGGCTCATTTGGTTGAGCATCTGCCTTTAGCTCAGGTCACGATCCCAGGATCCTGGGATAGAGCCCCTCGTGAGACTCTCTGCCCAGTAGGGAGTCTGCTTCTCCCTCTGCCCCTCCCCCTGCTTGTGCTCTTGCGTGTACTCTCTCCTCCCTCTCAAATAATTAATTAATTTTTAAAAATCTTTAAAAATGAGATACATTTCTAAATAAAAGATAACATGAAAATCAAACAGATCAATAGTGTTTATTAGAAATTTAAAAATAAACCCCTACTTGTACTGTAGTTACGATTTTCGAAGACACCAGAGCAATCCAACGGGGAAAGGAAAGTATTCTCATCAAATGATACTGGAAAAAATGGTTATTTTGTGGGGGAAAAAATCTATTCCAACCTCATACTATACACAAAAGTTAAAGATACATCACAAACTTAACCCTGAAGCTAGAACTGTAAATTAGAGAAAAATACTGGGGAATAGTTTCATGATTTGAGGGTAGGGAAAATAAGCATTTTTTTTAACTATGTAAGGGCAAATACAAATTAAAAATAAGAGGCTTAATTCTTCCTGTTGAAAATAAGGGAAGAGACTCCTCTCCCCCCTTTTTCTTAGAGCATATACTTTAAAAATTTGTAATTGTAAGTTATTTTGCTACACTTCAAAATGTATATAAATCTTTTTAAAGGCTAAGTAACCCTCTGGTTAGCATTAAGATGCAGGAATGTCTGCCTCAAGGACCTGGGGAGCCATCAATTTGAAATATAAACATCAAGGAAGATAGCTCCACATTTCCCGGCTTCTGTGGGAAAGTAGGAACCTCACCTCGGTGGATGTGTAGCTGTAAATTACAAAACTACCTCTTGCCATAAAAATATGAGAAAGGTTTTTCTGCCTTTGGATAAAGCCAATTAGCTATCACAAATCGTTATCCCGATTACCCAGTAAATTTCAGATGAGCTACATGTGACAACCGGCTCTGTCAAGCCCTCTTATTTGAGGATGAGTTATTCTTTATTTTAAAACTTGTGTGTGGGTTGTGTCTGCTTGGTTATATAAAAGGGTAACCTTTCTTTCTGTCTTGACAACACTTAGTAGATTCCTTGTAACGTACATCACATTCTGATTAAAGATGTATTCAATAATAAAAGTGGGTTTTTTTTCTTTTCTATTTTTATGGAGAGTTTTCTGGATTAGAAGGAGATTTTAGGGGCGCCTGGGTGGCACAGCGGTTAAGCGTCTGCCTTCGGCTCAGGGCGTGATCCCGGTGTTATGGGATCGAGCCCCACATCAGGCTCCTCTGCTATGAGCCTGCTTCTTCCTCTCCCACTCCCCCTGCTTGTGTTCCCTCTCTCGCTGGCTGTCTCTGTCTCTGTCGAATAAATAAATAAAATCTTTAAAAAAAAAAAAAAAAGAAGGAGATTTTAACATTATGTCCCCAACAATTCTGGCAATGAGGGCAGTTCCTGTAATGAGCAGATCAACTAAAGGTCTGTGGCCACACACCAGTCAGGTACTCTGTGTTATAAAAAGTCTTCCTCATAGCTCTCTTCTCTTTTGAAATACCAGCTAGATTCCAAATTTGAGGTTTTTCTATTGAATAAGCATATGTGGTTCGTGCTCCAAAATCCTAACAGGATCATTATAGGTTGGAAAATTTGCGAAGCCAGAAATGTTGCATACAGATCTTTCCCTGAAGGCTAATACCTTTCTTTCACATCTGGAATGAGTAAATGGGAATCCAGTCTTGCAGTGCTGGGGTCAGTTCTTTTAATTTGGATTAATTAACATTGTTGAGGCCTCATTCCAAGCAAATGGATTGCTAGTATTTATGGGATATATATCACTCTAGGAAAAAAAAAATAAGGCTGACTTGAAAATCTAGAAGAAAAGAATGAGGGGAAAATGGAGGAGAAAATGCAGAATTGAAGGCATCTTCTCTTTCACAGAGCCTTCCTCCTCTTCCTCTTTTGTCTGCTGTTCTTGGTCCCTCTGCTCTTCTCTTTTATCTCTTCCTGCTGAAAACTGACTGTGGATAAGGGGCAGGTGATGATATTTTAGGTGGATGGTTCTCTTCATTAGTGGATCTCCCTTAAAGAGGGATGAGGGAGGGGCACCTGGGTGGCTCAGTAGGTTAAGCATCCAATTCTTGATTTCAGCTTGGCTCATGATCTCAGAGTCGAGGGACTGAGCCCCATGTTGGGTTCTGTGCTCTGTGGGAAGTATGCTTGAGATTCTCTCTCTCCCTCTCCCTCTACTCCTCCCTCAACTTGCTCTCCCTCTCTCTCAAATAAATAAAATAAATCTGAAAAAAAAAAAAAAGAGATGGATGAGGGCACAATTTCTTTAGCTGGTAACGAATTACTTACTCTGTTTGAGGACAGAGGTTTGTGTGCCTTGTGGCCTAGCCTCGAGTCACCTCATGTCTTATCCCAAATTCCAACTCCAAGAGTTCCTTCTCAAACACACACCATATAGCTGGGAGAGCACACATGATAGACAAGCTAGAGAATAATTCAGAACTTCTATTTAAAAAAAAACAAAAAAACAAACTCTGTTCCTCTATGAAGACGGAGATTGGCTGCAGCGATCACTTGGAAAATAAGTTGTTAAGCTGATGAATTGTCAACTTGGGAAGGAAACCAGTGCGTCATATACTTTACTGTCTTCTTATCTCACTATGAGGGAAACGATCCCTTCCTCTGTGGATCGCTAGCAAAGCCGAAGCCAGTGAAGGATCCCAGGACTCCCCTGCTTTCCACATGCCTTCCTTGCCAGCTGAAAGTGCTCATGTAAACACTCCTTTTTCTTCTGTGCCCAGAAGTTTTTGAAATACCCATAAGCACATATTTGCCTTATAGCCCTACCCAAGAAGACATTCCCTGGCTACCATAAACCAGAAGACTTTGCTTTCTTCGATGCAGCAAATATGTCAGAATTCAGAAGATCAGCACACTGAAGGGCATTGTGGCCAAGGAAGCCAGCTATCTACCACTGCTCCTCCCCACAACTACAGAAAAAACTAAGGACATTAGAGACCCACGGGGTGGGGCTGCTAAGGGCAATACTTGAAGGCTTTCTGCTAAGAGTGAGAGGAGAAAGGTTGCAGAGGGCATACCCAGAAGTCAGATGAGTTCCCCCATTAATTTCCATCAAGTGATTCATTAAGGTTTCACAAAATTCACAGGCATAAAACCCAGGGGAGCAGATCGAAACCCCACTCAAGTCTTAGCACACTTGGCCTTGGCATTCTTGTTGACTGTCCAATTCTAAATTAAAGAGGAGGGTGATAGAATGGCCAGGATAGACTACTCCTCAAATCTTAGCAGCAGGTAATAAGTTTTGGACAAACTAGATACAGACAATGAAGAAATGAAATACTGCTGTGTTGACTGCCCAGTTGTAATTCTTAATAAAGGGACTGGTCTCAATTTTGGCAACATATAAAGGGAAGAAAGGACTAAAGGAGACTGTGTCATTAATGCAAGAAGCCAGAACACTGAAAGAGGATCTGTAGAGATTCTGGTGTATGAAGCAGTTGCAGGAACAAAAGAATCAAGAAATCCTAGGACCAAACCCACAGCCAAGAAATTGTTTGCCAACAGCTCAAAGTTGACAGATTGAGGAAATTTCAGAGATGGGAACTAGTAAACCATACAGGTCAGTCGTGTTTCCGGAGGCTAACCTGCCCTTGCCTTTTTGGGTAGATATTGGTGCAATTTCCTCAGAAATTTCTCTCTTTCCATTTGGTGATAGATCAATACGGGTTGTGAGTGTCTTGGTTCAGCCCTCTACTTCGTCCTTTTCCTTCCTGGTTTCCACACAGGTAGGTTCTCTACTAAAGAACACACATTCTTTTTTTCTCCTGAGTATCCTGTAGATCTAATGGGGAGAGAAGTGTTGTGCAATTTCATGGCTGCTTCTGTGCTCCACATGCAGTATTAATGGGGCATATTGAGGAAAAGTCACCTGATTTGGTCACAGTGTGACTTCTGAGAGAAAAGTGGTGGAGACTGGTAGCCTCATACTGTACAGGAAGAGCACCATAATCTGAAAAAAGGTCAAGTATCACTTTGGGCCCTAGGAAGCAATAATAATGATATAATTTAACACAGAGAACCAATGAAAATCGTTTACTGGAAAAACAAACCATGGCCATATGTAAAACAATGTCTTTGGTCTAGAGCTTAATTAAAAGGTCAATTAAATAAATTAAATTATGAATAGTATATCCATATACTATATAGACAGCATATATAAATAATATATAATATAAATTAAATTATAAATATAATAAAAATATAAATAAATAAAGCTCAATTACAATAAAAATGGTTATAAAGGAATTAAAAAATAATTTGAAAAATGGGGCACTCACCCTGTAATAGTCCCATACTTCCAGTAAAGAAGGAAAGTAAATTTGATAAAGATGGTCAACCAATGTATAGCTTTGTACAGAATGTAGCCATTAATCCTGTAGTTCCTAACCCTGCAATGATTCTGACTACTGATTTCCGTACTACTGTCTGAAATTTTTTTCTCTGTAATTGATCTATGGTTTCCCATTTCTTTCTTTCCTCCCTTCCCCCTCTTCCTTCCCTCCATTCCCCCCTTTCTTCCTTTCTATGGATGAGTTCTGTATTTTGCTCTTGTTTATGAAGGATTCTAGTATTTACAGCAAAAAATTCCTCAAGGATTTCAGGACTCTTACCTCTTTCTGTCATCATGGAAGGAAGGAAGGGAGGGAGGAGGGAAGCAAAGAAGGAAGAAATAAAGACGAAATAAAGAAAGCTTAGAGACATCTGTCTCACCAGAGGGATTTATGATTATTCAAAATAGATAATTTGCTGATAGCCTCTGAAACTAGAAAGTGATGCAAAATTGGCACTTTGGCTTTATTACAGGCCTTTCCTTCACAGGAACATATATATGAGTGAGACCAATCAACATCTCATTGGAAGTGAGTACTTTTGTGGAAAAGTTTATAACTCGTTATAAAATCCCCAAACTCCTGTGAGCTCTCTGGTGCTGGCAGTGTTATGAGTCATTGGAGGTCTTAGATTTTGACCATGGTAGGGCGTTGAATTAATAGTTTCTGAACTTTGGTAAAATGCTGATAATAAGAATCATCTGGATAGCTTATAAACAAACAAGCATACAAATAAGATTAGGGTCCTGAGTTCCATGCCCAGAAAGTCTGACTGAGTAGCTCTATTATTTCTAAGGGATTCTTTAGTTTTTAGACATTTCCCAGTGAGTCTGGTGATCAATTAGGTTGGCAAATCACTAATATTCTTATATAGTCCTAATGTTCTATAATTCAAATGTCTGGAAAGATGCTCATTTTCCCCCCAGTAATTCCCTGAGTTTTTGGAATATGCGTTACTCATTTAATTATCTTAAACTGAAATAATGTCAGGTACCTGCAATTAAAATTTTATAAAACTCAGTGAGGGCATGAATTATTATACTGATTTAGAGAGTGATGTTTATTGAGCATTTCTCTCTTGTTCATGCTAGTTTAGAACACATTGAAATATGGACACACGATGGAGATCAAAACATTACATCTGTTGCTGATAAAGCCATTGGAAGGTGAGGTTTGGTCTGTGGCGAAGTAGGCTTGTAAATACTTCATCGTTAAATTATACATAATTACATACATAGTTACTCAAATACCTGGACCCATTGCAGGATTCATCTAAAAAGGCAGAGTATGACAGTGTTTAGTGGAAAATAAATCTGCAGGTTGGCACACCTCAAAATGAATACGGGAAGCAGTCAAATTGGACAATTC
The DNA here is from genome assembly GCF_017311325.1 of Ursus maritimus. Classification (NCBI taxonomy): domain Eukaryota; kingdom Metazoa; phylum Chordata; class Mammalia; order Carnivora; family Ursidae; genus Ursus; species Ursus maritimus. Next base: position 23,557,122 of record NW_024424786.1, read on the forward strand.
TGCTGCCAGTTCCTTCCAAGTTCACCCATTATATTCGTTGCCTTTTGATATGTAAGGAGGAATGAGTAAGAGGCAGCAAGAGAAGCCAAGAGCGCTAATTTCCATAGAAAAGCATCCTCTTATGAAAACATCAGCACAGATGACAGAATGGGCTGAGAAGAAAAACGCAAAAACAAAACTAGTAAGTTTCAAAGTCAAAATCAATTCTGGCGTTTTGCTTTCCAGCCCAATATTTTTTTTTCCCCAAAAACAAATCTAGCAGAGAGAGTCATGCAATTGACAGCTTCAATCCCTATTTTCTCATTATCTAGTTCATTTTTTAACAGTTGGTATTAAACTGCTACTTTGGGTCAGAACATGTTTTGAGGAGAAAAAAGAAAACAATGAGTACCACTCATTGTAGCATGCAATCTAGAGTCACAAAATAAAAAATTATAGTACACTTTAGTAAATGCAATGATTGAGATACTTTCCGGTTGTTATCGAGAAAAGAGAATAAGGGTACTCTGCCTACCAGGACACCAGGCAAAGATGATGAAAGAAGGGCTTCCTGAGCTCGGTCTCGGATGCTGACTGGGAGAGTTAAATGCAGGTGTGGAGAACTGGCCGTTCCAAGCATGGAAAAAGAGCAGAAACAGAAGGCAATAATGACCACGAGATGTATGGGAAATTGTGGATAATTTGTTGTGTCACTGTTATACTAAGTACATGGCAGGGGAGTGGAGCAATCAGGCTAGAGGGCTCTGCTGTGGTTGGATTATGAAAGGCTTTAATGTTCCAAGGTTAGAAGCTTAGAAATTACCTTCTAGGTGATTCAGAGCCTGAATGAGTTAGAATGCTTTCGACTGCAAATAAAAGAAACACAACTAAAAATAATCCAATTCGGTAAAGGAGATGTATTAGCTCACATAACTTTGAAATTCAGTGGTGGATTTTTAGAGGCTCATATTGGTATCAAGTCAGATATAAGGGCAAGAGCTTGAACAGCATTTTAAGCTTCTGAGTAAGGTATTAAAGATACAGTATCAAGAAAATAGGAAGAGCCTGGATTCTTGACATTTTGAGCCCTTATATCAGCCTGGACTATTTATGCTTGGACTGCTGTTCAAGAAGAAGGAATGAACTCTTATCTTTCAAACAATTAAACAGGTTAATTTGACTTCTGTTGCAGCGGCAGAATTTGTACTTAAATTTATAAATGCACACTGAAACTTCGACTATATTCATCTCTGCAGTGATGACATCAGACAAGCTAGGCAACAATGGCCCAAACACATGTAGATAATTATTTAAATTTATTATGACAACTTCAGAAGGAAGTAAAACATGTCTGCAGTACGTAAGAATTTTCCTACAGTTCTGGCTCTGTTTATTCACTTCTGTTGAAAATCTAAGGCCATTCTATTATGAACTCATCTTTTGTTCATCATGTGATTTCCTTTTAAATATCTCTCCCCAATCTCCTCTAAACCAAAGTTAGTTCCTTCTCTTTGATAATTAACTCCATTTCCAGGTGACTTTGTTATTGTTTTTCACTTTTATTTCTCCTTTTTGATGAATATTTCCCATCGATTTCTCATCTGATCAACTTTTCTGGAATCCACTGCAATATTTAATAAACCCATGGTATATTTCTGACAACTGGGTGTTGAATAAATTATCTTGAATCAATTTATTAATACCCTCCCTCTTCCCTTTAACCAACTTTCTTTAAGATATAAGTTCTACAAATAACTTTGAGACTTAAAAATATGAAACAAAAGTCTTTGCTATCATTGTAGAAAAATAATGCAAAGTGAAAACATGTTGGCAACTCTATTATTCATACAAAGAGCAATTACTGGGAAAAGCATGAGGTCAAAATGACAATAATCCGTATACTATTTATGGTAGTAAAAGCAAACAAAGAAAATTTTAATTGCTTGGAATATGGGTTATAATTTAGGTTTTGATTAGATTTCCTAAAAGCAACTCTACAATTTGGTCCTGTCCCCTAAGTAATAAGGTGTTCTTGTAGTTATGGCTGTTATATAGATATCCAAATAATCAGTCAATTATTTGACAAATATGAAAACAAAACATGAGAAGTCATAGCATCCTGGACTAGAAAATATACTCCACTGCAAAATGTCCTCAATCACTTAATGCAGTTGGAGTAGTATAAGAGTAGAAAACTGTTGGGGTGCCTGGGTGGCTCAGTCGTTAAGCGTCTGCCTTTGGCTCAGGTCATGATCCCAGGGTTGTGGGATCGAGCCCTGCATTGGGCTCCCTGCTCAGTGGGAAACCTGCTTCTCCCTTTCCCACTCCCTCTGCTTGTGTTCTCTCTCTCACTGTCTCTCTCTGTCAAATAAATAAACAAAATCTTTTTTAAAAAAAAGAGTAGAAAACTGTCTAATTTTATAGAGGAAATCGGTTGGCAATATCCATAAGCACTTAGTACTGTGTGTGAATAGAAGAATAGATCAGAGCAGGAAACTTTATTTATTTTTATTTTTTTAAACGATTATATTTATTTATTTGAGAGAGAGTGTGCACAAGTCCCGGAGGGAGGGGCACAGGGAGAGGGAGAAGCAGACTCCCTGCTGAGCCGGGAGCCTCATGCTAGACTCCATTCCAGGACCCTGGGATCATGACCTGAGACGAAGGCAGATGAAGAGCAGGGACCTTTTAACTACTGCCATGCTGTCATCTCTGGGGCATATAGAAGTGTTATGTTAAATAAAAGCTTACTGATATTTCGTTAAATAAATGACTCTTACTTGACCCCTTATACACCCAAAATTTAATCTTCTGGAAAAAAAAATAATTTAAAAATGATCGTTTCCAGTTACCTCAATTTTGTTAACATGTGGCATATAAAATGGTATGCCAATTAATCCCCAGTAATGGGCCAAAAACTGCTGGAGTCAAATATTTCTGTTTTACTAGTATTTTATAGTATTTTAAAATTATATCCTACTTTGTTTTATTACGTATTAGGCTCATGGGGAAATATATTAATGTGAGTGTTCACTTTTACTTTGCATAAAACTTCATTAAGATTCTAAAAGACAATTAAAAAGTTAGGATTTTTTCCCCTCTTTTGTCACACAGTTTCCTTCTTAATGATGAGTATATAGTATCATTCTTGAAAGCTATTTTATTTAGCTAACTTGAAGCAATGGAACACTAAAATATTATCAATTATAATAATTTAATAGAGCCTATTTATATTCTTGATACAAATCTTGTGGTCTTTTAATATTTTAAGTGAATATTGAATTTTTCAAAACTGTTAGAAAAATAGCATATCCATACATCAACCAAAAAGTCAAATATTTCATCTAGTATTATATTCTTTAGCTATGTATTTTCAAAAAGAATATGCATTTTATTGCTATGTTTTTCAAAGCTTTGGCTAGTTTATTTTATCTGTTTATATGCTATAAAAGGTTAAATGTTGACGGTTCAAAGGCAGAAATTTCTATCATATTAAGTTGCATCATTGTATCCTATTTGGCAAAATGGCCCAATGTAATGCAACAGGACAGCTGCAACTTGAAATCCCTTAGCTCCAATATCCTGCGTTACCCAGGAAAATGGAAACGAACAAATTTGGGGTGGTATTTTTCAGTTCTCTGTTGTAAAGTAAACCAAGATGTTCAAGGAACCCACTGATTTTAGAAACTAAAATCAAAGGTAAGTGTCCAGAAGATCTTGCTTGGCTTTGTGTACCTAAAATATTTTAGGATCCAAGAATTCTCCTATACTGTTTGAGTTGGCAGGAGACCAGGCTTGGATCTATCAGAATTTCTTGTCACACTGCTCAGCACGTATTGCACAGGGCATGCTATAACCTCTGGGGAGTAACTACTCTCCAAACGGTTAGCAAAACTGAACAAGGATGCTGACGGGCAGGCCTCACGCTTAGCTAAACTGTATTGGCAATGCTGTCCAGAGAATAAGCAATGTCTCAAGAGCAATTCAAAGGTAATATAAGAGGAAATGTAACTGAGCTTAGCTTACTAATAGTTGGGGCTACTTTGTAGTGGCTAGTGTCAGTAAACTGTTGGAGATTCACTCTGAACTGATTTAATCCAGCTTTGTAAGTAATCCCCCTTCCAGCAAGTTGGAAGGAAACTATTTAGGAAACCATATTGAGGTATTCTAGTGCTCTTCACAAGCAATTTATTACCGTTTTCTCTATCATAACTCGCTAGAAGTGTAACCAGCTAGCTTTAAATGAGATGTCCTATTATAGCAATATTTCACCTATCCAGAGATCTCCAGTCGATGAGATACTGTCAAAACACTAGAAGAAAATAAGAATCCTCTGAATCACTAAAATAGATGTAGGCAAAAAAATAAATGTTTACATATACTTATGTATATAAAAATATTCTTATACCATCATTGCCTAATATCAAACATTTAATACATATACCACCCCCCCACATGCTCAAACTCTGCTACAGCTCCGAATCTATGCCTAACATGTCTGATGACACTTCTACTTCCTCTGGACAGACACTTCCTAATGGAAGAATGGGTTGACAAATAGATATAAGGATTTGATTCTTTGGTCAATTATGTTATTTACATTCATTTTTAGTGGTATATAATTCAGATTTATATGGACTTGAGGAGTCTATTTGCATGATAAATTTTAAATCATCTCATGTATTTTGATAGGCAAAAATCTTCCTTTTTTATGATTGGCAATAATACAGCATCAGGTCAGTTCTAACTTAATCTTTTCAAAGGCTTGGGTCATGTGGTAGAGGGTATGCAAATTACACTGGAGAGCAATTATTCCCTTAATAAGGTGAATTAACCAAAATTCAATGCCACCTTGAGAGACTGAAGTTATTTATGTGACCATCCTTGGCAACAACTTTTAATTTCTCCACAGCTGTCTTCCAATGTCAATAAAGTTGCTAATCATAACAGCGACCCTTAAGAATCATGAAAAAACTTTCGGATTTGTTCATCAATCACAAGAAGAGTGTAAATATTTTAAATATAATATTATTATTTTAAGGGTTTTTTTTTTTTTGTTTTTGCTTTTGACTATTAATTGGCTAAACTTGTTGTGGAAGAATAACATATTAGATCACTTTTTTAAAAAATTATGCCATGAAATTAAAATAATTTCAGTGTACTATAGTAGCAAAAAGATTTAACTGTTGAACAGTGCCTTTAAAAATACTTTCATTGGGATGCCTGGCTGGCTCAGTCAATATAGCATGTGACTCTTGATCTCAGGATTTTGGGTTTGAACCCCATGTTGGCTGTACAGATTACTTAAAAATAAAATCTTGAAAAAAAAACCCTTTCACTTATATAATATTTTATCATTTTAAACTCAGATTTGGTAGAAGTTATGGATTGATAAATATATGGGGAAATTAGACTGGTTAAATGAATTGCCAATACGTATAGCTATGACATAATTAAGCAGGAAGTAGAATTCAGGTCTCCAGTACTCAAAAAGATACTTTTTTTGTGACCATAACAACTAATCCACTCATCCCCAAATAAGGTTTTAAGCAGGTAACTAAAGTTCAGATAGATCTTTCCACCCAATGTGAATCAAATATCTAAATAACCTATTTCAGTATCCAAATACCAATTGGGAGTTGGTGCCAGAAGGAGGAATGAATTTTGATGGCCACGTACACAAGAAGTGGCAAACCAAGAATGCACAACTATTTCTAATAAAAAAGTGCAGTATTTCCTAGAATCTATCTTTCTTTTCTAGAGAGAAAGGTTTGTGAGTTTGTAAGCATCTTATGGAGATGATACTGACACCCATAAATCCACTTTAAGTAGGTAACGTCAGTAGCCTAATTGGAAAGTCTGATGTACTATGATTAGTTTCCAGAATGACCTTAATTCTAGAAAGCTCAAGCTAAATGAAAGACTCTGCAACCAAGTCAGCCCAGGATAAAAAAAAGAAAATGAAAAGTGCTCAATTACTTGAGTGAAACAGAACTGTTAAGAAAGCAATCTAGCCTTTTTTAGAAGGGAGGAAAGGATGTAATGAACTTGGATGGCATGGAAGTGCCAGCGTTAATGTTCAGGAATTAGAGATTTTGAGATACATGCTTCCATTTTCTGGCAACTGTAAGACTTTATGTCATATTTATTTTTTAAATATCATCAATAAAATCTGAAGATAAAATGACTCCATTAGCAATAATAGGATTTCACAACATCAAATATTCATTTTCATACTTAGTAACACGAAGCATAAAGCAGCTATGTATCAATGTAAAAGAAAAATAAGGAAAACAACACATTGAAAGAAAATAATTTATAAGTACATCTTTTCTGGCACTGTTTAACTTAGTAATCTGAATAAATTAGTGAGGGTTTGACAGCTCTTTAAAAGTCACTGAATATTAATATCACCTTCACAATATATCATGGAACAGTTGAAACTGATCCGTATTACACGGAAGCTCTGATTTCAAGGAGTCTGAACCATGGGAGAAGTTCCTGACAAATTCTTTGATGTGTCTAATTGTCTACCACAGGGGGAATCAAGAAAAAACCTGTATATACACTTTCCAAAGATTTGGGGAAATGATTTACAATGACATGGCATTTTTATTCAGAACTTTAAATAAATTTTTAAATGCATTTTGTGATTTCTTCTCTAGTATAGAAAATAAATGACCAAAGACAAAGTCAGACATCAAATGAGTGAAATAAATATAAATTCAGGAATGTTTAATATACTTAATACAGTACCAGGTGGGGAAAGAGAACCAGCTGTATGCAACAGCTAACTTCCTCTGTGTAAAAAAAAAATATATAAAATCTACTAACTAGAATTAACATATAGGATTTAGGTAGTCACATTCTTTTTTTTTAATTCTAATAATGTCTTAACATTAAATCTAGGGCACATAAATTCTGCTTTACTAATTCATTAATTTATTTAATGTGGGCATCTACCCTCAGCTCTCTGTTCCTTGTCCTCATTACCAGAGGTAGAAAAATAACGAAAGAATAATCACCACCCCACTTTTTTCTTCTTTTCCTCCTCCTCTTCTTCCTCTTCTCTTTCATCACCCTCCTCCTTCCCCATTCTTCCTCCTTCTACTCTTCTATTGTCTCATCCTTTACCTTCTCTGCTGTCATTATCTCTTAGACATGTATTCAGTAAGTTATACTTCAAAAAAACTTTCACATAATATGCGTGATTACTAATGTGTTAAATATAAAAGAGAATGGGGTGCATGACTATTATCTATAAATACTCATGGCTATAAAGAAGATAAACAATGGAGAAATCCACAGTAGTTCTTATATTAACTATCTGAAGATCAACCATCTACTGGCACAGAAAACCTGTTGCAAAGCCCTTTGTAAGAGCTGCAACCACAGCAATAAGCATACAGGTAGACTCACTCCTTTCAGACAGTCTACACTCCTAGAGAGCCTCCTTTCCTCTGCAAACTTTCCAATAGAGTTTAAAATGCCTAGGAAAGGGGCACCCGAGTGGCTCAGTCAATTAAGTGTCTGACTCTTGGTTTCAGAAGAGGTTGTGATCTCAGGGTCATGAGATCAAGCCCCTCATCAGTGCAGAGTCTGCTTGAGATTCTCTTTCCCTCTCGCTCTGCCCCTCCCCCTGCTCCACACACTTGTACACGCTCGCTCTCTCTCAAATAAATAAGTAAATCTTAAAAAAATAATTAAAAACGCTTAGGAAAGTTAGCTGTATGTGGATAGATAGATGATAGATAGATAGATAGATAGATAGATGATAGATAGATAGATAGATAGATAGATAGATAGATAGATAATAGATAGATAGATAGATGATAGATAGACAGATGATAGATAATAGGTAGACTGTTGGATAAATAAACTTGGTGTTTTGATTATTTTGTGGGTGAGACACAGGTGGAATTGGTTCTTCAGTAAGCTCTTCTGGTTCATAAAAATATGTTTATTAAGGGTCTTTTATGCTCCCATTAGTGTCCTAACTAAGGGTAATGCAGTAGGAAAGAAATTAAACACAATTCCTCAAGACGTATATGGTCTGATGGAAAAGAAAATAAACTACTAAGAAATGTTACAGGGAAATTTTTACAAATATGAGATAAGCTTCAGTGTAGTGTATTAGGTCATGCTTTACTGTAGAAAGGTTGAATAATATTCAAAGCACTATGTAAAATGCTCCCTTGACCATGAGAGGTAACTTTATAATGTTTAATTATTTCCATACATCATTGACTCCATGGTGGTCATGGCTTTGAAGAATGCTTATTCTCTTATCAGTTACAAATAGAGTACCCATCTTGATTCTTGTATAAACTCTGATACTGATATTCAAAGACGGTTTGACCAGAGTCACACAGCAAAAAAATTGGTGGAACTGGTGCTAAATAAGATCCAAGTGTTTCTGAATCACAGGTGAATGAACCGTCATCATCATGAACATCAGATATATATATGAATGACATTGCCTAACATGCAATTAATTGGCTGTAATACTCAATTTAATTTTCAGGCTAATCTATGATTCTTATGATCATGAAAGTCATCTTTGTACAGATTTGCAAAGTGATAAGCTATAAGCTGAGTGGCAGCACCCACTGCAGCATGACATGCCTTTTATCATTTTGTGCTAGTTTTGTATTTAAAGCTGCATTACAGGTGCACCTGGTGGCTCAGTTGATTAAGTGTCTGACTCTTGATTTCAGCTCAGGTCATGATCTCAGGGTCCTGGGATCAAGTCCCATGTTGGGCTCCCTGTTCAGTAGGGAGTCTGCTTTTCTCCCTCTCTCTCTGCCCTCCCCCTGCTCTCTCTCTCTCTCCAAAATAAATTTAAAAATCTTAAAAAATAATAAAGCTGTATTACACAATGAAAATAGTAGATGATTGGAAATCTCAGTATTTAGTCTTCATCTTGACACATACTCATTTTTCACCTTAAGTGAGCCATTTAAATATTCTAAGTCTAAATATTCCTAAGTATAAATTGAGGAAATTCAGCTAAGATTATTTGCCTATTGTCCTGTCTCTAGAAATTTATTGTGGGAAGTTTTTTGCAAAGGTCAAAAGCCTAAGCTGCCTTCATTTTGTCAAACTCTGCTATAATTCACCTTTCTCTATGTTTTAAAGCAGTGAATCTTTCATTAAAATAAGGAACTCACCTTAAAGCTGCATGTGTAAAATCACTAAAAAAGCCTATTTGATTCATAGTCAACGCATTTGACTGGCAAACTACATCATTCGGTGGACTAATATTTTGTAGTAGTCATCATTACTCACTAAA
>NW_024424786.1:23567189-23633706 GCF_017311325.1 Ursus maritimus
GATAGATAGATAGATAGATAGATAGATAGATAGATAGATAGATAATAGATAGATAGATAGATGATAGATAGACAGATGATAGATAATAGGTAGACTGTTGGATAAATAAACTTGGTGTTTTGATTATTTTGTGGGTGAGACACAGGTGGAATTGGTTCTTCAGTAAGCTCTTCTGGTTCATAAAAATATGTTTATTAAGGGTCTTTTATGCTCCCATTAGTGTCCTAACTAAGGGTAATGCAGTAGGAAAGAAATTAAACACAATTCCTCAAGACGTATATGGTCTGATGGAAAAGAAAATAAACTACTAAGAAATGTTACAGGGAAATTTTTACAAATATGAGATAAGCTTCAGTGTAGTGTATTAGGTCATGCTTTACTGTAGAAAGGTTGAATAATATTCAAAGCACTATGTAAAATGCTCCCTTGACCATGAGAGGTAACTTTATAATGTTTAATTATTTCCATACATCATTGACTCCATGGTGGTCATGGCTTTGAAGAATGCTTATTCTCTTATCAGTTACAAATAGAGTACCCATCTTGATTCTTGTATAAACTCTGATACTGATATTCAAAGACGGTTTGACCAGAGTCACACAGCAAAAAAATTGGTGGAACTGGTGCTAAATAAGATCCAAGTGTTTCTGAATCACAGGTGAATGAACCGTCATCATCATGAACATCAGATATATATATGAATGACATTGCCTAACATGCAATTAATTGGCTGTAATACTCAATTTAATTTTCAGGCTAATCTATGATTCTTATGATCATGAAAGTCATCTTTGTACAGATTTGCAAAGTGATAAGCTATAAGCTGAGTGGCAGCACCCACTGCAGCATGACATGCCTTTTATCATTTTGTGCTAGTTTTGTATTTAAAGCTGCATTACAGGTGCACCTGGTGGCTCAGTTGATTAAGTGTCTGACTCTTGATTTCAGCTCAGGTCATGATCTCAGGGTCCTGGGATCAAGTCCCATGTTGGGCTCCCTGTTCAGTAGGGAGTCTGCTTTTCTCCCTCTCTCTCTGCCCTCCCCCTGCTCTCTCTCTCTCTCCAAAATAAATTTAAAAATCTTAAAAAATAATAAAGCTGTATTACACAATGAAAATAGTAGATGATTGGAAATCTCAGTATTTAGTCTTCATCTTGACACATACTCATTTTTCACCTTAAGTGAGCCATTTAAATATTCTAAGTCTAAATATTCCTAAGTATAAATTGAGGAAATTCAGCTAAGATTATTTGCCTATTGTCCTGTCTCTAGAAATTTATTGTGGGAAGTTTTTTGCAAAGGTCAAAAGCCTAAGCTGCCTTCATTTTGTCAAACTCTGCTATAATTCACCTTTCTCTATGTTTTAAAGCAGTGAATCTTTCATTAAAATAAGGAACTCACCTTAAAGCTGCATGTGTAAAATCACTAAAAAAGCCTATTTGATTCATAGTCAACGCATTTGACTGGCAAACTACATCATTCGGTGGACTAATATTTTGTAGTAGTCATCATTACTCACTAAAATAATGTAACGCCCTTCTAGTGATTTGTTTAATAATTCTACCATTGTTTGTCGTGACAAAATTCTGGAATAACCCATCACCTTTGATTATCTAAGAATACACTGAAAGTGAGATTTGATCTAGTCTTGGCAGTACTTCAAGCAAAGAAATTATTCATTGATTTGGACAAGTTGGTTGAAACCCTCTGTTTCACAGGAGTCATGATCCCACCTTATTATATTTTTATTTTTTGAAATATATAGGACAAAATCCAGGAGAGGCATATCTGTTTCAAAAAAAGAATGAAATGCTGTAAATTTGAGGTAGATTGAGGCAGGCACAGAAACTAACTGGTCATCTGTAGTGGACTGACATCTTAAAAGGGAATTCATCAGTAAAGGTTGCAGCCTTAATCTCTTAGGTTCAAATTCAACACAGTTTTCAAAATTTTTGTTGTGTCATAACCTGCAAAAAAATTTCAAAAGCTTAATCCTTTGTCTGATGTACTTAACTATTCCCATTAATAAATATTTTCAGTTAAAAAATCTACAAAACAGGGGAATCTGGGAGCTCAGTCGGTTAAGCGGCCCTTCTGGTTTCTGCTCAGATCATGATCTCAGTGTCATGAGATTGAGCCCCCCCCACCCTGAGCTCAGCATGGAATCTGCTTGAGATTCTCTCTCCCTCTCCCTTCATCCCTCCCTGCTGCTTGCACACAGGCTTGTTCTCTCTCTTTTTCAAATAAATAAATAAAATCTTTTAAAAAGGATTTCTACTTTGATGGTCATCAGATAAGGAAACTGATTACTATTTTGTGAAGGTGTGACCCAAACTTTCAGATTTTGTTTTTGGTTTTGTTTGTTTTGTTTTTTGGTTCACTCTAATAGGGATCAGAAAACTCTGGGATATAAGCCAAATTGAACCCACCCTCTGATTCTGTAAGTCAAGTTTTATTAAAACACCCATGCCTAAATCCTTATGTAGTGCTTATGGGTACTTTTGCATTACACTAGTGGAGTTGAGTAGGTGCAACAGAGACCATAGAGAGTGCAAAGCCTAAAATACTTAATAACTGCCCTGTTACAGAAAAAGTTTGCTATCCTTTCATCTATACCGTTAAGTTTTAGTTATCATTGCTGGAGGAAAAAAAAAAAACTTAACAATTTAGAGCAGTATCTTATGTGGTTTCTTTGTATCAGGAATCAGAAAATATGGGGCGCCTGGGTGGCTCAGTCGTTGAGTGTCTGCCTTTGGCTCAGGGCGTGATCCTGGCATTCTGGGATCGACCCCACATCAGGCTCCTCCACTGGGAGCCTGCTTCTTCCTCTCCCACTCCCCCTGCTTGTGTTCCCTCTCTTGCTGGCTGTCTCTCTCTCTATCAAATGAATAAATAAAATCTTTTAAAAAAAAAAGGAATCAGAAAATATCTCGGTTGAGTGGTTCTGGCTCAGGGTCTCTCACGAAATTGCAGTCAAGAGGTTGGTCAAGGCTTTAGGCATCTGAAGGCTAGGCTGTGGCTTGAGGATCTGCTTCCAAGGCAGCTCACTCACACAGTTTGCAAATTAATGTTTGTTGTTGATAAGAGGCCTCGGTTCCTCACCATGTAGACCTCTCCACGGGGTTCATGACATGGCAGCTGGTTTCTCTCAGAACAACTGCTCCAGGAGAATGCAAGGTGGAAACCACCATTTTAAAATGACCTATCCACAGAAATTACAAAACATCTTTTCTACAATATCCTATTACAAGTTCGTCCTAATTCAATATGGAAAGGGAATCACTCAAAGGTCAGAATACCAGGAGACAAGAATGCACTGGGGATAGTCTTGGATGCCAGCTATAACATGTAAGGCCACAGTCTGTTATAAAGGGATGTCATAGTGATAAAGACTCTAACACAAATGCTTGGAACACAATAGATGCACAGAAGTTATTGGCATTCTCCTTTAAGATACATGGGACACAGTAAAAAGTTAAAATTTGGAGGAGCACAATAATTCTTTATATGCATAAAGCTTATTAGCATATTATATGTCTATGCCACGGATTAATAATGTTGACCCCATAAGCTTTAAACTACATAGCAGTGTGACCCAGCCAATCAATCTCATTCCCTTACCTTCAAGGAGGACATTCTTGATTACAAAACATGTGGCTCTCTAGGCAGACTGCACACACAACAAATTATTTTCAAATCCCAGAACAATGACTATTTCGATATTTAAAGGATCTGAAAAGATTTGGCTAAAAGGAATAAGCTCATCAAGCAGTATATCTATTTTTTTCTCTAATAAACTATTGTTACAAAGATAAGAAAAAATGCCTACATATAGTCTTTACTCAATGAATATTTGATTATTTTGAATAACCAGAGATTCCATTTGCCTCTCTATGTACTCAGATTTAAAATTTTGTTCGTACCAGTCAATGATCAAATCTTTATATATCACATATGCTTCTCTGTTAGTTGGTATATATGGTACTTTCTTACCAACATGATTCCTTTGGAGAGGAAATGAAATCTTTGAAAACTATACTCAAAACAAGGCGTAGTGGAGAGTTCTACAGACAGTAGTTGTTTGAAAAAGACTTCTTGATTAATTGTAATCAAATACAATATAATGGAAGATAACATTACAATTACTTCATAGGAATAAAATAATTTAGGATTGATATTTACCTAATTTTTACAAAATATTTATTGGCATGGGCTGTTGAAAAGTAGTTGAAACATTAAAACACTTTTATGTTTTAGATCTTCTCCTTCTTTTGTTAGGGAGGCACAATAATAAAGTATGCAAAAACTGAGAATGAATCAAGGAGAGTTCTTCTCTCCCTCCTTTTCAATTTATCCAGGTAATTTCTTTTCTTAATTTTGGGTCAGAACAAGCACATAAAAATATATAAATTCTTTTTTCCATGAAAAAAAAACTTGGGGGAAAAATTAGGAAAACTAGATATCGAACGCATCGTAGTATATAATAGAATAAAATATGGAATGAGGAGCTCTAAGCATATTTCCCTCGCGGAAATTAGTATGCTGTCAAATAGATGAGGGTAAATTCTTCAAAGTCAAGTGAGTTAAAAGACAAAGAAGTAAGTTTCTATAATCTATAACTCGAAGAAAAAAAAATAGCAAGGATACTCTGGAAACATTACAACTCAAGGAATAACTTAGTCAATAGAATGGATTTTTCTACCAAATGTGAATGTCACATTCACTGAAGCAGTTTGATTATTTCGATTAATGTAGCATTTGTCCAGTATCTACACAGCTCTAGGCATTTTATCAAAGTATTATAAGTTAATCATGTGACATTTTGAAGTTAATATCACATTTTGTAGTCAAAGAAACTGGGAATCAGAGAAAAGAAGTTGCTTGAAGTCATGGGTCTCAGCTGTAGCATAGCCAGATTTGAAACCCAGACTGCCTGAATTTCCTCCATACAGCTTAAGACTTCAGAATAGTTTAAAAATCTCCTACCATGATGCATAAGAAAGAATGATGCAAGTATTCTCAAACTGCGATGTGTCTAAGAAGTGATTTAGTTAAAAATAAATAACTAGCTCCTTGTTTCATTGAAAAAAAAATGATTACAAACATACATTTGCAAATATTCTACTCAGAAATGGTTATAAATATAAATTTTCAAAATATTGTACTCAGAATATTTTGATTTCATTGGTTCACACAAAACCAGGTATATTTATGTTTTAGTGAGCATCACTGGTCCTACGAACTAATTTGTCTGCACCTCACTTCACCTCCACCAATAAATAAATAAATAAATAAATAAATAAATAAATAAATAAACTAAAAAATTAAGATACTACATAGGAAATTAATCCTTCACTATACTTTCTCTTAGGTGTAAAGAATAAAGGAGTACAAAATTTTCATGTGATCAAATCGGAAGTAATACATTATATGTTAAAAACAAGAATTAGTTTTCAAGTGAATGATTCCAATATAGTTGATGGAAAAAAAAAAGTGTACTTTTTTTTTTTATGAAGACAGGGAAATTCTATTGTATCTAAAATACAAAAATAGACTTTTAGGGGAAAAACTAGTCAACTGCAATGCCCCTTTGTTATTTGGTCAATATTCTGATTTAAAGCAAAAATACCTTCATATACAGAAGATGCTTATTTAATTAGAAATGGAAATTTTACAAATGTGGATATATCATTTTTTTTAGATTGTCACATTGATAGATGAGTTCTCCCATACGAAATCCTCCAGAAGAAAGGGAAAATGTCTTCTACCACAGGCAATGAAGAGAACTGTAATTAAATGTCAGGATTGTAGATTTAGAATGTCATATTTACATTTTGTGTGGATGTGAGAAATTTTAATTTCATTAGCAATTATACCTTGTACTGTACTTTTATTTCTCTTTTGTTTAGATCATCTCAACTCTTTAAAGCTTAGAATCCCCATGTTTGTCAATCACCTGTTGTCTTTACTTGTCAAAATGAGCCGATCCATCTTATCTTTCTTCTTGTTAATGAACTTGACATTTCTCTAGAAACTGGGTTTATATTGACTTCTGGAGTTTTTAACAATATGCCAAATGGATTGTGTCAAGGATTTCCAGAATTCTTTAAAATTCTTATATAGAAAAAAGTTTTTAAGAAATAAATTGAAATATTTCCATTTCTGTAGGTGGTTTCTTGAGGAAAGAATTAGCAAAATATTCTTTTTGAGAGAGAAAGAGATAATGAGAAATAAAAATGTAGTTTCCTCTTATGGATATGCAGTCTAGCCTTTTGGAAATTTTAACATACATTCATGAAGGGAAATAATGCCAGAATAGCAGATCAGAAAAAGTATGAGAGAGAGAGAGAGAGAGAGAGAAGGAGAATGTGTTTGAGGTAACAAGAAAGTAGACTAAAAATAATGTAATAGTTATTCTCCCTAAAAATGTTTGGATTATTAATTTTGTGTTCAGAAGTACTTTCAGCATAAATCTCTAAGAAAGGCTTTCTATTAAATTCTATCTAGATAAGAAATCACTTTCACTTAAATACAAAGCACAGCACATCACCTAAGACCAGGCTCATTTATGACATTCTGTTCAATTCAGAACATCCCTCACTAACCTAATCCATATAATTCCATTACACTTTTTCAATTGAAGTCAATCTGGTCAAAGCATAATAAACTGTACCAATTCAAACCAATGAATTTAACAAAATTTATTTAATTTGATTTCATGAGTGAAATGGTTTTTTTTCCTCTTTCCTATGAATTGAATTAAATTAAATTCAATCTAGATCAGAAGTCGGACCAGTCCTAACCCATTTAGTTCCATTCCAGTTTTAGAGCAAGATCAGATATAATACACAATGTTCAAGCCAATTAATTTGAATTCTATGCTTCCTTTTCATTAATTTTAACTGAAAGTATATCCTCATTCTACAAACCTCACCCTTAATGATGCAAGAAACCTAAGGCTCTGGTGTTTCATAATCAATCTTTTTCTTTAGGTAAATCTTTAGGTTTTCCAAAACTGAACCTTAAAACAAAAATCTTTATTCATACAGCTAAATCATCTGTCTTCTCAACAACCACTAATTGCATGTTCCATTATTCACATCCTTTTGTGTATGAGGCACCATGCTAAGAACTTCACAGTGTATAGATACATTAGGAAAAGAAAAAAAAAAAACTGCATTCAGAAGCTTTCAACCTAAGACAAAAAACAAAAAGACAAGATAATATTGTAGTGTCCCATGGAGTACTAAATAGGTCACAAATGAAATATAAAGATGATTGAGGTAAAAGATAGCAGAGACATCCACTTGGATGAAGACAGAGTAAAAAATAACATTTCCCCATTATCTTTCTCAAGATCACTTCAAAGCAACAAAAGGAATAAGAAGTAGAAACAAAGATATAAAGAGACCGTAAAACCACTGAATTCCAAAATAAATGGAAATCTGCATGGAGAAGCAGGCTGGGCAGTGGTATATGCAAATAGAAGCGAAGCAAAAGTGACCCTGCAATTGTATGTTTCAGAGATAGCTAGGAATGTATTTATTAGAAACACAAATAGATTTGAGTTGAAAAACCTAAATCCCTTATTTGGAAGAATGGGGACAAGTGATTGTTCTCGAATTAGAATTCTCCCTACATTAGGGAAGTTCTAAGAATCAGAGGAGTTACAGCTACTGAAGGGATCATATAGACAAACTGTATTTGAAGGAAGCTATAGGTCACTGCAGTGGCAAGGAAGAGGAGAGATTTTTGTATCTTGAATAAACTTCAGCTGCTTATTTTCATTGGCTGGTAGGAGTAAAGTCTAACAGTCTCACCCTGGATAATAGTCTCATCCTGAGTAACCTGTTATCCCTGCAAGACATGCACATGGTCCTGGCTTCTTCCCCTGCAGAAACTGGTTTCAAATAATTGACCCAGGAAGTCATTTGTCCTTCAAAAATAAGAAGTTGGAAAGAAACAGCAAAGGATCATATAAAGACATTATGAGTCAAACACAGATAAGATATAAAAAACAAAATGTCATGTAAGAAAACATTCCCCATGTAAGAAAACATGTTTTTTTTAATGAAATAAAGGACAATTAAAATGATTGTTTTGCCATGAATGGAATAATGAAAAATTAAATGAAAAAGAAAGAAAAGAAATAATCACAGGTATGAAATAAGAATACATAACAGAAATCTAAGAGCTTTTATAAGACATGAAAGTGCATGAGAAAAATATCAGACTTTTGCTCTTTTGCTGTTGAGGCATAGAAAAGATGTGGAAAATAAAATTAAACTGTCACAGAAAAGAAAGTAAAGTAGAAAAGACACTAAGGAAGATAATGTTGAAAACATACTAAGAAATCAGAAAACCAGAAATGAAAGAAACTTAAAAAAGGAAAAATATAATAGAGGAAATGACACATAATTAGGAACATCTAGTATACACACAACTAAAGTCTCTAAACAATAAAATTTAAGTAATAAAGCAGAACAAAAATTTTAAGATATAACTTTGTTTCTGAAATTAATGGAAAAACTTTAATCTACATTTTAAATATATCATATTTTAGGAAACATTGATTCAGAATGACCATCATAAAAACAAATTCTAGAAAATAGCATTCATAGGTAAATAAAAAAGTATCTTGGATAGCCAAGTAGAAAGATAAAATCATTTTCCCGGGAAAACTGTAGAATAGCCTAAGACTTTTGCAAATCAATATCAGACACTAAAATATAGTGGGAACAGGCCTACTGAATCAATAAAGAAAGAAAGTGAAACAGAACAAAATACGTCCAAACTATCAGTTAAACATAAAGTCAAAGGAAATTAGTTTTATTTTTAACTTTAAAAAAAATTACAGAATTATCAGTATTATTTATTGAATGTTGAGCTAGAACAGCTTCATAATAATAGAAATCATTTGCATTCATCAGTGCATTTCAAGGTCTTTATAAATGAGTTGTATTTATTTTTAACAGCTTTATTAAGGTATAAGTGATATGTAAGAAACTGCACATATTTAAATTATACGATTTGGTGAGTTTTGACATATGTATATGTTTGTGAAGCCATCACCACAATCAGGTTTTAAATATATGCATTACCTCCAATAGTTTCCTCCTGCCGTATGTTTTGGTGGTGGTGGTAGTGGTTGGTTTTATTATGGTAAGAACACTCAAATGATATCTACTCTTTTAACAAATGTTTAAGTGCGTGATACGGTATTGTTAACTACAGACAAAATGTTGTATAGAATGATCTCTAGAACTCCTTCATCTTGTATAACTCAAACATTGTTTTAAATACCTAACAAGAAAGGACATTGTTTCTGTAGATGATTCCTATATAAGCCACTGAAAGAAAACCAAGAAATAATTATAAAGGTAAAATAACTATCAGTGAGAAATGTGTGCTTGTCTTTAGGAATTAGGCTATAACAAGGGGATGATGGTTCCAGAACTGAATATAAGCATGATAAACCCTGATAAAGTAGAAATAGTATAACAAACACAAGAAAGGAAAAAAGAAAGAAGGTTAAAAAGGAGTAAGATGTGCTGACTTCCTTTAGTAGAGGCAAAAATATTTTAAACAAATCAGAAATTAAGGTCTAAATATAGTTAACAGTTTAAATGTAAACACAAGTAATATAATCAAATAGAATCAAGTGTTAATGAGAAAAATGGGAATAGAAAAGAATACCAAATCCATAACTTTTCATAATAGATACTTAATATATACTGACTATAAGTAAAACTTAAGAATATAATATAAAGTTGGTATTTTCAAATTAATTAAAATGATTTTTTCTAATTATTAGAGGAAACTCATATATACATCACAATAGGTGAGTTGATTAATAAAAGCAAACAGAGCCCAGAAAGAGACACAACCATATAAGGATACTTGATTGATAATAATGTTGGTATTTCATAAATTGTGCTTGGATACTTGGATATTTATAGGGGGGGAAAAAACCCCTTGATTCTCGTTTCACAATATCCACAAAAGACAGTTCCAAGTGGATTCTAAAGCTAAAAGAGAAGGGAACAATAATAAATCTAACAAGAAAATAACAGGAAAATATCTCCGTGACTTTTCAAAAGGCAGAGATATCTTAAACTGTATATAGATATGTATATATACATATATATGTGTGTATATATATATATATATTTTTTTTAATTCTTGCATTTCAAGTCTACTTTTTTCCAACTCATTCCCTGTGATGTCTTAACCTAGAACGACTTCTAATCTTGGTTAAAAACTTGACTATTGTCTTAATTTTAATATCTGAGTTATAGGAGAGTTGTACTTCATTCGTCTTTATTTGAATTTGTTAGACATGAATTTCTTCCCCAAAATGTTGTCTCATGTATTCCAATACTAAAGTGCTTTTAGTTTATAAACGATGCATTCTTCATAATTGATTCCTGGAAAGCATTCTTAATTCATTAATTTAATGAAGCTATTCCATGCCTCCCCAGCATATGATTCCAATTGTGATTGTGAAGGATAATAATAATAAAACAACAACAACAGCTAAATGTCTCTAGTTTATCCCACTAACTTGAACAACTTCAGGAAGTTAGACAAGGTTGTATTCTTAACATTTATCTGTACCTGTTCTTTCAAAAGTTGGAACCAAATTACCTAATTTCAAAAGTTGAATGGAAGACTGACTAGGGGTTCCTTCTAATGAATAAAATGTTGCAAAATGGACATGCAGTTTCTGAGGCTAGATCATAAAAGAACCGAAGCTTCCATCTCCTTCTCTTGGATCACTCTCTGTAATGAGAAGCTAGCATCATGCTGTGGGCACATCGGTAGCCCTGTGCAGGAGTGCGTGTATGAAGTCCGTGTAGGAAGAAACCAATTTGCTATCATGTGAGTGACTCAGCGTGGAAGTGGATCTTCCAGCCTTAGTCAAGCCTTCAGATGATTTCAGGCCCTGAACTTCCAGTCTTCGCCTGAGGCCCCAGACATCACAGAACAGAGTCAAAGCCATCTCTATTGTGTCCACTTGAGAATACTGATCCATAGACGCCAAGAGATAATAAATATTATTGTTATTTTAAATCACTATTTTGGAATGTTTTGCTATGCAACAATAGGTAATAAATACGAAGTGTATAGGCATTTCTTTTTTAAAAATATGCCATAAGGCTTATACTATGAGCTCATACCCCTTATTTATAACACAATGCCATACCAATTTTAAAATAAGGGAATAATTTTATTACACTTACCTTGAAGTTATTTTGCAATTTTTCACATGCATTTTTCCCAAGCCCATAAAGAACAAATCACCAATGAAGTATCACACTCTATAAGCATTTTTGGGGGGACTATATATCTGTTTCCTTTCGCAATAGGGATATGATGATTCATGTTTTAACTACATCATATAAATGTCTTAAAGCCTAGCTATTGGAAAATTATAGACCACAAATATGCAAATAAGTACATGCTCGAGGGTTATGCAAACATCCACAACATATTAAATAGATAATAATTTATAATTAAAAGTTTTAAAGTGAGCAAATGGAAATCAAGACCAAGTCAAAATATCACCAACAATGCATTCTTTTAGAGCATATAATTTCTGCCCATCTGCATGGAAACGTGCACTGACTTGGTAAGTTTCTACATTAGAACTTCAGTAACTCCAATAATATACATCTAATTTAGGAATACTAAAATTCAGGGGCCTTTGATAATTTATTAAGTAGATTATTAGTAATAAATCCATAGCTATATACAAAAATGAAAATTGATTCAAGTCTCTGGCATTTGTCAGTTTAAAAAATACTTGCCTCTTTAAAGGACTTTTTGACCGATAAGTGAGGATTTTCAGAGCCCACAGGCACCAGGACTTGACCTTGTCTTCTCCTTAATTTTCTCCTTTCTCTTTTTTATCCTTAGCATTAGGTAGCACCGAATATCTCTTCTCCCCCTCCGTCGATGACTATTTTACAGAGAAACTGTGGAAATCCTGTGTCAGTATTCTCAGTTTATGCTTAGCCTCGTCACAGCCCTTCATGAATAATATTTCAAGCTGAAAAAGGAGATTCTGCTATCTGTGGCATGCGGATGAAACTTGAGCACATTAATGTTAGTGAAATAAGCCAGCCACACAAAAACAAATACTGCATGATTCCACTTATATGAGGTATCTAAAACGTTCAAATTTAGGCATTATGCTAAGCGAAATATCCGGCAGAGAAAGACAAATACCATGTGATCTCACCTATATGTGAAATTAAAAACTAACTAATGATCACAACAATGATAATGAAACTAAGCTCATGGATAAAGAGAGCAGATTGGTGGTTGCCAGAGGCAGGGGGAAGGAGGGAGGAAATGGATGAAGGGAGTCAAAAGGCACAAAGTTGCAGTTATAAAATAATTAAGTTGGAGGGTATGTATTGTACCACATGGTGACTGTAGTTAGTAATACCGTATTATATATTTAAAGCTGATAAGAAAGTTGATCTTAAAAGTCTTCATCACAAGAAAACAAAGATCTGTAACTATATATGGTGCTACCTGTTTACTAGACTTATTACAGTGATCACTTTCTAGTCTATACAAATATTGAATCATTTTGGTGTACACCTGAAACTAATATGATGTTACATGTTGATTATACCTCAATAAAAAGAAAAAGAAAAAGAAAAAAAGAAACCACTTCCTTAAGCTAAATAAATAAATAAGTAAAAAAATAAAAGAGAAAAATAAATAGACTCAGTATCAAAGAGTGGAATGATGGTCGATAGGGGCTGGGGTAGAAGGAAATGGGGAATTACTAGTCAAAGGGCATAAAGTTTCAGGTAAGCAAGATGAATAAGCTGTAGACATCATCTGTACAACATGATACCTATATTCAACAATAATATGTTGTACACTTAAAAAATTTTTAAGAGTGTAGAAAAATGGGATTGCTAGTCCCAGTGTTCTGCTCTACAGATTACAATAAACTGAAGAATCACAATATCTTAGATAAAAAGTTTAAGTTCAGTTAAACCTAATAGAAAGTTTATTACGTTTAAAGGGTAACACTTTCACAATGGATAAAATCTAGTTATTTCAGAGCTCATTGTGTCTAACAGTTGTTCATAGTAACAGATTAGTTTGCATTAAATCTCTTAGTCAGTGTTACGTGCTGCAGTCCATTTCAAAATTTGATGCTCAATGAGTTTAATTGTATTATTTCTCATATTTTTCATATACAATTCCCAGACACCAAATAATAGTATAGTACATATGCAAATTTTTACATATCTCTTCTTGTTTGCTATGGGGGAATTATTGGTCAAAAATTAATATATTTTTAAAGGATTTTGACGTGATCTGCATGACTTACCGGATATGTTGCAGAATCCTCCATGTTGTGAGAGTTAAAACAAACCCTGGAAATGTGGACAGAGTGTTAAAAACTACATTTCCTTTCTATACGTAGTCATCTAAATTCAGCTATAGTCTCCCCTAGGACTTCTTACTCAAGTGCTAAGGAGCAATTTTTATTGTAGATGCCTTCAAGTTTGGCATTTCGGTCAAAAGTAAACACCTTTCAAAATGTATCGATAGGGTAACAATGAAGTCATCATTTAAAAAAGACTTTTAAAGCTTAATTTTGTAGAACTATCCTACAACCCAGCAATTGCACTGCTAGGTATTTACCAAAAGAATATGAAAATACTGATTCAAAGGGGCACGTGCACCCTAATGTTTATAGGAGCATTAACTACAATAGCCAAATTATGGAGACTACATAATTATCTGATGAATAGATAAAGAAGATATGGGGTGTGTGTGTGTGTGTGTGTGTGTATGTATGTATATGTGTGTGTGTGTGTGTGTGTGTGTGTGTGTGTGTGTACTGGAATATTACTCAGCCATCAAAAAGAATTAAATCTTGCCATTTGCAGTGATGCAGATGGAACTAGAGGGTATTATGCTAAGCAAAATAAGCCTGTCAGAGAAAGAAATATACCATATGGTTTCACTCATCTGTGGAATTTAAGAAACAAAACAGATGAACATAGAGGAAGGGATAAAAAGAGAGAGGGAGGCAAACCATAAGAGATTCAGCTATAGATAACAAACTAAGGTTGACGGAGGGGAGATGGACAGGGGGTTAGGCTAATGAGTGATGGGCATGAAGGAGGGCATGTGTTGTGTTGAGCACTGGGTGTTATATATAAGTGATGACTCACTAAATTCTACTCCTGAAACCAGTATTACACTATGTGTTAACTAACTGGAATTTAAATCAAATTTTGAAAAAATAAATACAGCTTAATTTTAGATTCACTTGTCAACTCCCACTTTGGATATATTTCTTATATTGATACCTGGTGTATATCACAAACACCACTACTTTATACTATACTCTTATACCTAAGATTACGTGTTTGTTTTATTATACCTATTTGTCCCTTGCTCATGTACAGAAACTGTATTTTTTTCACAAGTCATGTCTCAGTGTTGCTGTTTTCAAAATTTATCTCTATAGTAACATTATTAATTAAGCCCAGTTTGCTTTAAATGCTTGACCAGGCTGAATGTCTAAAAGGTTCTTGATAATTTCTCTGCTTATTACAGGTAAAGAATTAGGGGAAGAAGGGGCTCCTGTCTTGCAATGAGCCATGACTTCCTGAAAGGGAGTTATTTACTGTTTGCCTCAATGACTTCATTCAGTGAGCTGCTTAAGTTGAATTTTCACATTAGTAATGGACTCAAATTGGAAACATAGATAGAACTAAGAAATGAACACTTTTAAATAGCAGGAGAAGGCATTCTTTAGGAATTGATTATTTATTTTTAGGAATTTTTATTGATAGATATGACCTCATTATATTTGAAACTTAGACAGTTTACACCAACTTCAGTGAGGTATAGGGGTTTTTCCAAAGGCTCACTGATCAAATTTTTAGTGCCCACTCTGTGCAGGTACTGAAACAATAGGGCTTTATTATGTTAGACTGAAACTTTTAGTTCTAATCTCAGATAACACATTAATTTTTTTATTCATTCATGCATTTATTCAGTGTGTATTTAGTGTGAAGACTTATGATGGGTCTTGGGGAAAAAGCAGTGACTATGACAGTGACCTTGACATAACTGAACTTATGATTAACTTTCTCTTATAGACAAGACTGAGTTAAATGTTCTTTAATGTGATTCTATAATACCTTGTACTTAACTGCTTAGCAGAAATTATCATCCTTTATTTTATTTCTAAGCACCAAGAAGTAGATGCTGTACATTATTGGCAATATTAACATTAATAGATAGTATTTATTAAGCAACTGATTTTTCATTTGTTATATTAAGAGTTTTAATTTTTTTAATCATTTACCATGATATCTCTAGAAAGTGGTCTTTGAGTGAATAAAGTAGATAGATCCGTTTACTTGGGCTATTTTAATTATTCAGGAGAGAAAACCGGAGGCTCTGGATTAAGACGGTGTCAAAATTTTGGTAGAATTGAGAGGGCATGATGACCCATTTAATGTGGAATGAGTAAAGAGAAGATGATGAGGAGAATAAATCACAGATTTTGAGTTTGGACAAGTAGATAGTGGTTTTGCCATTACAAACAAAGGGATATTGAAATGAGATCCTATGAGATAAAGGTTAAAGAAAAAAAGATGGACAACCAGGTAGAGATAAGTAGACAATTGGATATTCAGATCTGAAAAGCTGAAGAAAGCTTTGACTCAAAATAAGAGGATTTTAGAATCATAAGCATACAAAATATGCAATTGTATAAAATATCAGAATTAGTCTTACAATAAAATTATTTAACTTATGTGAATTTAAATATGTGTGTTTACCCAAAACCAGAATTAGAGATAATATTTCAATTTTGTCAATGTTCCAGAGATAATGTAACATGGGTGACATAAATGAGATAATCTGTCTTAGTGTTTTCATATTTTTTTCTTCACTAGTATCTTGCTCTGCTGAGTGATTCTGTCTTTGAATAGATACAGAATTTGTTTAACATGATTTCTTAATGGGAGAAAATACTTCATTTTATGTTTTAAAAATGAGCAATACTAAAAGAGAACCTGGCTTTGGGATAAAATGGCAGATAGAATGTCAGCCTCCAGTGTGACTTTCCTAAAAGATTTCCAAGGAAAATTTCTATCATTACCAATTCTCAATTTACCCAATCATTTTATCATTTTAATATTACTTGAGAGTAAATTTGGCCATAAGTACTAAATTCTCACCTTCGCTTTGTGACAAATTCCAAGAGAAGGATCTCAAAACTGTTTTAAGGGAAGAAATAATCTGACTCAATGGGAAATATTCAAGAGAGGACAAGCTAATACCTACCATCAAAAGAATATACTTTTTTTTTTCTCCCAGCAATTCTGTTGACTCTTCTTTGAGATATATCCAGAATCTGACAACTCAACCTCACCTTATTTTTCAACCTTTCTCGAGCCAGCACCATCTTTCTTCTGGATTATTGAAATTCCCCTTTAAATGCTTTCCTTGCTTCTCTTGCTTCCCTATAGCCTGGAGTAGCCTGAATGATCCACAGAAAGTATAAATTTTAGTCAATGTCATACTTCTGCTCAAAACCCTCTGAAATCTGCTCATAATAAAATCTGGAATTTGTCTAGGCTTTATAAGACCCTTCACCACAGAGCCTGTGTCACCACTCTTTTCATCTTCTATTAATATCCTTATTGTTCCTTTTGCTCCACCATGATGGACCTGTTACCACTCTTCAAATACACTAGTCATACTGTAGACTGGGGATCTTTGAGGTTGCTATTCTTCCTGCCTTGGAGAGAGGTCTTCCCCAAGGTATGCTCTTGTCCCACTACCTATCCTCCCTCTTTGTTTTCTATTTCTCTAGAGCACTTATCATGATCTGACATAATAGGTATTACATTTTTTACTTATTTTCACAGTTTCAATCACAGACCATAAGATTCAATCAATTAAAGCATACAGTTCAGTGTCTTTTATTATTTTTGCAGAGTTGTTCAATCATCACCCCAGTCTACTTTTAGAACATTTCTTAATGTCAAAATGAAACCCCTTACACATTAGTAGTCACTATCCATTCTCCCCTCCTCAGTCCTAGGCAGTCGTTAATCTATTTTTTGTCTCTATAGATTTGCCTATTCAGCACCTGTGCTATGAATGGAATCACAAATATGGAATCTTTTGTGACTGGCCTCTCTCAGTATAAACTTTCTAATATTTGATTATCCATTTTGAAGCATGTGTAAGTAGTTCATTATATTTTATTCCTGAATTTCTTTTTATGGTTATAACACATTTTTAAAAAAAAAAATTTTGTCAGTTGATGGTTCATCATTTGGGTTGTATCCACTTTTTCATATTATGAATAATGCTGCTATAATATACACATACAAGTTTTTGAATGGACATCATAATGTGTATTTTACTTATGTATTTGTTCATTGCCTGGCTCCATCAGTAAGAATGTAAGTTCCATGAGGGGAGACTTTTATCAGTTTTATTCACCTTTTAATCCCCAGTGATGAGAAAACCATCTAACACACAGTATTATGTCAATAACCATTTACTAAATTTTAAAAAATATATATATGTGTGTATGTATATATACATTTCAAAGAATGAAATCTTGACATTTGCAAAGACGTGGATAGAGCTAGAGGGTATTATACTAAGCAAAATAAATCACCCAGAGAAAGACAAATACCATATGACTTCACTCATATGTAGAATTTAGGAAACAAAACAAACTAGCAAAAAGGGGGAAAAAGAAAGAGGCAAACCAAGAAACAGACCCTTAACTACAGAAAACACACTGATGGTTACCAGAGGAGAGGTGCATGGGGCTGGGGCGGGGCAGGGGGGAATGGTAGGATTAAGGAGTACACTTGTAATGAATGAATATATATGTATATATGAATATATATGTATATATGTATCTATATGTGTGTGTGTGTGTGTGTGTGTGTATATGTATATATATACACACACACACCACCTCATCTTTATCCCTTCATCAGTCAATGGACACTCATTTGGGCTCTTTCCATAATTAGCTATTGTAGATAATGCTGCTATAAACATTGGGGTGCACGTATCCCTCCGAATTAGTATTTTTGTATTCTTTGGGTAAATACCTATTAGTGCAATTGCCAGATCATAGGATAGTTGCATTTTTAACTTTGTGAGGAAACTCCACACTGTTTTCCAGAGTGGCTTCACCAAGTTTGCATTCCCACCAACAATGCAGGAGAGTTCCCCTTTCTCCACAACCTGGCCAACACCTATTTCTTGTGTTGTTGATTTTAGCCATTCTGACAGGTGTGAGGTGATATCTCATTGAAGTTCTCATTTGTATTTCCCTGATGATCAGCGATGTTGAACATATTTTCATGTGTCTGTTGGTCATCTGTTTGTCTTCTCTGGAAAAATGTCTATTCATGTCTTTTGCCCATTTCTTATCTGGATTATTTGTTTTTTGAGTGTTGAGTTTGATAAGTTCTTTATAGGTTTTGAATACTAACCCTTTATCAGATACGTTATTTTCAACTATCTTCTCCCGTAAGGTAGGCTGCCTTTTAGTTTCCTTGATTGTTTCCTTTGCTGTGCAGAAGCTTTTTATCTTGATGAAGTCCCAATGGTTCATTTTTGCCTTTGTTTCCCTTGCCTCTGGCTACCTGTCTAGTAAAAGGTTGCTATGGCCAAGGTCAAAAAGGTTGCTGCCCGTGTTTTCCTCTAGGATTTTGATGGTTTCCTGTCTCATGTTTAGGTCTTTTATCCATTTTGAATTTATTTTTTGTATGGTGCAAGAAAGTGGTCCAGTTTCATTCTTCTGCATGTTATTGTCCAGTTTCCCAACAGTATTTATTGAAGAGACTTTTTTCCATTGGATATTCTTTCCTGCTTTGTCAAAGATTAGTTGACCATATAGTTGTGGGTCCATTTCTGGGTTCTCTATTCTGCTTCATTGATCTATGTGTCTGTTTTTTTGCCAGTCCCATACTGTCTTGATGACTACAGCTTTGTAGTATAGCTTGAAGTCCAAAGTTGTGATGCCTCCAGCTTTGTTTTTCTTTTTCAAGATTGCTTTGCCTATTCAGGGTCTTTTGTGGTTCCATATGAATTTTAGGACTGTTTTTTCTAGTTCTGTGATAAATTGTGTTGGTATTTTGATAAGGATTGCATTAAATGTGTAAATTACTTTTGGTAATACAGACATCTTAATAATGTTTGTTCTTCCAACCCATGAGCCTGGAATGTTTTTCCATTTCTTTGTGCCATCTTCAATTTCTTTTAATAGTGTTTTATAGGGGTGCCTGGGTGGCACAGCGGTTAAGCGTCTGCCTTCGGCTCAGGGCGTGATCCCGGCGTTGTGGGATTGAGCCCCACATCAGGCTCCTCTGCTGGAAGCCTGCTTCTTCCTCTCCCACTCCCCCTGCTTGTGTTCCCTCTTTTGCTGGCTGTCTCTCTCTCTGTCAAATAAATAAATAAAATCTTTTAAAAAAAAATAGTGTTTTATAGTTTTTGCAGTACAGGTCTTTTACCTCTTCGGTTAGGTTTATTCCTAGGTATCTGTGTTTTGGGTGCAACTGTAAATGGAATTGATTCCTTAATTTCTCTTTCTGCTGCTTCATTATTAGTGTATAGAATGCAACAAAGTTCTGTACATTGATTTTATATCCTGTGACTTTACTGAGTCTTTTTATTGTCTTAGGCTCAGCAGTCAGACATTCATAGCCACAGCAGCCAGACAACAGAAAGAAATAAAAGACATCCAAATTGGCAAGGAAGAAATAAAGCTTTTGCTATTTGCAGATGACATGATACTCTATATAGAAAACCGAAAAGATTCCATGAAAAAACTGCTAGAACTGATAAAGAATCTTTCTTAGATAATGAGTCTCTTGAATATTTCAGTAACTGCTAAAGGGAATTAGGCAAATGGCCAATCATTTAGGTCTATTTTCTTTCTAATCTGAGGGAACTTGAGGAAATAACCCCTGGAACTCCTCTTTCCATCGTGCTTTTCTATAGAGTTTGCTTTGATATGTCTGCCTCCAAGCTAGTGCAGAGATAGCTGGAAGGCTGACTAAATCCCAAACATGGAAGAGGCTAGAACCCTCTGTCATCATCAGTGTCTCAATACAGAAGATGAATTATCTGTGGAAGTTGAATAAAAATGAGCTGACACAGTTGATGCCTTTCCTGTCCTACCTTTATGGAAAAACCAACCTTTAGAAAATACGGTTAGCTCTTTGGATTCGTATTTAAGAATACTTACTTTGACAGCAGATAGTTCTGAGATTCATCCCACGCTAACTGATCATGTGCTTTGGGGCCTCTCTTAGCCTCCATTTCCTCTATCAAACTGGCCTAAAAAGATACTGGTTGGTCATGTTTTTTTCTTTCTTTCTTTCTAATTCTAATTTCTCTTCATTCAATTGGTAAGGAGTTCATGTATTTCAGAAGTT
Organism: Ursus maritimus; assembly: GCF_017311325.1. Lineage (NCBI taxonomy): Eukaryota > Metazoa > Chordata > Mammalia > Carnivora > Ursidae > Ursus > Ursus maritimus. Next base: position 23,587,667 of record NW_024424786.1, read on the forward strand.
AAAAATGCTGACAATAGCCAACATTAATTTAGCTCTCTACCATCTACCAGCAACTGAAATCATTTAATATCTAATCTTCACAGTAACCCTGTAAGGTATGAACTGTTAATATTCCTGTTTAACAAATTAATGCACAGGCTCAAGGAGTTTAAGCAACTTGCTCAAAATTCCATATCTAGGTAGAGATAGAGCCAGATCTTGAGCTAAGGTAGTCTGGCTCTAATAGCTACACCCTCAGGCATTGATTGCTATGAACATTTTACTACAGACCACTGCCATATCCGCCGGAGAAAATTTTAGTTGATCTCTTTTGTAGTTTCTTCTGTGACATTTTGTCCCTTAGATGTCTGCATTTCTAATTGGTAAAGTCATCAAAACCCATATCCAATTTAATGACTCCTGTCTTCACTTCAGACTTCTCAAATAAGCACTTCTTTTTTTTTTTTTCCATCCCCTTCCCCTCCAGCAACTCTCAGTGTGTTCTCTATAGTTAAAGAGTCTCTTACAGTTTGCCTCTCTCTCTGTTTTTATCTTATTTTATTATTCTTTCCCTTCCCCTGTGTTCATCTGTTTTGTTTCTTAAATTCCACAGATGAATGAAACCATATGGTATTTGTCTTTCTCTGACTAACTTATTTCACTTAGTGTATTTCTTAATACACTCTAGTTCCATCCACCTTGTTGCAAATGGCAAGATTTCATTCTTTATGATGGCCAAGTAATATTCCATAATACACACATACACACACACACACACACCCCACTTCTTCTTTATCTATTTATCAGTCAGTGGACATTTGGGCTCTTTCCATAATTTGGCTACTGTTGATAGTGCTGCCGTAAACATTAGGGTGCATATGTCCCTTCAAGTTAGGTCAAATAAGCACTTCTTATGGAGATGAATAGAAATATTTTTCTTGGATATTCCACTGGCACCTCAAACCCAACATATCAGAAACTAAATTCTTCTTTTGTTCCATTCATAATTCTCCTCCAGTATCTCTTTTCTTAGTAAATAATGTTAGCAAGAACATATTTATCCAAAACAAAAACCTGGGAATTACACTTATTCTCTTCATTCTCACGTACCACCTTCTCCCATAGCTTCTGTCTGATCAGCTCCATAGCTTCTACTTTCCTGGTAATTCTTATGTGTATCACCATCCATCTTATCTTAAATTCATGTCTCTTAAGACTTGGACTAGAATAATAACATAACTAGATTTCCAGACTCTAATCAGGATCCCCTACAATCCATCCACAATACTACACACAGAATAGTCTGTTTAAAAATTATTATCATATTAATACTCTGCTCTAAATATTTTAGTAATTATGCATAACTTTCAGGACCAATTCCAAACTCCCAAGCTTAGCACACTTGTCTCCCGAGCCTTATCTCAAATCACATTCCCATTTGTTATATTTGCTATAATAAATGGCATGAGGTTTTTTGAGGAAAGTATATGGCATCACTATACCATTATTTCACAAGGCTATTTTTTCTGTCTGATGATGTACATTTTTCACCAAAATTTATACTTCTTTTTTTAAACTTAAAAATTCAGGTAAATAGTCATTCCTTTAGAAATCCAACCTGGTGGGATTTTTTTTTAAGTTTTTATTTTTATTCCAATTACTTAACAGATAGTGTTATATTAGTTTCAGGTGTATGACATAGTGATTCAACAATTTCATACATCACCCAGTGATCATCACAGCAAGTACAACCCTGATTTTTCAATTAAAGTCTGATTCATATATTCCTCTTATTTCCTACCATAGTATGTTATTCAGTTTTCTATCATGAACACGCCTCATATTTTATTGTACTTCACGTTTGTCTTATCTTGCTTAATAGACTATATATCCATTGAGGGCTGAGTCCATATATTATGTAAGCTGTTATCACAGACGTCATGCAGGAAGTACACAAAGTATAATCACTTGTTAGATAAAGCTATTGTTGATGGGTATAGAGATTGAGAAATCCTCAGGTACTCTGGAGATAACTGTTTTGGTTCCATTATAGCTGATAATAAGGTAAAGCAGGAAAAGAATACTTCATCTGATTTCCACCTTAGGAATTATAAAATGGATTTAAGGGTAGCTTATGGAGAAGATATTGGCAACACCATTTTTCCTTGTCAGATATTCACATTTACCTACTTTAAATAAAGATATTTTCGTGTTTGATATCTTGTTTTTGGAGATAGCGGTGCTTGTTCAAATATTTTGATGACTTCTTAAGTCTAAGGAAATTCACAGAAATTTAATTTCAGGAAGCCCTGGACAGTATGTGCTGGAATAGGAACTGTTGAACTCAGTGGCAGGAAGCAGGAGATAAAGTACTCTGAAAAATTGCATGAAATGTAATTATCAAACTGCAGCATTGTTCTTATGGAGAGTAACAGTGTTTCTATGTTCATAGTAAACTTGCATAGACTGTGTATAAATGAAAAGCACTGGATATTTATAAAATGTCACGGAGAAGTTAAGGAAGTGAATGTTCATTTAAATACTCTCGCAACTGGCATATAAAGTTTCTTCTGTAAGTATGCGTGTGTATGTGTGTACAACGCAAATGTCTCTGTGTGTGAGCAGCTAATTGGTGCCACTTCTAAAATTTTCATTTCTTATATCCTTGCTTTGTTAAAGATACTGTGTATGATTCTATGAGGAGGAATATAATGAAAATATTAAACTCCCATGAGAGGGGATGGGAGAAATAGATAAAGGGGATTAAGAATACACTTATCTTGATGAGCACTGAGAAATGTGGAGAATTATTGAATCACTATATTGGACACCTGAAACTAATATAACACTGTATGTTAATTATTCTTCAATAAAAATAAATAAATAAATAAGCTCCCACTCTGCAATTTATATTGCAAGCTTCACTACTTGTCACTACCTGACTATGGACAAGTTACTTACCTTATTTTGGCATTATTTCTCTTATCTGTAACTTGGAGAATATAATGACAGGCATACCATAGGATCATTTTGAGTTTTAAATGAGTTAAAATACATCAAAGAGGTTAGAAGTGTAATCAATTTTTTTTTTGCAAGTGAATCAATTAACAATATTATTTAGGTTTATCATAATGGTGATTCTTGACTCAGTATTTGCTGGTGCTCATCATTGTGAGTAAGTCCACTAAACCAAGTGATTATTTCGGATAGAAAGATAGATGATAGATATAGATATATCTGCATTATTATTGCCTTCATGAATAATAATTCCACAAATGACTTAATTACGACCCATAATTATGAAGCCAACGTGCCTTACAAATGCTGGGACATTTATTTGTACACAGGTAAATAGAGCAGGAACAATCCAGCGGAGACATCTTACGTTGGGTTTTTTTGATCTAAGTCTTCCTTAGAAGAAACCAGAGATTTCCTTTGTTCTCTGTCTCTCAGTCTTTCTGTGTGTGCATATTTGAGAGTGTCTGTGTGTCTTGCACACGTGCATGTGTGCAAAGAGGAGAATAACTTGCTGATGATCATCAGTGCAAATGGAGAAACTCAGTATTTATCTGTTTTATAAATTGTTTTCTTTTTTTAAAAGATTTTATTTATTTGGGAGAGAGAAAGAGTGAGTGAGAGAGAGCACAAACTGGGGGTGCGGGGGGGCAGAGGGAGAAGCAGGCTTCCCACTGTGCAGGCAGCCCAATGCTGGGCTCAATCCCAGGACCCTGGGATCATGACCCGAGCCAAAGGCAGATGCTTAACCACCGACTGAGCCCCCAGGTTTCCTATATATTGTTTTTTATATTAGATTTCTTTGATAAAATCTTTCACTTTTATTATTTTTTAATGTTTTTTTATTACACTATGTTAGTCACCATACAGTATTTTATTATTTTTATTTTTTCAACTTTATTGAGGTATAATCAACAAATACAATTGATTATATTTAAAGTGTATAATGTGATGATTTGACATATGTATATTTTATGGAATGATTACTACAATCAGATTAATTAGCACATTCATCACCTTACCTAGTTACCTTTTTTATAATTTTTGTGTTGAGAACGCTTAAGGTCTACTCTCTTTGCAAATTTCAAATACACAACACAGTAGTATTAACTATGGTCACCGTGCTATATGTTAGGTCCCTAGAGCTTACTCATCTTGTAAGTGAAGGTTTGCCCCCTTTAAACAGCATATTTCTATCCCCTGCAAATCCCAGCCCCTGATAACCATTATGCTCTCTGTTCAGTTGGTTTCAGTGACTAGTGTTAATGTCCATAAAAACTCCTTTCATAAAACACAGTAGCCAACATTCTTAGTTTATTTCATATGCTCTTCTTCCAGAATAGTCCTATATAAACTTTCCCATTAAAAAAAAAAAAAACCAACTACCTTCATAAAAGAAAACCTGTTTGATATTTGAGCCCAGGAGGTTGAGCACTGACTTCCATACGTGTATGGAGGGTAGTGCTTCACAGTCAGACAGTACAATAAATCCCTTCTGTTGACCAAGCCTAAATTTCACTGCATTTCCACTTTTATTCTGCATTTTGTGTATCTTTTAGTAAAATACTTCCTAATAATCTCTCACTGTCTTTAAGCATATATAAGAAACAATGTGTGACTCATAGAGTTCGTGGTCAATGAGTCTTCATTTCACAAGGCTGCTTGCTGTTATCACAATGGAAATTTCCAGTCTGATTTTTTCTGCCTACTTTCTTAATGCAAGACTCTGTGCAAAAGCACAAATTGGACTTCCAGTTTGGGTCTATAGTTGTGAGAGATTGTTACGAGCCACATGCCAAAAAGAAAAAAGAGAATCCTTTGTTCCATGCGTTTCCAAATAGCAGTTTAATTTCATCAGATTTTCCATTCTGTTTTATTTTGTGTAGAAATCTTGAATTCAATATTAGCATTAAGGACTTGAAGCCAAATTGTTTTCTCTACAAGTTGCCCAAAGAACCAAGCAACAGAGTAAATGTAGACAGAGCATCATTCATATTGACTGGATGTATAACATCTGTTACATGGGACTCTGTTCAAGGCAATGACAAAGTGAGGCGCAGCCCAACCAAAAATATTTTGACAGTAACTCCTTAGTTGAAGACTGAATTCATGTACGTGTGTACAAAATGTGAGTTTGGCTGAAGGATGTCAGACCATTCACCTAAAAACTAAAACATCATCATTATGCTGGATGTGCTAACCAGTTCACTAACAGACTAAAAACTGATCAGATATTAAGAAAGGGCAAAAATAAAAATGTGGTCACCAGCCTTTTAGGAGATTAAAACAGGAACAAATCCTGTATCTATAAATTGTGAGCACCTCTATAAATTGTGTGAAACAAACTAGCAAACCCTACAACCATCAATAAGTAAACTCAATAATATAAAGAACAAGAAAGGAGAGACAGCTTTCTGGAAAACAATAAAAGAGGGAATAAAAGGCACGATTATTATGTGAAAAAAATCCCACACATTTTCAAGATTTCCTAAAATTTCACTCATTTAATAATCAAAGGCTCTATTACTGGTAAAAACAGGAATCAAATAGAAATTTAAATATGAGTAAGAGTTGAATTAGTATGTGTATTTAAGTGTGCATTCTATGTGAATTATAATTATAGTTTTAACAGAATCCCCTCCTGAAGAAATTAGTTAATTTCTTCATATTTAACTACTTATTGAAGTTAATATAGCAATACTATTATATTTTATTACATCATATTATATTATACTGTATTATAAGTTCTTGCTTTTAAACATTTGTTGAACAACTATGTGGATGCTAATTTTTCCCTTGTCTCAAGTTGGTAATTATTCTCAGGAGTTTGTTGGACATGTTGGCAAACCATGACTCGCTTTTTGATAAGAGGCTATCCATCTCAGCAGAGACTTATTATTTTGGTCGGCTTGTAATTAATTACTATTTATTTACACTTCAATTTCCCATGATTTTCATAACAACTTCCTAAAAATATCAGTAATCAAAACTCATCCAGCATGTGGAGTCATGTTCCATTTTGGCTGAAATTCAGTGTTTACATGTCATAATAAATAGCTCTGCCAAATTGTTACCAGCCCGCAAGGTATATTTTTAGATCCTTCATCCAAGGAGATTTTAAAACAAAATCAAACAGCTTCTGGGTACATTCATCAGTGTTTTCCCACCAAACTATATTGAGTGCTAAGAGCAAAGGGGATTGATCTTTTAGCTCCGGGCAACATGTGGTTATCACTAGAGTACAATGTGAAGCTTGAAGTTGCCTTCAACTTATCACTGTCCCTCTCTCTGCCTGCTGTTGTAATACCATAAAGGGCTAGAGAGACAGCAGTAAAAAGTACAGCCCTGGATAATAGAGGAAAACATACTGTTCTCTTTATGCTTGTTAATAGGGCATGACAATTGTTCCCAAACTGCCTGGAAGCCATTGTGCCTTGCTACTCTGGAGTGTGACAGCTGATGCAGTGAAGGACACAGTTACTTAGTGAATGCAAGCAAGGCATTTCCTCTACCCGTGAGATGTCAAATGCTTGGAGCACTCATGGGCTTTGGAAAGCCTTATAGGGATTTTCTTAGGGAGGCAAATAAAATGGCTTAATTTAACCCCTTTTATTTAAAGTAGGTCAAAAGAAGGATTATTCCATTTGGAATTGGAAATGAGATTACATTTTAGAAGCTGTAATTGCCCTATGAAATCATGCAGAGCAAGGAGTTTGTTTCATATAATAAATGGAGGCAAGAATATTAATCAAAACAACATTCTGTAATTAATATAACTTTATAGACATTTGTGGTTTTCCAAGCCCTTGTTAAATTCTCTCATTTAGTTATGTAATTGTCATAACACTGTGAGATAAATGTTACTATAGTTCCTCTGTTATAGGTAAGAAAACAATACTCAGTGAGGCTAATTAACTTGCAAACGGTTACAGAGGTAAAAATTGGAATAATAAGGACTCAAACCCTGATATACGGTGCTTAGGGGGAAAGCCCATGCTTTCTCTTAGACTCCGTTGCTTTTTAAGGTAATAGCAATAATAGCTACAATTGAGAGCTTACTAGATACCAAAAATTGTACCAAGCTCTCTACATATATTATTTCACTTAATCCTCACTATGTCCTCTTAGAGAGAAACCATTATCTCCATTTACAAATGAGAAAACTTTGTTATATTGGATTACTAAAGAATAAATATTCTAGCAATGGCTTATAGAGTAGCTAAACCAAGATACTAGGCTGTACATTTTCCCTTCTAAGATGGTAACACTAAGAAATTAACAATAACAACTTTTCAACTTAAGGAAATAGTTATAGTAATTTTATGGTATATAATAAGTTTTTCCCTTAAATAGGAACAGAATATAATTATTTGAATATAATTGTAAAGTAAATTTTATACCGTCTTCCAATGAATATATTTTTCCAAATAAGCTGTAGATTAAGATGCATTCTATTCTAGGAAAAAAGAGATTCTTGCTATAACTATTAAATAATACAAGAGGGGCGCCTGGGTGGCTCAGTCGTTAGGCGTCTGCCTTCGGCTCAGGGCGTGATCCCGGCATTCTGGGATCGAGCCCCACGTCAGGCTCCTCTGCTGGGAGCCTGCTTCTTCCTCTCCCACTCCCCCTGCTGTGTTCCCTCTCTCGCTGGCTGTCTCTCTCTCTGTCAAATAAATAAATAAAATCTTTAAAAAATAAATAAATAAATAAATAAATAAATAAATAATACAAGAATTTTTTTTTTCTTATTGCTTGCTGAATCCTTGTTCAGGAATTGTGGGCAGCAAAAATTAGCTAATTTTTGAAGAATGCTAACACTTGTGTAAAGTGTGTAGGAAAAAAATCATTCTCACTCTTCTGATGGAAATAGAAGTTGGCACATATGTTCTAAATTAGTGTCATGCTAAAATGTAATACAGAAACATCCTTCTTTTAATTTATCACAAGAAAATAATTTGCTTAGTATATACAACCACATGTTCAAAGATATGAAAGGTAAATAAACTTAAAAAGGTACCAACAAAGGTCATTGTGATGGTCAGTGTTATGTGTCAGTTGACTAGGCGATAGCCTCCAGTTAGTCAATCCAACACCTATCTAGGTGTTGCTCTGAAGATATTTTGTAGATATGATTAAAGTCCATAATCATTTTACTGTATTATGGAAAGGAGATTATTGTAAGCCTGAGTCGGTCACGTGAAAGACCTTAGGAGTGGAATTGAAGATTTCCTGAGGAAGAAGAGATTTCACCTACAGATAATAGCTTCAGTTCATGCCTGAGAGTTCCAACCTACCCTCCTTGACAGCTCACCCCATGGGTTTCAGACTTGCCTTGCCAGCTCCCACAATCATATAAGCCAATTACTTGCAGTAAATCTGCTAATATTTATACCTGGGAATAAACCTAACCAAAGAGGTGAAAGACCTGTACTCTGAAAACTATAAAACACACAAAGATGATAGAAATTGAAGAAATTGAAGATGGCACAAGGAAATGGAAAGACATTCCATACTCATGGATTAGAAGAACAAATACTATTAAAATGTCTATACTACCCAAAGCAATCTATACATTTAATGCAATCTCTATCAAAATACCAATAGTTGGGCTGTCTGGGTAGCTCACTTGGTTAAGCATTTGACTCTTGATCTCACTTCAGGTCTTGATCTCAGGGTTTTTCACAGAACTAGAACAAACAATCCTAAAATTTTGTAGATAACCTTTATCAAGTTGTGGAGTTCTCCTCTTGTCCTAGTTTACTAAGAAGTGTTTTGTTTTCCTCTTTTTTAAATCATAAATGAATTTTGGAAAATGTCAATTTTTTTTCTACCTCTATTGATATGATTATGTGATTTTTTTTCTTATTTAGTCTATTGATGTGATGAATTACATTAATTCATTTTTTTTAATGCTGAACCAGCCTCACATAACTGGGATAAATCCCACTTGGTCATGATGTATAATTCTTTGTATATATTTAAGGTTTCATTTGCTAATATTTTGTTGAAGACTTTTGCATCTATACTTATGAGAAATTGGTTTGCAGTTTTCTTGTAGTGTTTTTGTCTGGTTTTGGTATTAGGGTAATGCTGGCCTCATAAAATGAGTTAGAAAGTATTCTCTCTGCTTCTATCCTTTAAAATATAGAGAATTGATAGAATTTATTCCTTAAATATTTGTAGAATTCGCCAGTGAACACATCCAGACCTGTTGTTACCTGTTATGGACTATTATTAATTATTGATTCAATTTCTTTAGTTGATATAGCCCTATTTAGATTGTCAATTTTTTCTTGTGTGAGTTTTGGTGATTTCAAAGAATTTATTCATTTCATCTAAGTTATCAAATTTTGGGGCATAGATTTGTTTATAGTATTCTTTTACTATCTTTTCAATATCTATAGGATCTGTAATGATGTTCCCTTTTTCATTTCTGATGTTAGTAATAAGTGTTATCTTAGTCTGGCTAGAGCTTCATCAATTTTATTGATCTTTTACAAAATTATTGATTTTTTCATATCTAGATTCAAAGACCTTATTGGATATATCTATGTTTTGCAAATTATTTCTCCCAGAACTTGTCTTTGTAGTGCCCATCTTTAAAGTTTCCATCTCTCCGGTGAAATTTCATATCTAATCGTGTATGTTTTATCTTCACAAGAATCTTTAACATATTTCATATAGTTATTTCAAATTTTCTAATACATCTAACTTCTAGAATATATTTAAGAGTGGTTCTGATTATTGCTCTTTTCTCTTTGCAAGAATTTTTGTCGCTCCTCCATAATTAGAACTTTACCCCCATCCTATATATATCTATCACTGTTCCCAGACCATTTCTTTGAAATTTGCCCTGCAAATTAAAGTTTTTGCTTTGTTTTGTTTTTTCCCCTCCTTGTGAAGCAATGTGTTTGAGGCCAGGCAGAGTTTTATTTTCAAAATTGTGATGATATGTCATCAGCATCCTCTGTTAATATTCTTTATCCTGCAGACAGTCTTGGGCTTTGTATGAGAAACATATGTGGCAGGATTTCCCAGTGGCTGATTGTCATATTTCTCCAGCAAGAACCAATGAAAGTGATTTATCCAGACTCTCAATTTATTTAATATAAATAATTTTCACCTGTAAAATAAGATTAAACTCACATACTTCACCTTATTCTTCTCCCCAAGAATTAAATAAGATAATATATATAACACGTTCATCACTGCCAGTAACAAGTAATACTTACAATAGAGCTTTTTTCTCCTAATTTAAATTGTACAATCTCAGGAGCCTTTAGAGCAAATTCTGAGCTAGATGTTTCAGTGATGGAGAATTATTTTTTTTCAATATTAAATATGTAAATATCATACAATATATAACCTAATATTGGGTAGAAAAATCCCAAAGGATTCACTTAAAAGTCCAGGTATAAAGCTTGTTCATGCATCATGCTAACAAATAAAAAAGAAGAACAGGTATGAGAATCTAAATAAAATGGTTATATCACATTCTTGTTCACCCTCTGCCCAGCCTCTTAATATCCAAGCTTCTCTATCCCAGTACAAACAGAAAGTGATGAGTTGTCCTAAGAGCAGAGGTATCTGCTTGGTTCAGATAAGCACTTCAAAGGTCATGTGTTTATCTCAATTATCTGCTCCTCTTGAGACAGAAAAATTATTTTGGATATCTTTCCAGACCAGGTTTACTGATGATATTTTTTTTCCTCTTTCTAAAGTCTTCAGGATAAAAGTACAATAAAAAACCACCAATCTGTATACTGATACAACCAAAGTCAGAAATTCTACATACAAATCAAATGTAATGTGTACTTTAGAGGTCAGTAGATTATAAATGTCCTAAATTTATCAAAGTAGCCACACATTCCTACAGTAGATTTTCAAAGTGGGTTGCTATCAAAAATCTCTATTGCTGATTTATGGAATTAATTTTATTTATAAAGAAGGAAAATAAGGAATTGTCAAAAATCTCTATTGCTGATTTATGGAATTAATTTTATTTATAAAGAAGGAAAATAAGGAATTTTATTACATAAGGGAAGAAAAATACAGGAGAAAAAGAATAAATGAAGGGAAGACAGACAGATAAAAGGAAGTTTCATGTTTTGTTAATGACCATAGGAAGATACTTGGAAATGTTTTCGCAAAATAAGAATATCTCAGAATATATATTATTACCTTTAAAAAGAGAACCACAGGCCCAAAATGGAGTTGATTGTGTGAAGGCCCTATGTCAGTTAAAGGAGATTTAATATCTAACCTAAATGCAGTTCCAACCCCGATGGGATGGAATGTAACTTTTAAGGAGCCAAACTGGATTTTCCTGGTGAGCACTAGGAAGTAATCACTGATAGACCCTTTCCATTCCCTTTAGGAGGGTGACTTCACCTAAAACAATGCATTCTTTGCTAATAATTCCTTTTATTCCCAGCTCCCTCTCTGCCTTTAACGCCCCCTTTTTAGGTGCAGCTCATCAGAGCCCCTCTACTTGCTAGATGGGATGCTGCCAGATTTATGAATCATTTAATAAATCCAATTAGGACTTCAAATATTACTTGGTTGAATTTTGTTTTTGAACATTACACACACACTCACACACACACACAATCACACTGCTACTTTTACCACTTCTACATAGCTAGAGACATGATCTTTGCAAAACTGTGACTTAAGCCATTAATAATTCAGAAAACAAGATAGTTATACCATAGACCTGCAACAAGCCCTAGCCACCCCAAATACTAAATACAATCAGAAATAGTCCTTTTATTCATTTGCTGATTCAACACTCTTAGCAAATGCCTGTCATATGGAAAACCGCAGTGTAAGATGCTGTGAGGAATAAAAAATAAATGTGACTAAGAACTTGCCTTTATATTTCTTTTTTTTTTAAGATTTTATTTTTATTTATTCGACAGAGATAGAGACAGCCTTCGAGAGAGGGAACACAAGCAGGGGGAGCGGGAGAGGAAGAAGCAGGCTCCCAGCGGAGGAGCCTGATGTGGGACTCGATCCCAGAACGCCGGGATCACGCCCTGAGCCGAAGGCAGACGCTTAACGACTGCGCCACCCAGGCGCCCCTTGCCTTTATATTTCTTAAAACAAATAGTGGGGAAAATTATAAGTAACTTTCTGTTAAAGAAACGACATTTTGAAATAATGTTTATGTGTGGTACTCTTTGACTACAGAGAAAGAAAGACACTTGATACTGTGTTTGCATCAAGAAGAGTTTTGCAAATGTGATAAAATTTGAATCTTCATATGAAGAAGAGAGATTTGCATAATCCAGCATAAAGTAGATTTAGGGGAAGCATATCTAGAAAGTAAGTCCGATGCTGTATGCAGGCATGAAGCATATGGAAAAAATATAATCAGAAATGATGCTGAAGGGGCGCCTGGGTGGCATAGTGGTTAAGCGTCTGCCTTCGGCTCAGGGCGTGATCCTGGTGTTATGGGATCGAGCCCCACATCAGGCTCCTCCGCTATGAGGCTGCTTCTTCCTCTGCCACTCCCCCTGCTTGTGTTCCCTCTCTCGCTGGCTGTCTCTCTCTCTGTCGAATAAATAAATAAAATCTTTAAAAAAAAAAAAAAAAGAAATGATGCTGAAAATTTTATTTTAAATAAGATTGGAGAAGCCCATAAATGATACACAGGGGTACTTGGACTTTGTTCTGCAGATAACAGGGAGTTGTTGAGACTTTCTGGAGAATTAAATGATATGACCCATATCTTTTCATCCTAAATATTTCACAGGTCCCAAAGGTATTGAAGGAAGGAAGTTCAAAAAGGACTTATTTGACTGACATCCACCCAGTTTCACAACTGGATCACCTTGCTGGCCGTATAGAGTTTTCTCATTTCTTTCCGCCATTACTGGCACCTTCTTTAGATTCAATCATTATATGAAAGCAGATGTTTTATCTATTAGTCCCTCTGTTTGCCAGATAGAGTTGTTTTGTTTTGTTTTTCAAAAACATAGCCCACTCACCAATTAGAAGAATTTAGCTTTCATTTGTTTTACCTGTCAGAATTTTAAACAAGCTGCTACGTGTTTAAAGTTTTCAACAAAACTTAAATGACAAAAATTATATAGTGAAAAGTGCTCATTTAGTGCATTCCTTTAACAAAAGTTTCCTCCTTCCTTCATTGTACATTCCTGCTGAACTCAGTGATCCATTTATTATACACATATCCCTTTCACTTTAAATTGCCTGGTCACCTTTTTTAGTGAGGACTGTCACTCTGCCTTCATGATAAACTATTATTCTGTCGTCAGGAATTAGGATCACTTAGAACTTTTTTTTTTTTTCACACAAAATTTCTGCCCATTCACTACTAGGCACAATGGAAAAGACCAGAAATTTAAATCAACAATAATATCTTGTTGAAAAGTAAACACCGAGGACTGTACCCTGTTTGCTTACATGAACAGAAATGATATTTAATTGCACCCTCGCAGCAAATGCCGAATATAAATAGTATATTAACTGCCCCGTTCTACATGAAACCAAACTTTCTTGTGATTCAGGGGCTATGCCGTAGATCAAACCAGGATTATTTCCATGTTGATTATTCTTATTTCCCAATCATCCTGCTGGCAGTCACTGTGGAAGAGGTTTACGCAGCAGCTTTTGTTTGGTGTTTTAATGATTTTACTGTCAGACGCTCTCACTAGTAAAAAGTAGTGAAAGGCCTCTCACAAACATTCTAGTGCCTTTTGGGGCACCATGATTACTATTTTTGTTGTCATTGTTGTTTTTGCGTGTTATTCTTGCCTCTCACCAGACACACGGTTTTAAGGAGTCATATGCTGCCATATATGTAGATCTTACTAAGTGCTACAGGGGCTTCAGGCAGGAAGAAATTAATTTATTATTTGATTTAAGAAAGATGCAATATTTACTGAAGCAGCTGAAATTAAGTTTCTCCTTTATAATTGAATTCCACCATCAGCAAGACTGCTTGAAATTTCAATGGGCAGCAGTTGAATTTTAGGAACTATAGCTACTAATACCAAGTGGATCTTGAAAATACATAATTTACTTCTTTTCCATTCTCCAAACTCTTTTTCTTCTCCAGAGTACCAGTTTATATAGTCGAGGCTTGAATCGCGGCAATGTTGTCTATTCTTGACTCTGCCGTTTCTGTAAATCCAGATCATTCAACATCGTTCATCACCTCAAACATGACCCCATTCTTCATACTAAAAAATGACCTTTACATATCCAAGGTGACTTTCTTTGAACAACCGGAAGAAAAATGTGTTCCCTTATGTCTCACTATTTTTCAATCCTGCACAGCCTTCAGAGAACACACTTGAAAAGGATTTAGAGCTTAAGATAATCTGAGGATGACCCATTTAATTGACAAACGGACCTTTAACCCTCTGGATGGATACATCATTCTAACAGAAAAACATGCATTTTGTTCTCCTGCTCAGGCATTTTTGTCAATATCGATATAACCCTACTTAGTCATTTCTATTAGTATAATGCCTGCAAGGGGGCAACTTCACTCTGACATTGAACAGGATCCTGAAACTTAATAGGACCAAAGTAAATAAATCAACATCTTTTTTCCCTTGCTGGAGCTCCAGGAGAGATGTGTTTTTAGAATTTTTGAGTACACCCCATGTTGTCTTACTTATTTAATCTTTTTTCTCTGCTCTATGCTTTTTATTTTAGGCATTTTTCTGTTGACCTATTTTCCGATGAACTAAACTTGTTTTGTGATGTAGCCAATCTGTTGCCTAAATTATCATATTCAAAACTTTACATATTTTATATAAATCTAGAATTTTCATTTCATTCTTTCATATGGGTTCCAAACACCTGTTGAAATTCACTAACATTCCACTCTCTAACATATTAAGCATCGTTATTTTAAAATTCTTTAAATTCTTGCCTGGTTACTCCTATGCCAATACCTATACTTATGTGCATTTATTTCATTTTTCTTCTACTGATTATTGATTATATTTTTGTGCTTCTCACCATGTCTCAAATAAAGAAGCAAAGAGCCTCCTGGTGATGCTCTCCACCTCCAGGAATCCAGGAACTAGGTTTCTTTTCTTCTTTCCTTCCTTCGTTCCTTCCTTCGTTCCTTCCTTCCTTCCCTTTTTCTTTTCTTTTTTTCTTTTCTTTTCTTTTCTTTTCTTTTCTTTTCTTTTCTTTTCTTTATTCTTCTTTTCTTTCTCTTCTGTTCTTTCTTTCACTAGGAAGAAAGGAAGAGGATGAACCTCTCAATTCCACGTGGATTGACCTTGGTCAGGATTGAGTTAAACTTATAGTAAGGCTTATCCTACCTCTGGTTCAACTTTATTTCTCTTGCCTGGGCTCCTGGTGCTTTGATGGGGCACCTAGCTGATTCTCAGATTTTGTTTTTCTGTTTCTTTGTTTGTTTTGTCTTGTTTTACGTTGAAAGTCTACAATAAGTCCATATATTTTATTTACTAGACCATCTCTGCTCCATTCCTCTTATATTGTTCCAAATCTAGGAAGTGCTAGAGACTGGTGGTGAGTTAGAGGCAGATTCCCTGCTCTGTTGGCCTTCACTTCATAAGCAGTAGGAGACTGAAGGATGTATGAGTAAGCCTTTAAGAAGATCTCAGCTTAGCCCGCCAGCCTCCTGTGTGGAAACCCGTAACTCCACAGAAGTGGTTGGATCAAGCCAGCTGATTTGATGTCTCTAAGTCTCTGATCTTTATGATATCCTCGAGTGACCACTAAGAGGTTTACCAGTTTCTCCTTACCCCAGTAAGGCCTCTCTACCTGGGATGAGTCTAATCCTTATGCCACATCCAGAATCAAGAACCGCCACTGGGAGAAAGCCATTCTTGATTGTCAGTGTGATTTGTAATGTTAAGACCCTGAAAAGGAACACTGAATAAGGTAGGAGACATCCAAGAAGTATGGTGGTATAGAAACAAAGCAGGTGTGTCTCAAGAAGTATGAGCTTCCATTATTCATTGATGTAACCAGGGATAAAAATTGTGCTGCTTTGTTCTCCTTCTTAGTCTTTTGCTGTTAAATCTTAGGGAAATTGAGTATGAAAGGCTCTACTATCTTTGATTTAATTTTGGTGAAATCTATGATTGGAACCAAAAACCAGAAGTTTCAAAGTTAAGTTCATGAGAGGAAAACTAGTTGAGAACCTGGGAACATTTGACAATGTAATAGATTTGATTTGGCCATTAACCTCCAACTAAGTAAATCAGGAAGGTAAATGAAATTTACATATCACTATTCTGTGTTTTGTTATCAGGTTAACTTTCCATTCAAACCTGTATAATAGGGGCAAAAAGCTTTCTGCGTTATTTAGTGCCTTGTTTTCAGTAGTTCCATATAACACTTTGTGTAACCTAGAGATTATAAATATTCGTTATGGAAAAGCGCATATGTATAATGCTTGTTGCTTATTTTTTTTTTCCTCACTTAAATTCCCAGACCGTATTTGTTATAAGAGGAGCTTGGTCCCTCCATTATGATTTTTAACTCCTAACTTCAAACTCACTGATAATGTTCAAAAATTAGTTAACCAATATAAAGGACTGTAAAATTCTTTTAGAGTTGAAAAATGTATCTCATTTTTTCTATTATGTTATTCTTTAGATAAAATAAATGTATGATTCTTCAGATTTTAAAACAATGAAAAATGTTTACAATCTATAAAGCTCTCTCAAAAAGAGAATTGTCTACTTATTGTCTAAAACTGTCCTGAGCTGGGGCATCTGGGTGGTTCAGTTGGCTAAGTCTGACTCTTGATTTTGGTTCAGGTCATGATCTTAGGGTCATGAGATTGAGCCCCACATCCAGTCTGTGCTGAGTGTGGGGCCTGCTTAAGATTTTCTCTCTCTCCTTCTCCCTTTGCCCCTCCCTGTTCTCTCTTTCCCTTTCTCTCTTTCTCTTTCTCTCTATCTCTTAAACAAAGCAAAACAAACAAAAACTGTCCTGAGCTAAATATAGTCATGGAGGTACAAAGCTCAAAAGAATATCAGTATGGAACATTATTTAACATCTTATGCCCATTTATAACTCCTATGAATTGATTAAGGGGCACATAGATAAGTTTTCCCAGTATAAATATTATACTTTATCAATGCATTTGTAGTGTTTGTGTATATACCCACTCACACGCTATTTCATCTCAAAAAAACCTCACATGCAACGTGTTTATAGCACAGAACCATTCCACGATAACAATAATTACCTTTCTAGTAAATCAATAAAACACATTATAGTACAAATATAATTGATATTCACAAAAGTATAAATTGGATCTAATCCCACCTTTATTTAAAATATATTATCGTCACACTGTATTTAAAGTTGAATTTCGGGGGACATATTTTATAATCCACATCCTCCCATATCTTTTTAGTAAAGATCTAAGTTCAAAACTAGGGAAACAGGTGCAAATAGTGGTTATAAAATTTGATGTGCTCACATACACATTTCAGTTAGAGTAAGAGAATCAAAAACCTACTTTTAACCTGTGAGATCATCTATCTTCATGTTAAATACACTGGAGAAGAGGATTTACCAGGTGAACACAATGCTTGCCTTTTGAGTACTATTCAGAAGGAGAACGGGATTTCATTAAATTGCACTGAACTACGGTTTGGTCAAAACTCTTAAATTCTGTGTTCCCACCATTTAGGCTTTTTCTCCCCTCCTCATGCCACCTCTTTCACTTGATTTTGACTTTTAAAATATGGTAAGAGTCATAGCTTACTTTTAATCTTTGAAATTCTGAGAAGACCCTTATTAGTTTACTTTTTAATTCAAAATGAAATTCAAAAGTGATTAACTCAAAAGTGCTAAACATATCATGAAATCGTGTATATTCAGGTGAGGTCAGGGTAACTTTATTCTTGAATTCTACCCAGTTGCTGACATTTTGTGTCATACCTCCAAGATATTGGTTGAAATCTGATTTAAATGACTTAAAGAACTCTAAGCTGGATAATAGCCCTGTGGTCTTCTGTTGATTGAAAGTAAATGTCAAGGTGATAAAAACTAATCAACTCTGTTTTACTCCATTGAAATGTTAAAAATTCCATAAACCTAAAATTCACAAACAATAGTTGTCCTTACTTTAAGGACACCTGATATTGCCGTTTTTATGATTCTACAAGGTTTCCAGAATAGCTTCTGGATTCCCATCAGACACCTATAAATGTCTCAAGCTTTATGGCTATAAAAAAGGAAAACTGCCAAAAGACTACCAATATTTCAAATAAGTTTCCTGTCTTATAAACTTTTTTAGAAGCTGCACTTTCCATATTAGCGGGAAGCCACAATTATTAATCTGAATATCACAGGAAATAAATCAAATGGTCAAATATAGTTGTTATTCACAATTATTTTGAAATTTTATTCTATACCAATCACTAAAATTTTTAATGTTCGTTTCTAAAAACAAAACGGCTGTCAGGTGATTAGTCATTTGTGAAGCATTACTGCCTGGAAAGCTTTTATGAAGCTTGAAATTTACAGTAAGCTGATGTTAGTCATTCTTTCTCTCTTTCAGAATGAATGGCAATAAATCTCAGCGTGTACGCACTATGTCAGTGTGACAGTCCATGGTATCAAGGTGGTATATGAAATTCTCAAAGCTGTTTAGTTAAATATGCTCCATTTCACTCAGAAGTAGGAAGTCCTGATTATGAACCAACCTGGCTTAAAGATAGTTGTTTGCTTCTTTTTCTTTTTGACTATAATTCAAGAAATTCAGCCATCTGGGAAAAAAACAACATAACCAGAATCAGTAATAACTTCTTGTTATTATTGCTAAAGGAGTAATGAGACAGGATTCTCCACTGTATTGAATAAAACCCAAAATAAATATAAAATAAAACATAAGTGTGAGGTTAACTTGTAAAGGAAATAGGAATAGATATTTGATCAGTAATATTGAAACTATTGCACTATTGTGCATGATTACACTTATATTCCTCACATATTTATCTTTGTTAGAAATTTATCTTTTTCCTAATAAACAATCAGATCCATGTTTTGGCAACCAGGGTATCAGACAATGAAGGATTCTCATTTTGGTCATTCTCATAATTAATCTGGGAGGCAATAGTCAGGTGAGAAGGGAGAAACGGCTAGCTAACATTAAACCCTCAGACTCATGTTCTAAAAATGCGCTCCTTTTAAAGTACGTCGGGTCAGAAAGGTGATATAAATCTCCTTGACAGGAAATAGCATGAAGCTGTCATTCAGTAAAGACTAGATGCCTCACCACTATCTCTCCACCACAGAATTGCCTAAAAAATAAAATAAACAAAGAAATTGTCAATTCTTTGGTCCCACCTAGATAAACAAAAAGGTTCTAATTAAACTGAACAGAGAGTAGAGCTAAATAGTGTGGGATCTTTTCAGCAGGTAGGGGAGAGAAGAAAAACCCACACTCTAGACCTTATATATCTCTCTGTAATTGTGCCAATCTTAAGAATCAAATCTATTCAGATCTAAACTGAAAAATATGTGTCGAATGGAAGATTATTCCAAACTCAAAATCAGAGTATAAGGTTTAGCAAATGTGTAAGTCTATGTGCTTGCTTTAGAAAAATGTATTCCAAATCATATTATATGCAGTTATAAATTTATTATACTGCCTTTACTGGAATATTTCAATGACATAAAATTAGCACTAAAAATTCTGAACAGGATGGTTGTCTTTTTCCAAACATAGATCCTGTATTTAGATATGTTAACAGCATGTTTCTCTCTCTCGATCCTAAATTCTTCCCAGGACTAAGACTGTACTTTGTATTTCTTTGCATTCCCTGTGTTACAGTGGAAGTAATAAGTCACCACTCAACAGCAATAGTTAACATCCTAAGCGAACAGCCCTCAAATAGTTGTTCTTCTAGAAGACTTCTTTCAGCAATTCTTCAAAATAATATCCATGTCCCATCCATTTTCCTCCTGCTGTATTTTAAGATTTTTGCCTCTTCTTTATGATATCACAATTGCTATTCTGATCACCTGAATAAAGGAAGGATTCCCCAGGCTCTGTTTTCTCACGTATTTATCTTTAAGTTAGAATTCTCAGATTAACATATTTCCTAATAAATAAGGACAAGGACAATAAACAAGGAAGCAGTATATATCAGTGGCAGAACTTTCTCTCATTTATCTCATGTTACCAATGTGTGCCTTTTAATTTGTAAAGCCAACTGTGTAAATTCCTAATATTCAGCACCTGGAAGAGAGTTGTGAATGCATATCATCTATTTTTCCTAAATATTCCCTCATCTACAGTTTTGCCATCATTCTACAGGATGTTGAAAGAAAAAGGAAATAAACTCCAAATCCAAAGACCTAAGTTTTGCCCTGATTCCAGCACTACTTTGGGCATGTCTTTGGGTAATTTTCTTGATGGGTGTGGGTCACAGTTGGTTCATTATTAGCACAAGGGAGTAAGCCTAGATAAACTTAACACCAGTTACATAATATATAGTTCTATGTTTCTCTGGAAGGATCATTGATTTGTCATAAGTTTCCTATGGGGTAAGTGGGGGGGGGTGGTTAGGAATCAATTTAGATTAAAACTCAACCCCATTATTTACGAGCTGTTCTCTTCGGGTCATTATCGAGTGTTTCTGATCTTTGTTCTCATTTGGAAAATGAAAATAGTGGTAAAATCTTACATACTTGTTATGCATTTCATATGATGGACTATAGCTAAAGGCTAAATTAATACTAACTCCCTTCTCCCATTATTCAAGGCACAATTCAAATCTCATGCTCTCTTGAAGGTTGTAATGATTTCTTTTATTTCAAGGCATCTACTGCTAGAGGCACTCAATTTTTTTAAACACATGAGTCATTATCTGGAAGTAATCTTTTTTTTATTCTGAATTAATAATGATCACTATGTAATAATGATTCTAATATTGAGTTAAAATTGATTTCATAATACAAGTGTTGTTATGCTCATTGTGTTTAAAATTAATAAAAAGGGTCGTAAGTTTGTCCTACAAAATGAAAACTGGTGGAATAAGTGAGTGACGACGGTATTGAATATAAATCCATGGCATTGAATGGAGGATTTTAATTATAAAGGAGTCGAGGAGTTAGTAAGAATGCATGGATGAGTGCATAGGTTCTGAGCGTGAGAAGGAAAGAGTTGCTGATGCTGAGGAAGGAGAGCTACGCTTGGAAGGTTCTCCGGTTTCAACTAAAATACAAGCCACTGTGTAGACTGTGCTGTCACTCCACAGACCCTAAACAATAGAACTTAGCAAGGGAAGATTTATAATCAGTGCGATTCTGATGAGTACTTTAGAAAGAAACAAAAAGCCAAAAAACATGGAATTTTTTATTTTGGCTTTTGACCACTCCTGCTTTATACTTATAAGAACCAATGGTAAAGCAAATGATAAGATATAGAGGGATTGTCCAGAAATAAGTTTGCTTATAGTCAGTTGTGTGGTGTACATTTAGCTAAGCATTGATATTTGGAGTTCTAGAATCTTGTACCTCTCTGAAGATTCCTCATGTCACATGGCCTCTTTACTGAGGGCTCATCATTAAAATAAGCCTTTGCTTTATGCCTTTAATTGGCCATGATCCTGACATTAAAGAATAAAATAGTTTTCTTTCTTTTTTTTTTTAAGATTTTATTTATTTATTTGAGAAAGAGAGAGAGCACAAGTCGGGAAAGGGGCCGAGAGAGAGAGGAAGCAGCAGATTCCCGGCTAGGCAGGGAGCCCCATTGAGGGGCTCTGTCTCAGGACTCCAGGATCATGACCTGAGCCAAAGGCAGATGCTTAACAAACTGAGCCACCCAGGTGCCCCAATAGTTTTATTTTCAAGTAAAGTTTTTATTTCTTGCTTGCCAAGAGGTATTTTTATGTATTATAAAATATAATTAAGTGTGAATATAAAATATAACTAAAGTCTAACTTTAAAGTCTAACCGTAGAAGGTACCATATACTAACAATCAAACCAACTTTTTAGAAGTCACTCAGTCATTACACTGGATCAACAAGTATTGGGTGCAGATATCCTACAAAGTTTCTATCACAAAATAAAAATCCTAATTTTGACATTTTGTGATTCGATAATAATGAAAAAAAAATCATTCACAGCCTACAGTCCAATAAAGCATATCATTTGACAGTGTACTTACCTTTCAGGATTGTAAAGGAATCGTGGTTTTAACATTGTGTCTGTTAATCTGATCATATTATAGACTGTCATATGTATTCATCAACCACTGCTCAAATGTTCAGGAATGTATACATTTTTCATCAATTAAACACAGGATGAGAATCTATGTATATGTTCTTTGAACTGAATCCAGCAAGGAAATCCACAGCTGTTCTAAGTGTCAACACTAGAGAAGTTCAAGAGGTCTTTAAAGGAGCCAGCCCGGAAGCCAGTCAAAGACACAGACGCTGCCTCTGGAAACACATTGGAACGATCTCCATTTGGGGCCTTCGGTGTGCCAAGTTTTTCCCATAAGTGGTCACAGCAGTTAGGTTCTGTGCTCCAGATGACAGAGAAAGGCACCAAAGGGAACTATTCTCCACCCTGCAATCAACAAGAAAATGCTGTGGCAAGCGAAATTGTAATTATATATACAGTGATGTGTTAATGAGCTTTGAAAATGTTTGGTTGGATAAGAGAAAAGTGTCTGGATGGATAAAGCAACTATGTATCTGAAAATATAATGCACATTATTAACTAAAATTCCGTGTGCCAGAGCGTATTTGCCTATGTGTTACGATTGTGATGAAATTGAACACCACATAGATGTCACGGTACATGCTTACAATACATTTAGTTTATTGAACTGTCTCCATCTGAATTTTTAAAAAATAGCTTCATAATATAAACATCTTATTGTCATTGTCTGAGGAAAGCAGTATCACTTTCAGCAAATTTTATGTAGGACGATCAAGTCTAAAACAACCACTTTTGAAAAGTAAATTTTCTTGGAAATGTTTTCCATTTAGGATGAATCTAGTTAACAAACCTTGGTGGTAATGGTCTGCTGGGCTTCCTGCCCACAAACCATCCAGTTCTCATTGCTGCAAACTAACCTGGTTCAGGTTCTTGGGGAAAAACAACAACAACAACAACAAAACCAAAACAAACAAAAAAAAACATCTGTGAAGTATGTATTCATTTTAAAAGATTTTATTTATTTATTTATTTGTCAGAGAGAGAGATAGCACAAGCAGGGGAAAAGCAGGCTCCTTGCTAAGCAAGAAGCCACCCAGGACCCTGGGATCATGACCTGAGCCGAAGGCAGATGCTTAACAGACTGAGCCACTCAGACACCCCTCCTGTGAAGTATTTAAAAGAAATCTTGAATACGTAACAATGTAACTTCTATCAGTTCAAATTGTCTGCTGAGCCCTATATGGACTTGCATGCTATTGGAGAAACGAGACGGGTTGTTTATTTGTAGGGAGCTCGTTTTTTTTTCCTCAAACACATGCCTCACCTAATGACAACGCTAACTCCACCATTGTGTTTCCTTGTCTAATATTTCAGTTCTTCCAGAATTAGGTTACTGGCGAGACTGTGGAATGAATATTCCCGACTGCAGAGTTGAAGCACAGGGTGGCTCCCTCGCAGTGCAGGGCCCAAGGCTCTAATTCCCAAGGTATTAGAATGAATTTAGGCGTTTGTTAATAATGAAGACATTGTATTAGCTTTGTTTTAAGTAGTTTATTTTTATTAATGATCCATTAAGTGGCCAAGTGTGCAACTGACTTGCCTTTTAATAATTAGATTAATTAAATTTACCTCAATATGGTCTCTCATGTGTATACCCATATGTTTTTTTAAGTAGGGAAAACATGTCAAATGAATATATGCTGCAGTATTTAATTATAGAATGCGAGGAGCATGTGTGCAACTCCCGTTTTATGTCGAGAAGAGAAAAAGTAACTGCGGAGCTATAATACTGAAACCTTGCAACGAAGGCCAGGATTCCCCAACGGTCTCCCCCATAGCTGAAGCCAGGCTTGTTTTTATATAAAGTGTGGTCCACGGACTGGTAGGATCAGAATTGGCATGACATGGAAGCTTGTTAAAAATTTAGAATGTCAGTTCCCCTCCTCCAAACAGTCTAAATCAGAATCTGCAATGCAATTTAACAAGATTAACAAGATCCCCAGATGATTCATGATACACTAAAGTTCTAGAAACACTAATATACAGATTCATCTAGTTGCTTGGGATTCCATATCATTCTAGAATGTTTCTGTAAATGTTGTTGGACTCTAGGTCTTGATATGCCTGGTATATTCTGACCCAGGGGGATAAAGGAAATTGCCACAAACAGGCCTATGGCCAATTTTGTAGGTAGAGATGCCAGGAAATATTTGGCAATTGAATAGTAACAGCTTCTAACTGGTGGTTCTTGAAACCAGCTTCACATTAAAATCACCTGGGGAATTTTTAAAAATTACCTGCGCAGGAGCCGTACCCTAAAACAAATCAGGATTACTAAGAGGTGAGGCAGGGTTATTGGGAATTTTGAAAAACTTCCAAGGAAATTCTAATTTTCAGCCAACATGAACTTCACCACATTTCAGAAAATTGAGCAGGGATTTTAATTGAATTAAATTGAAATCTATCATATTATAGAAAATTTAGCAGGGATTTTAAGTGAATTAAGGTGGTCTTGAGCCAATGATTTTCACATCTTTCTGGAAGACTGTTAATTACATAAAGATCTAAGACCCAAACAAAATTTACGTGCCACTCATATTTTTAACAAGCACAAAAATATTAGAACCTTTTTTCATGACTAATCTTTGCTTTGAATTAAACCAAAGTGAATTTTCCTCGATGGAAAAATTTACTTCTCAACATGAGTATAAACAAAGTTGAAATTAATCACAGGCAGGTGGAAGAATCTAGATAGGGGTTAATTGATTATAATTAATATATTTTTAAAATATTGTATTAGTTTCTAATTTGTATACCTTGTATTTCTTTCCCTTGCCTCATTGCACTTTCTAGGACTTCCTTACAATGTGGAGTAGGAATGATAAGTGAGCATATCCTTGCCTTGTTCCCAATTTCAGGTGGAAAGTATCTAGCCTCTTAAAATTAAGTGTGATGTTAGCTGTAGCTTCTTTAAAGATGTTCTTTATCAAGTTGAGGAAGTTCCTCTCTGTTAAGGTTTGCTGAAAGTTTTTAATCATGAATAATTGTTGGATTTTGTTAAATGCTTTTTCAGCAAAAATTATATGAGCATATGATTTTTCTTCCTTTAGCCTGATGTAGAAAATTCCATTACTTTTTTTTTTTTTTTTTGGCCCGACCTGTGAATCAGCCTTGTGTACCTGGAATTGATCCCACTGTTGAAGGAGGTCATTGAGAAGCCTTGGCCTCCAGTTGATCTGTGGGCTGGTCCTGGGCAATCAGAGGCTCCTAACCCTTACCCCTGTCCTTGGAATGCATGTTTGGCCCATGGTTCCCACAGCTGGAGCCATTTTCAAGATTCACATGGAGAGAATAAGGTGTTATTGAAACCTGCTAAGTGGTACACATGACATAACCTGGTTAAGGCCTCTATCTAAATATTTAAGATTCTGGCAGGTGGCTGGGTAGATCTCCTCTTTTTTTCTTTCTTTTTTTTTTTTTAGATTTTGTTTATTTATTTGAAGGGGGTGTGTGTACATGAGCTGGAGGGAGAGGGAGAGAAAATCTGAAGCCGACTTAGAGCCTAAACACAGCTCAATCTCACGACCGAAATCATGCATGACTTGAGCGGAAACCAAGAGTCAGCCACTTAACTGACTGAGCCACCCAGGCGCCCCTAGATCTATCCCTGTTGTGGTCACTCAAGACAAACCTTGTATGTAAGTTCCCTTGCTTATTAAATCTGCTGCCTACCAATCTGGAGGGGTCTGCCTCTTTCTTTGGTCTCTCTTTGCCGTCTGTATATGGGCAGTTCATGAGTCAATACTCACGGGGTTATGGTTGGTAATTCCTTTTGTTTGAATGTGATTTGATAGTATTTTGTTGAGGAATTTTTCATCTATATTCATAAGAGATATTGTTCTGTAGTCTTCCTTTCTTGTACTGTCTTTATCTAGTTTTGGTGTTATGGTGATACTGGCCTCAGAGAGGAACAGTTCTTGCTGAGTCTCATTCCTGGGGGCATTATGGGAAATTGGTATCATTCTTAAATGTTTGTTAGACGTTACAAATCAAACTATCTGGATCCATTGCATGTATATATGTATTATTTATTTATTTTTGATTATTACTTATTGATGCCTATTAATTATTGATTCAAAATTTTCTAACATACGGGGCTATCCAAGTTTTCTATTGTCAAACTTGTGGACATAAACTTCCTAATAGTCCTTCTATATTCTTTTCTATTCATGGGATCAGTAGCAATGAGCTCTCCCTGATTCTTTATTTTGGTAACTTGTGTCCCCTGATGCTGTTGTTATTGTTTTGTTTTGGTTAGCCAGGTGAGAGATGATGTTTCTGAGAACATTTCTTGCTGGACAGGTCTGCCGGCAATGAATTTTATCAGTATCAGTTTTTGTGTATCTGAGAAAGCTTTTATTTTTGCTTCACCTTTGAAGGATAATTTTGCTGGCTACAGAACTAAATTTAATTTAATGTATGTCAATAGAATGAATCCAACCTATGCTTGATTTTTGTGTGTGGGGGGATTAAATTGAATTGATTTTAGCTTACTTGAATGAAAATGTTTCTGGACTGGGTCTCTTTGGATAAAATTTTATTTAATTAAAAATGCTTAAGTATCTAATATGAATTAAATTTACTGAGTCTTGACTCTTTTTGTGTATTAGAGTATCTTGGATTAACTTGGATTACATTGACACATTTCATCTCATTATATACAATACTTATAAAATCATTTTATAATAGTTTGTGTATTTTGAAATATACTCTGTAGAAATTTTTGTGTTTAAAATGGCTTGAATTAATTTGGTCTACTGTGAAGTTGACTTAAATATTTTAATATAATTTTTTATTGCATTGTCAATTCTTCTCTGGATTAAATTTTATTTAATTAAATGGTTCTTTTCTCCTCCTGTTCAGCTTAAATTGATTGAATGTAATTTGATTTCTACTTATCTAGTGCTTTAGTTTGGATAGAATATGGGAAGGAAGGATGGGGAGAGAGCTTTAGAAAAAATGTTGAGTGATACTAGAATATAATGGAAAATCGCAGTTTGGTTCTGGTATTTTCTTAAATGAATTTAATTGAACTGACAGCTGAGACCAGTCTCTTAGAATTCCTTAGTCAGAATTATGCATTTGTCTTTCTAAAAGACAAAATACTCTACAAGCAATAATACATTTCTTGTTTTCCAGCTCTCAATTCTAATCAGTCCTTGATTCTATGACCTTAGATAAATAGGCCTTGGATTTTTCCTTCCTTTGCATCCCAAAATAACAAAGAAATGATGGTCAGATTTCTATCCAACAGTTAATTGGCATTTGTTTCAATCTACTTGACAATATCTATTATTCTTTTTTTCTCTAATTTTGAGATCATTGACCTAAAATATTATATGTGTTTAAAGGGTCCAACATAATGATTTGACATCATATATATATATATATATGTATATATATATATATGATTACCACATTAAAATTAGTGAATATCCATTATCTCACAAAATTATTTCTTGTCATGAGAACTTTTAAGATCTACTCTCTTAACAACTTTCAAATAATACAGTATATAAAAACAATCACAATATAATATTGCTAACTATAGCAAAATGTACATCATATTGCACATTTTATCTTCAGAACTTATTTATTGTATAACTGGAAGTTTGTACCTTTTGACCAGCTTAACCTATTTGTCTTATCCTCAAGCCCCCAACCTCTGGTCACTATCAATCTCTTTTCTATTTCTATGAGTTTGTTTGTTTTAGATTCCACATATTAAGTGGGCTCTTATAGTATTTGTCTTTCTCTGACTTCTTTCATTTATCATACGCCCTCAAGGTTCATCCATGTTGTTGCAAATGGCAGGATTTTCTTTTCTGTGACTGGATAATATTCTTGCGTGTAAGTGTGTGTCCAAATATCCATCAACGAACACTAGGTTTCTAGGTCTTGATTAATATAAATAATGCTTCAGTGAACATGGGAGTACAGATATCTCCTCAAGATAGTGATTTCATTTCCTTTGGATATATACCCAGAAGTGGAATTGCTGGATTACATGGTAGTTCTATTTTTAATCTTTTGAGAAACCTCCCTATTGTTTTCTATAACAGCTACACCAATTCACATTCCTACCAACTGTGCACAAGTGTTTCCTTTTCTCCACATTCCCACCAGCACTTGTTATTTCTTATCTTTTGTTTAACAGCCATTCTATCAGATGTGAAGTGATTTCTCATTGTGGTTTTCATTTACATTTCCCTGGTGATCAATGGTGTTGAGCACCTTTTCATGTGTCTGTTGGCTATTTGAATATCTTCTTTGGAAAAATGTCTATTCAGGTCCACTGCCCATTTTAAAAATTGGATCATTTGTTTTCTTGCTGCTGGTTGTATGAGTTTCTTATATATTTTGAATATTAACTCCTTATCAGATATGTGGTTTTCCATTCTGTAGGTTGACTTTTTGGTGTTTTTTTTTTTTTTTAATTATTTCCTTTGCTGTGCAAAAGCTTTTTAGTTTGATGTAGTCCAACTTGTTTATTTTGTTTTCTTTTCTTTTTGTTGCTTGTGCTTAAGGTGTATTATCCAAAAAAATAATTGCCAAGACCAATGTCAAGAGGCTTTCTTCCTATGCTTTCTTCTAGGCATTTTAAGGTTTCAGATCTTACACTTAAGTCTAAATATCTAGCTAGACAGGTTTTACAACCTGTATAATAAATGAGAAACATGTCACTTCTCTTCTCACTAGAGTGTGAACATTTTGAGAGGAATGTTTGACTATCTGGCACACTACTGTCTCCCTAGCTCCCAAACCAAATGCCTCACATATGTACAATGACTGAATCATACACTTGTGGGCACTTTATGGTTTCTAGAAACACTTTCATAATATGCATTTTTGTCACCTGAAACCTCATGACCACTCTGAAATTTAAGTTTGTCATTGTCATGTTAAGTATAAAGAAATGGAGGCTCAGACAGGTGAAGAGTACTGCTCAAGGTCCCCTAAAATTCTGACTCTTCATGCAATAATAGGTTTGTAGCCTGAAATAAATGCTGACACATAGTAGGTACTCATAATTTGTTGGACCTGGGTAAGAGAAAATAAGGCACATTATTAATTGCTAATTCTTTTAGAGAGCCTATGTCTTTCATCCTCTGGTAATTGAAGTTAATTGGGGGTATGTGGCTGTTGGATGATCAAGGTATATCACCTTCATGGTGAGTAATCTTACACATTATATTTGTATTAAAAGCAAACATGAATAGCTATAGGCCATAGTGCAAAATTTGCATTAACTTACAAGATAAAGCATATCTCTAAAGGAAATTTGTCCATTGCTTGCTTCAGATTATAGCTCCTGACTGTTCTGTGACACAAGTTCATTCCCCTCTGCTATGATGGTTACCTTAGTAGAAAAATTTAAGAATCATTGATTGAGATATTTTGGATACATTGATATGCTGGGGCCGGATTTTGGTGAGGTTTTCTTTCTGTTTTTTTTTTGTTTGTTTATTTGATGTAAAGCAAGTCCTACTTTTGTAGACAATCTGATAGCAAGGTCACTGTCAGTGATGACTTTTCCTTTTGTTGCTATCTTTTGTTTGTGAATTTGGAGAAGTTACTCAACAGCTATAAATCTTAGACTCTCATTTATAAAAAGAACAGGAGGGTTTGCTATCTGAGAAATTAATCATCATAAGTCACTTTGGAAAATTTCACACATGCCTAATTGCAATAACCAGCAAAACACCATTAATAATAAGCACATTTTATAAGATCACAAATAGTTCCTCATTGCCAGTGGGTATCATTTGTGTTCACTGATTAATGCATTGGATAAACCTTTTTAATTAATGAGGACAAGAGAGAACAAAGACCACGTTAGAGAAGAAGTTTCTCACAATGTGGCAATACAGGAACATACCTCCGACGGGCGACATTAGAAAGGAGCAGGAGATCAAATATTACCCTGGTGTCCTTAAATATTCTCTTCGTTCATGCCTCAATGGGTAACTTATTTACATTAAAGGCTCACAAAGGAATTACTCATAAAACTGACATACTATGACCAAAGCTGGCCTCTATTAATTTTCAATTGTAGCCTGATATAAAAGGGTAAGATGGTTTAATAAACATTTATGCAGTTCTGTGCTGCTATGTAAAATAACCAAATCCTTAACAAATTGTGTAAGTCAGAGTATTCCTGCTATTTAAAGGAAACCTGTAGAAACATCCTTATTTGTAATGCTTTCCACTACCAAAGTTTTTTGTGGACAACACAGAAATCAGGAGAAAAAAATTAGCCCTAATGCCAAAACACAACCGCTTCTGTTATTCTGTTTTTTAAAAGGAAGAATCTCTTTTGTTAATGCTGAACAGTCATATACCGATTAGTTATACCCTTTCCAGCAAATTTTGTGTGTTCCCAGTTTTATGTAAATTAAGAACTATATAAGTGGATACATAGCATTTTGGCCCCTTTGAGTCTGTCTTCTTTTTGTCAACATTTTTTTGTGAGGTTTGTTCATGCTGTTATGTGTAGAATACATTCTTTTTTTCTTCTTTTTTTTCTTTTTCTTCTCTCCTTTTTTTAGAATACATTATTTACATGCACTGCTGTATAGTTGTGCCTTCATTTTTATATATAACTTCTTTATATACTCACCATTGATGGGCATTGACTATTAGGATTCTCATTAGCAATCGTTCAACATATTGCCGTCATGAACTTTCTTGTACGTGTCTTTGATGACTCTATACTGGCATATTTAAGGAAATGCCTAATAGGTGCAATTTGTTAGGCTCTTTGTTATGCCCAAATGAAACTTTAGTGTGCATTTCATAACAATATCCCAAGGTAGGTACACCAGTGGAAAATCTCAGCAGTTCCAGATGTTTCACATCCCACAGGCTTGCAAATTGTCAGTTTACTTTAGTGATTCTAGTGGGTGGTCAGCGAATTCATTGTAGTAATTTATATTTTCCTCATGGCAGATGAGGTTGAGGACATCTTCATACACTTGTCATTTAGATATTCTCTTTGTAAATGACTAAGACTGTTGCTCTTTTATTAAGTCTTTTTTTTTTTTTTTTGGTTGTTGGTAATGATGGGGGAGGGTATTGTCAAATATATTTTCAGTGTGTGGTTTGTCTTTCAAATAGAAATAATGCATTTTAATGAAAAAATTCCCAATTTTTTTCCTATCTAAATTATTAACCATTTTTAGGCATAGATATTTTGGTATCCTGTTTAAGAAACAGTTTTTATGTTCCAAAGAGATAACCATGCTCTAAATTTTATTTTGCACCTTTGTATAACAATGGCTCTGAGATTTGTTTTTGTATATGATGTGAAGGCAAGATTCCAGTTTTCTCCATATCATATTCTCTTAGCTCAGCATCACTTAATGAAAAGACTAGCTTTCATCCATTTAACTATAGTGTTGCCTTCATTCTAATCCACGTGACTATATATGAACTTTATATGTCTATATGAGAAGCATACAATAAACCAGAAACCATATGAGTTATTGCCCCAGATCCTCACAAACTGTGTAACATTGGCCATATCATGCAATGCATGAAGCATATATTATAGGGCCCCTTATAATCAGTGAGTAAATTAAATATAATATTCTTGATACATTATAGTTTTCTCACTATGTCCAATATTGAGTCCTTTTTAGGGTAACTGGGCAAAGCACAGAATTTAATTTCAGGAAAAATAAGTCTTTAGGGAGCAAACTTTTGTCCTTGTTTATTGGTCTGTTTTATACATTGACATCTTCACTATGTGACTTTTCAGGACGTCCTCCTAGAGTAGGTAGAATATGCTTCCCTTCCTGCCTGGGCTGATTTCATATGACTTGCTTGAGCATTGGACTATAAGACAAGACACAGAGACCTTGAATGTGCTTACGTGATTTGGTTTGGTCTCCTGTGATTCTGACATTTACTATGAGAAAAAATACATCCTTGTTCAAGGGGAATGAAGAGATGCATGAGGCCGGAACACAACACCTACAGCCCAGGCCAAGTTCAGCTGACCTATATACTATCCCATAAACCTGGATTCATTGATGTAAGCAAGTGAGATTTTGGAGGGTTGGGTGGTGTTTTCTATGCGGCATTGATTATATATCATCTCACCTAAGAAAGCATTTCTGTGGATTTGAAAAACCAATGATCCAGGAAGATATTTCTAGAATAAATCAGCATTTTAAACTTTTGGTATAAACACAACCATTTTCCAATTAAAACACGGAGTAAATGGCACTTTGCTTATACTGAATCCAATAATAGGTCAGGTGCTTTAATATTTAATGTTTGTAAAAATCTGTATTGTCTCTCAAAACCTAATGAGGAATAAAATCCTCACCAGCATACCAATACATGTGAGACATGTATTCTTTAAAAAGCTTTCCTTCTCAAATATTTCTTAAATACCTGTTACATATACAAATTAATCTAGGGAAAAGAAAGATGAATAATACTTCTTGGGCTTCAATGAACTTACAATCAAGTTGAGAATTTGGAATATGCCTGTATATAACTAACATGCAAATGCTTTATAACTGAGTGATAAAAAGAATCTAAGAGTCTAGGAAGATATTTTCAAATCCGAGTAATCCTGAAATTCTTTATATAGAAAAATTAGGACCGATCTTAAAGGATGTGTAGGATTTCTATAAGCGTAAAAGGTTTGTTACTGACATGTAGGGGGTTAGAGGTTCCTGTTAGGGTATGGAAAGATGGAGAAAGCAAAAAACATCACATACAATTTGCACTGCCAATGTGAGGATAGATATATCCAGCTTAACACTGAAGAGAGAAAGTTGTTGAGCTGGTCAATGACTGGATTGGATAGGCTATGTTAGATATGGGAATAAGATTTAAGCCTTTATAAGTTTTGAGTTGTGTAAGGTCTTTATATATTTTGGATACTAATCCTTTATTGGATATGCCATACGCCATTTGCAAATGTCTTCTCCCAATCAGTAGATTGTCTTTTTGTTTTGTTTATTGTTTCCTTGCTGTGCAGAAGCTTTTTATTCTGATGTAGTCCTAATAGTTTTTTACTTTTCTTTCCCTTGCCTCAAGAGATATATCTAGAAAAAATGTTGCTATGGCTGATGTCAGAGAAATTACTATCTGTGCTCTCTTTTAGGATTTTTACGATTTTTATGGTTTCAGGTATTATTTTTGTGTATGGTGTAAAAAAAAAAAAAGTGATCCAGCTTCATTCTTTTGCATGTAGCTATCCAGTTTTCCCAACACCATTTATTGAAAAGACTGTCTTTTCCCCATTGCGTATTCTTGCCTCGTTTGTCAAAGATTAATTGACCAGATGTCTGTGGGTTTATTTCTGTGCCCTCTATCTTATTTCATTGATATATGTGTTTATTTTGTGCTAGTACCAAGCAGTTTTGATTACTACAGCTTTGTAGTATATCTTGAAATCTGGGATTAAGATAGCTCCAGTTTTGTTCTTCTGTTTCTATTGGCTTCTCTCTATTGTTCTTCTCTTCTTTGGCTATTCAAGGTCTTTTGTATTTCCATACAAAGTTTAGGATTATTCTAGTTCTTTTAAAAATGTTGTTGTCAGTTTGGTAGGGAGTGCATTAAATCTGTGAATTGCTTCAGGTCATTTTAACAATATTGGTTCTTCCAATCCATGAGTGAGGAATATCTTTCCATTTGTTTGTGTCATTTTTAATTTCTTTCATCAAGGTTTTAGTTTTCACAGTGCAGATCCTTCACCTCCTTGGTTAAGTTTATTCCTAGGTAAGACCTTTTCACCTTTGGTGCCGTTGCAGTGGGATTATTTTCTTAATTTCTCTTTCTGCTACTTCATTATTAGTTTATAAAAATGCAATGGATTTCTGTATATTGACTTTGTATCCTGTAACCTTACTGAATTCATTTATCAGTTCTCATAGTTTTTTGGTGGAGTCCTTAGAGTTTTCTATATATAGATTGTATCATGTCATCTGCAAATAGTGAAAGTTTTGCTTCTTTCTTACTAATTTGGATGCTTTTTATTTCTTTTTGTTGTCTGATTTCTGTGATTAGGACTTCCAGTACTATATCTATCCCAACAGATTGGACATCCTTGTCTTGTTCCTGATCGTAGAGGAAAAGCTTTCTATCTTTCACCATTGAGTATGATGTTACCTGTGGGTTTTTCTTACACAGCGTTTATTATGTTGAGGTATGTTCCCTCTAAACCTACTTTGTTGAGGATTTTTATCACGAATAGATATTGTACTTTGTCAAATGCTTTTTCTACATCTATTGAAATGACCATATGGTTTTTTTATCTTTTCTCTTGTTAGTATGATATATCACATGGATTGATTTCTGAGTATTGAATGGGTGCTTACATTCCAGGAATAAATCCCACTTGATAGTAATGAATGATTTTTTTTTAATGTATTGTTGGATTTGATTTGCTAATACTCAGGATTTTTGCATCTATGTTCATCAGAGATATTTCCCGTAGTGTCTTTGTCTGGTTTTGGTATCAGGCTGATGCTGGCTTCAGAGAATAAATTTGGAAACTTTCCTTCCTCTTCCTTGTTTTTTTTTGTTTTGTTTTGTTTTTTTGTAACAGTTTGAGAATTGGTATTAACTCTTCTTAACATTTGGTAGAATTCACCTGTGAAACCCTCTGGTCCTAGACTTTTGTTTGGGATTTTTTTGATTACTGATTCAATTTCATTGCTAGCAATCTATCTATTCAAGTTTTTATTTCTTCTATTTCCATTTTGTAAGATTAGGTTTCTAGTAATTTATCCATTTTTTCTAGGTTGTCTAATTTGGTGGCATATGACTTTTCCTAGTATTCTCTTATAATTCTTTGTATTTCTGAGGTTTTAACTGTTAATTCTCCCCCTTTTCTGATTTTGAGTCTTTTAATTATTTATTTTTTAATGAGTCTGGCTAAAAGTTTATCGATTTTGTTGATCTTTCCAAAAAACCAGCTTCTGGTTTTATTGATCTGTTCTATTGTTTGTTTGTTTTTAAAGTCTGTGTTTCATTTATTTCTGCCCTAATCTTTATTTGCTTCCTTCTACTGGCTCTGGGTTTTATTTGTTCTTTTTCTAGCTCCTTTATATGTAAGGTTAGGCTGTTTATTTTAGATTTTTCTTGCTTGAAGACTTTTTTCTAATGTACTTTAGAAACTTTTATTAAAAGTTTAAGACTCTGTTTATACATATTTATTTAGTTTAAGGTCAATGAAGGATATTTATCCTTCAGAAAGAAACATCCATACGTATTTTTATTTCATGACCTATTTATATTTTTAAGTCACTAACAAGAGGACATATATACATACATTTCATATATATATATATATATACACACACACACACACACACACACATATAGTTAAGTCACCAATACTAATACTAACAACTCTGAAATCCTCCTTAGAAAGGAATTTACTGTTATATTTATCACAAAAATTAAATTCCATTCAATGTTCCTCAGCATCTTTCTTCTAATTCTAACAATTCCCATTGCTTTTGATGGTTATTCATGTAAGGTGAAAGCAATGCAGTACAAAGCCTCATTTAAGGTAAATCAAATATTTAGAGTTTTATAGTGGTTTAAAGGAGGGAGAACCTTACTTAGGATGTATTTTACAAAATGGGAGTGAATGTATGCAAAGGAAACTAATTATTAGAAAGCTTATTAAATATCGGGACTAGGGGTTCTTTAGAAATGTGGAAATATTATTTAAAAAAATAGTTTTCATCTGGGGTGCCTGGGTGGCTCCGTTGGTTAAGATTCTTTCTCACACTCTCCCTCTATCTCTTCCCTCCTTGTAAAAAAAAAAATAGAAGTTTTTCATAGATATATTTGTGCATTCCAAATTATGAATCTCATACTGAATGTGGTCAAATCAGTACCTAATAAAGCATAAATCTCTGTCTATATAGGGAAGATTTTGGTGGGGGGGTAGTACAAATAAATAAAATACATACTCAGTAATAGAAGAAGTTTTGAAGTAAAATTCTCCATGACCCATCTTTTATTTTTAGTTTATGATCTAGAATTAGGAAAGGTAAGTAAATTGTTAATGAGTCCATAGGAGGTTATCTACGTACAACTATCTGTGATTAATAGGACCTTATCTCCATGCTTAGGATATTCAGGTGCTCAACAGTATTGGTTAAAACCAAGAAAGATACCTAGACATGTCCTCTCCTCTTACTCCCTCAAAAGAACGTTCCATAAGACAAAACATAGTTAAGGACTAACCTTTGCAAAAATGCTGCAGTTTCATCAAAGATGAAAAAAAGTAATTTATTAACTCAGAATAAACTTGCAATCATCTTAATTCCATTTGTTTAATTTAAAGTTGAAAGTTTTACATTCAGCTATGTGTACTTGTTTCTGTGTATGTTTGGTATGTGTGTCTCTGTGTATGTGTGTTCATTTCTGAACTGAAAAATTTTAAAATTAAGGCTTTCATTTAATGTTTCAATATGAATAAAAAAATAAGTATTAAAAGCTAGAAATTTTATGGATCGATGAAAAACTCTTTAAAAAATAGTTTTCAAAAAGTGTTTAATATAAATTAATATTAATATAAAATTTTGCCTCTCCGTGAAATGTATCAATCTGAAATCTGGAGCATTATGACAAAGGAGGGTTATTGTCAGGCATCAGAAATTTTCAACACCTACTTTATATAGTGACAAAGTATTTCTCCAAATTTAACTTCAGTTTCTTTAATATTTTGTTATTATTTAACCAATTCTTAGAAAGCGAAATTAAACAATTGGGAAACTGGTCAATTCAATAAAACAACTTTTTACATTTAAAGTCTATGTATTAATTAAACCTAGGTTGCTCTATATACTATAATAAAGCATTTTATGGACAACTAAGGGAAATAAAACACAAATGTATCCTGATTTCAGAAATATTAAAATAAATAAAGTAATTGCCATTTAAATGATATAAAGCATGTGACATATATTTATGTTTCTATAAATATATGTAAATGTGTGAAGATATAAGTTTACACATATGCATATTGATATTTTAACATATTAATAAATATAAATATATAAACATAGCAGAAGCCATAAGTGAAACAACAGGAAAGAGTGTAAGCCCACATGACCCAGAATTACAGTGATACTACATGGTTTAACCAAATTCAGCAATACAAACTTTCTAAACTCGTTTCATACTTCAACACTGTGGGACAAAATACAAGGTTTATAGACTGCATCATTCTTGATATTATCTTTTCTATCTTTTTTCTCTTCTTTTTTTCTTCTTCTTTGGCCAATCAAGCTTCTCTTATATGTCGTTGCTCCTTTTGGATTTCTCTTTACAACACTCCTTATAAACTGATTTTACAGCCTTACCTAAAACACCCCTTGCTCTTTGCTCTTCACTCTATATAACGAAACTTCCAAAGCTGGATGAACTTTGTTACCAGGCAGGTAGAGAAACTTAGTTGAACAAAGGTGGTTTTTACCCTGGACACAAATGGCAGAAAAGTCTAGGAATGTTAATACGCTGCTGTTTCTCGAGGTGCGTACATTAGTTGAACTTGCATGTGGGTGTGTATCACACATGCAGAAATGGTCCTTAAGGTTTGCATGTGTTTATGTTTTTCTCCATTCATGGCAATATTTTTCTTTCGGACTGAAACTTAAAAATGATATGGGCTGTCAAAATGATTCTGATGTCGTTACCTCACATACAATGCCTAAGGGAACTAAACAATTAAGTATGTACAGTCAATTTGCTTAAAGTTACAACTTAATGAGCCTCTCTAAGGAATATTTCTTTTAAAGACTTTTTAATAAATGAAACCAATCAGGAGGAAGTAACATTTCAAATTAATCAGAAATTCTGTCTAACCGTTAAATCATTTTGAAAGAGTCTCCTAACACTCATTACACTACATATTAGCTATTGCAGTAAAGGTTTTTACAAGTACTAAGGGATTACAAAGAAGAGGCTGCTTAACTGCTTAGGAGACAACAGAAGTCTTCTTAGAAAAGATAATATTCCAGATAAGAGCAAATAGTTTGTCCTATCAGATAGTTATCCCGTGGATTAGAACTATGTTTGAGTTCTCCTGGGGAGCTATATAGCACCTGAAAACAGGGTGGGATTTTTTTTTTCATTTTTACTTTAAAAGTAAGCTCACAGACTTTTAAGCAGTTACATAAAATCGATGGAAGATATTCCCCTTCTCAGATGCACAATAAAGGCTTATTTATAAAAATGAAGAATGAACTGTGCACTTGTTTCAGAATATTCTGTATTGTAAGCAATTCTTGAGTGCTTCTAAATTTCTTAGGTAGAAGTAGGAGTCCGTGTGAACTATTAGTTACTGAGTAGTAATCCAAGTCCATGGCTCTTCGTGAGTTCTGGTCTGTGATTTTGGTGGTCTGGATTGTAACGCTCAGTTGAAATCACCAAACCTCATATTGTGACAGTTACTAAAATGAGGAAATTTCTTTGTCTTTGCTTTTATCTAGTGAACATCTTTATTGGATATAGAGAAAAACAGTCTCTTGATCACTTCTGAACCAGATTTTTAAGGATACTTTTGCCTCACATCACTTTATCAGGCAGTGTGTTATCATCATTGTGGGATGTAATAAAGTATTTAGCTTGCAATAATTATTTTATATCTCGGTTTAATGAAATCTCCCTGAAAAGCTTGCTGCCACCTTCTTTCTACTGCTTCTTGACTCCTGCCTCATTTTCCCTTCAATTTTCATTTTTTTCTTCCTTTTTACTTCCTTTCCCTTTGACCCAAACACTTTCTCTTTGTAGGAGCCAGTGAACCCAGGAGAAGAAGCATTCCCACTTCTGGAGAATGAACCCAGTGGCATTTGCTGTGTGTATAAAAATGTGTTTTTAGGGGCACCTGGGTGGCTCAGTTGGTTGAGTGTCTGATTCTTGATTTCCTCTCAGAGCATGATCTCAGGGTTGTAAGATCGATCCCCATGTCAGGCTCTGCACTGGGTGTGGAGCCTGTTTGGGATTCCCTCTCTCCCTCTTCTGTTCCCTCCTCCAACTTCCCTGTACTCTCTCTCTTTCTCTCTAAAAGAAAAAAAAGTGTTTTTAAAAATAGAAATGAGTATAAAATAAGCATGCATTTATTCTTATGTACACATGTTCTTGAACAATAACACTCCAGTAGCAATGAATATTTCTAGAACCAAGGTCTTGATTTGCGAATACCATTTTCCCATAAAAATGTCTAGGGCTCTTTGGAAAAATGACCTCTTCCTGAACTGGGATGGGGAAAATACAAGACATCCCTGGGAAATTTTACTCTAGACAGTAAGGAAGTCCTCCAAAATAAGATGGGAAAAATGCCAAGAAGAAAAAGGCATAAATTCCATTTCCCTCATAAGCAACTAAGTTCTCCATGAGAAACAATTACAAACTGTAAGCGGAATGCAGAACAGATGAACCAACTACCTAAAGGACAGATTTTTTGAGACAATTTGATATAGTAAAAGGGTAATGGGGTGGGGTGTCTTCGCTTTTGTTTTTTAAAAGCTTCTAATCTGAGGAAAGGCCATGGTCAGCCCCGTGTGGGGAAGCTAAAACTCCAATAAAAAAAAAAAAAAACTATGAAATTCTAATTACACGCAAAAAAACAAAAAACAAAACAAAACAAAAAACCAAGAGGCTAGAATTTGGGGCAATTATAGCTACTGAAAAGTGAGGGTAGAATCTCTGAAAGGACACAATCAAAAAGAATGCTATATTTTTGTCTTTATATTCTGATTACAGAAATATGCATGCATGAGGTAGACTCAGAACAGCTCAGCTAAGGGTACATTATATAGAGATTTCAGGTTCCACCCAAGAGGGGAGAGTTTGCAATTTGATGCTAAGTTATCGCTTGACAGACAAAGCAAAATTCTCATTGGAGTAATATAACAG
Organism: Ursus maritimus; assembly: GCF_017311325.1. Taxonomy (NCBI): domain Eukaryota; kingdom Metazoa; phylum Chordata; class Mammalia; order Carnivora; family Ursidae; genus Ursus; species Ursus maritimus. Next base: position 23,627,769 of record NW_024424786.1, read on the forward strand.
AATCAAGAAACTCTACACCCTAACAAAATAAAAAGAAATAGAGAAAATGAAAAAAGACAAAATTTAGTTCTTTGAATATAGAAGGAAAACAAAGTGATTCCCCTAGCTAGAATGCTAATAAATAAATAAATAAATAAATAAATAAAAAATCAGAAATGGCAGACAATACAGATTCTACAGACATAATGGGAGAATATTTTGAACATATGTATTCCAACAAATTTGAAACTGAAGTGGATAAATTCCTTGAAAAATACAACTTGATAAAACTGACACAAAATCTAAAACTAAAACTACTCCAGTATCTATTACAGAAATTTATTTTTTCTTTCTTTGTACAAAACGTATCCACAAAGAAAACTCGAAGTTCAAAAGATTTCCCAAGTGAATTCTATGAAATGTTTAAGAATAACAATTATCTTACACACCTACAGCTTATATAATACATCAGAGGAAAGGAAAATAAATAGATTTTTAGTAGTAAGAAACTTCTGTAGCGGGATCTCAAGACCATAGCCTAAAGGTGATCTTCATGATTCCAGTTCCATTGTCCCAATATTGGACATTGCAAGTCCTACCTTCCTCTCATCAAAACAGAAAATTCAAAAAGATAAATAATCATGGTAACACGGTGCTTGAAATATAGTAGATAATATCTGATGCGTAGAGGTGAATTATTAACATCTTGATATTCTATTTATAGATATAAAATTCTACTCATACTGTACACTACTTCGTATTTACTTTTACTTATCATTTTTTATATCTTTCCTGGCTGTTGTAGTATAAATGAGTTGAAGAATACATAATATTCGATCCAACAGATTATTGCTCTAAGTTATAAAATATTATTGAACATTTAGGTTATATTTTTCAATGCCATTAGTAATATATCAATATATATTTTTAAAAAACATTTGTGATCATTTGACTTAGATTTACAAAATAGGAAACAGGCAGAACATATCAAGAACCTTATGAATCTCTGTATCACTATATGCCATTCCAAAAATAATGTATCAGTATCCTTTCTGCAAACACTTATTTTTATCCAGGTCTTTTTCCGAATGTTATTTTCTATAATTCTTTATGTTTAAAGTTTGTTCTAGTTTACAATTTAGAGTTAATCCTTTAAATCTTTTTGAGATTTTTAAGACATTTTCAGAGCAATTTTGATTCACATAAAAATTGAGGGGAAGGTCCAGAGATTTCCCATGTACATCCTGACTCTACATTGCATACTCTCCCCCATTATCAACATCCACCACCACTGTTGTACGCTTGCTGCAGATGAACCTACATTTACACATCATTATCACCAAAATCCATAGTTTATCTTATAGTTCAGCCTTGGTGTTGTACATTATATGGGTTTGGACATATATAAGCATATATATCTATCATTACGGTATCATAGTTTTTCACTGCCCTAAAAATTCTCTTTCCACCGATTCATCTTGCCCCTACCTGACTCCTAACATCTACTGACCTATTTACTATCTTGACAGTTTTACCTTTTCCAAAATGTCCAATGTTGGAATCATAAGTAGACTTTTTGGATTGGCTTCTTTCATTTAGAAATATGTATTTAAGTTCCTCCATTTTCTTTTGTGGCTCTTTTTTTCTCACAACTAAATAATATAACATTATCTGGATATACCAGTTTGTTTATGCATTCACCTACTGGAGGTATGGTCTTCCATAGTGACTATCTTTTTGCATTCCCACCAGTAATGAATGAGAGTTCTTGTTTATCCACATGCTTGTCAGTGTTTGGTGTTATCAGTGTTTTGGATTTGTACTAATAGGTGAGTGGCAGTATCTCATTGTTTTAAGTTGACATTTCTCTGTTGACATATTCTTATGTTTACTTGCCATCTGTATATCTTATTGAGGTTTTGATTAAGGTCTTTGGTTCATTTTTTAATTGGGTTGTTTCTTCTGAGTTTGAGTTCTTTGAATATTTTAGATAACAGTCATTTATTAGATGTCCTTTGCAATTATTTTTCCTAGTCTGGGGCTTGTTTTCTCATTCTCTTGACATTATTTTTCACAGTCCAGAAGTTTTTAATTTTAATGAGGTTCAACTTTTCAGTTTTTTATTTCATGGATCATACCTTTGGTGTTGTTTCTAAAAAGGTGCTGCAGTATCCAAGGTCATTTTTTCTTATGATATTTTTTAGGAGTTTTATAGTTTTGCATTTCACATTTAGATCTATGACCCAATTTGAGTTAATTTTTAAGGGTATAAGATATCTTGTCTAGATTTTTTTTCCCATGTGAATGTACAGTTTTTCCAGCACCATTTGTTGAAAGGACTACATTTAATCCATTGTGTTAAAAGATCAGCTAACTTTATTTATGGGGATCTATATCTGGGCTCTATTGATTCCACACATTATTTTTCCAATGCCATGCTATCTAGATTACTGTAGTTTATAGACTTAAAGTTGGATTAGCATCAGTCTTTGAATTTCTTTTAATACTGTGTTAGCCTCTGGGTCTTTTGGCTCTCCATATAAACTTTAGAATCAGTTTGTCAGTATCCATAAAGTAACTAGCTGATATTTTGATTGAAGTGCATTGAATCTATAGATCAAGTTGGGCAGAACTGACATCTTGACGATATTGAGTCTATCCATGAACATTGAATATTTCTCCACGTATCTTATTAAGAGAAATTATAAGTAATGGAAAATACATGTATAGTACTGTACTGTATTTAATGAAAAAAATCCACATAAAAGTGTACTGGTGCAATTCAAACCCATGTTGCTCAAGGGTCAACTGTATTCTGAAAAACTGCTGTAATCATTTATTAGTTCCAGGAGGTTTTTTGTTGTTGTTGTTGATTCTTTCAGATTTTGTATATAGATAATCCTATCATCCACAACAAACAAACAAAAAACAAAACAAAACTGTTTACTTTGTCCTTTTCAATCTTTATAGCTTCTATTTCCTTTTTTTTTTTTTTTGTCTTACTATGTTAGCTAGGATGTCCAATATAATACTAAATAGGGGTGATAGAGGGGACATCCTTGCCCTGTAGCAGATCTTAGTGAGGATGATTCATGTTTCTAACTATTAAGTATGATGGTAACTATAGCTTCTTGTTGGTTTATATTATCAAGTTGAAGAAATTCCCCTCTATTCCAGGTTAACTGAGAATTTTCATCATAAATGATGTTGTATTTTGTCAAATGCTTTTCCTGTATCTATTGAAATGGTCATTTATTTTTTTTTCCTTTTGTAGCCTGATAATATGGTGGATTATGTTAAATGATTTTAGAATGTTGAATCAGTCTTATATATCTGGGATATATCTCACAAGGTCATGGTGTGTAATTTTTTTGTTGTTGTTGTTTTTCATCCATATTCATGAGATATTGATCTGTAGTTTTGTGTTCTGGCAATGTCCTTATCTTGTTTTAGTATTAGGGAAATGGCCTCATAGAATTAATTGGGAAGTGTTTCCTCTGCTTCTGTCCTCTGAAAGAGGTAGCAGAGAATTCATATAATTTCTTAAACATTTGTAGAATTCATCAGTGAACACATTTGGGCCTGGTTCTTTCTGTTTTATAAGGTTATTAGTGATTCAATTTCTTTAATTGATATATGCCTTTTCATATTGATTTATTCTTGCGTGAATTTTGGGAAACTGTGTCTTTCAAGAAATTGGTCTGTTTCATCTAGGTTGTCAGATCTGTGGGCATAAAGTTGTTCATAGTTTATTATTCTTCTAATGTTAATGGGATCTATAGTAATGTTAGCTCTTTCATATCTGATATTAATAATTTGTGTCCTTCTTTTTTTTTTCCCCTCTTCATTAGTCAGGCAAAGGACTTATAGAATTTATTGATCTTGTCAATGACCCAGCTTTTGATTTGATTGATTTTATCTATTGATTTCCTGTTTTCAATTTCTTTTCTTGTCCTCATTTCTTTCCTTCTGCTTACTTTGGATTTATTTTGCTCTTTTTCTAGTTTTCCACAATGGAAACTTAGATTATCAACTTTTGGATATTTCTTCTTTTCTAATATATTGCATTCAGTACATTCAATTTCCCTCAAGCACTGCTATATCCCACACATTTCAATAAATTGTGTGTTCATTTTCATTTAGTTAAAAATATTGTAAAATTTCTCTTCAGATTTCTTCTTTGGTCCATGTGTTTAGAAGTGTATTCAGCATCCACATATTTTGGGATTATTTCATTATCATTCTGTTATTGATTTTTATTTTAATTCTGTTGTGGCCTAAGACTATGTATGTATGATTTCTAATTCTTTTAAGATTTATCTGATGGCCTAAAGTATGGTCTATATTGGTGAATATTCCATGTGACTTTGGGAAGGATGTATATTATGCTAATGTTGGATGAAATAGTCTATAGATGTTAATTATATCCAGTGATTGGTGTTGTTGAGTTGAACTATGTCCTTCAAATTTTGTGCCTACTAAATCTGTATATAATATATAATATAATAAATATATTCTCAATATATATTTGAATATATTCAAATTAACTGTTTGAATTTACTGAGGAAATACCCCTATCATTAACAAAATTAAGCTAGTAGACAAAAACCTATTAGGACAGTGGTCATGGAAGTTGAAATTCACTAAGGGCTGTGTAACTACTTGCCTGCCAAATCAACTAGCCCTGAAAATGGATGGTGCCTGAGAGTAGGACTCATAGCCAGCCATTGCTGGCAGTCAGTGACATACAAGTGGGATAAGTGTGGGTGAGTCCCCATGTCTTCCAACCCCCACACCATGGACAGCAAACTTTGAGTAGGCAGGCTGTTGTGAGCCTTGAAGCCTGGGATGTGGGCCTGGGCAGAGCTGGTGCAGGTATAAATCTTGGTGGTAGGAGCAAATATTCAAATGAGAACTTTGAAGGCTGAAGTAGAAAAGGGTTCTATGTACGTAGTAAATTAAATGTGTGTGCATGCAAAATCAAAATCATTGTTGATATTATTATCTTGAACAAACCGATATCTGTTAAATCAGTTAAGAATACAAATAAAAGGTTTTATTTTACCTTCACTTCTTCTTGCTTTTATGCTCTTCCTTTCTTTTTATAGATCCAAGTTTCTGACCTATATTATTTCCCCTGTCTTTACAGAATTTAACATTTCTTACAAGCCAAGTCTACTGGCAACAGATTCCCTCAATTTTTGTTGGTCCGAGAGAAACTTTATTTCCTCTTTCACTCTCGCAGGCTAACATCTCTGGATACCAAATTCCAGGTTGGTAGGCATTTTTCTCTCAATAATTTAAATATTTCACTCCACTCTGTTCTTGCCTGTGTTTCTGAGGAGAAATCATATATAATTGTTATCTTTATCCCTCTGTTGGTAAGGTGATTTTTCCTTTGACTTCTTTCAGGATTTTTTTCTTTATCTTTGATTTTCGGTAGTTTGAAAATCCTATGCCTACATGTCTTCTCCCCTAAGCCCCCTCCCCCATTTATCCTGCTCAGTATTCTCTGTACTTCATGGATTTGTGACTGGGTGTCTGACATTAATTTGGCAAAAATCTCAATCATTATTGTTTGAAATACTTCTTTTCCTTTCTTATGCTTCTGATAGTCGCATTACATATATGTTATGCCTTTTATAGTTGTCCCACAATCTTTGAATATGTTGTTTTCGTGTTTTTTTCTTTTTTTTGTCTTGTCTTTGTTCTCTTTGCTTTTCAGGTTTTGAGGATTCTGTTGATATATCCTCTAGCACAGAGATTCTTTCCTCAGCTGTGTCCAATCTACTAATGACCTTCAAAGTCATTCTTCATTTCTGTGTTTTTCATTTCTAGCATTACTTACTAGTTCTTTCTTACAATTCCTATGTCTCTGCTTACATTGCCCATTTGGCTACTTTTTCCATTAAGGACATTAGCATATTACTCATAGTTGTTTTAAACCCCAAGTCTGATA
>NW_024424786.1:23633712-23718661 GCF_017311325.1 Ursus maritimus
ATTCCTGCTATATCTGGTTCTAATGCTTGCTCTATCCCTTCCAATCATGAGATTTTTGTTTTGTTTGCCTTTTGGATATGCCTTACAATCTTTTCTTGACAGCCGGACATGACGTTCTAGGGAAAAGGAACTGTTATAAATAAGCCTTTAGTAATATGGTGGTGAAATGTGGGGGTGGGGTGGGGTGGAGAAGGAAGCATTCTTTACTCTTATGACTGGGTCTCAGTTTTTGAGTGTGTCTGTGCCTCTGGACTGTGTACTTCACGAGTTTCTCAGTTGTTGTTGTTTCTGTTGTTGTTTTGCCCTCCATCCTTAGATGGGACAGGATAGCTAGAATGAGCTGGAGTTAGATATTTTCCTTCTCCCAACTGGAACACCAGGGCCAGCTAGAATTTGTTAATTCCCTTCCCCCAGGTCAAGTAAGTTCTGATAAGGCTCTAGCAGGTTAGGCGTTAGTTAATTAGTTTCCCTTGAGGGCAGGCCTTGTTAAGAAGGAAAGCATACTCTAGCATATTTCAAGACGCTTCCTTCCCTTGTCTCCCTACTGGAAGCACAAGGAGAATTTCCTTCAGTATTTATGTGGGAACCTGGTTGAGCTTTTGAAGGTAAGTCTCACAGGACTGTGGGGGCTTCCTTATTATTATTGGGTCCCCTTGGAGTTTTTAACACTCGGACTTATTTACACTGGACCTCCAGCAGTTTGTCAATTTCTTTTCAGGTCTTCTACCCTGGTACTGGGTCCTGCGGTCATTTCTGCTTGTGAGTCTCTGCTTTGGTAAGCCATGATTCTGTGTCCTGTCTTTTGCATCTTGGGGGCAGTGGTTCTTCCTAAGTCTTTCCCTCTCTTATGGATCTAAGAAGAGCTGTTGATTGTTCAGTCTGTTTAGCTTTTTATTTATAATTAGGGCAGAGTGGCAACTTCCAAGCTCCTTGCATGTGAAACCAGAAACTGGAAGTCTAAATTAATTTTTAGCATAAAAATGGTATTCTAACTACAATAAAAAGCCAGTATGATTATCCAGAATTAAAGGACCTTATTGATGAATCAGCAAATACCAAAATAGGAACATATCCTCAGATGATACAACTTATTTCTATATTAGATGTCCTTGAGAGTTGCCAGCTCTAGTGGTTGCTTTTTTATTCAGACACAGATTTGTTCTGATGTCATTAAGTAGCAGTTAAATTGTTAACTTCACGTACTGTGGTATGTGCCTATGGAGCTGAGACTCATTTTAATTTGTGATATGCAGAGCAATGTCAAGTGTTTTGTGCCAGACTCAGGCTAGCAATAACCAATGGTATGGCTAGACCAGCCTTTGCGGTTCTTAAGATTGCAATACATCCTCAGCAAAAACTGTGATGAAACTTTTGAAAAACAAACCCACTGGTTCTAGAAGCACATGGCACACCTGGGGCCACACACAGTAAGGTCTCCACTAGCGATAAAGAGTATGGTCCTGGCTTTCTGATTTTTATTGGGGTCAAAGGTGGGGGCCTAGGGTTTTGCAGACTCACTTTATTGGTGAATTTGAAACATATGAATGGGAATCTAAAGTGTGGGGAGAAACAGGTGGCCCAAATGATCAGTTATGGAACTCAACCAAGATTGCTGAAAACAAAGGAACCTGGAGGGGGGAGGCTGGTGGGGTAGGGGGTTTTTATCTAGTCCTATGGCTGTGGCTGACAATGTATTTATTTGAGATACCTGTCTTGAAATGGTTGTCTCAACAATCAAAGCTTAGGTCAGGCATCTGCATTACAAGAAAATACAAACTTTCAGGGCTTATATTACATGAAGTTTTTCACAATTACAATTAGCTATATGTTTTGAGATGTAATACCCTTGTATTTTTCCTACACCTTGGTACATACACGTGGGAAAACTGAGAAAAATTGGAAATTATGCTTTCAGTAGCTGCTTTTCATTTGGTTGTTGATGTGGGAATGCTACACAGAGATTCATGCTTCAGTCTCAAGAGACTTGACATATTTTTAGTAACCTTCAGAGACTACAGGTTAGAGTAGAATAATCGCTGGTTTCTCTATCCTAACACAAAAGCATTAAAAATACTAGAAAAGCCTTTTCCAAATGTTCTATTGGAAAAATCAACTTACCTACACTTGCGTTAAGTTAGAATGAATTTGCATATTGTGTAAGATAAGCTTTTAAATTTGTTAAGAATTGAAACTCTAGAATGTGTGCATCGGAAATACAGGAAGGGAAGGTGATAATTGGTCCACCTCTTGTGCTGATTCAGTTTTTCTCTAAAACCTCCAGACTGCTTGAGTATCTCCAGTGACCGTGAATCCCCTAGCCTCACTAACCAGTCATTTTTAGTTTTTAGGCAGCTCTGATTTTGTAGATAGGGTTTCCTTATATTGAAATCTGAGTTTACTACCCATAACTTCCAACTGTTCATCTAAATAGTGACATCAGTCTCACATCTTACAGGATCTCCCATTAATAAGGTAAATGTCCATGAGCGTTTAAAATTATTTTTTTTCTCTGAACGTCTTTATAGATTTCTATGCTTTCGAAATCTTTATCTTCCTCTCCAAGAAACACCTAATTGCATATATGTCCTAAAATGTGATTGTCCTTAAAAAGACCCAGGAGATATAAATAAACTTACAGTGTTTTTGTTTGTTTGTTTGTTTGTTTTTTAAATTTCTGATCATTGTACCTTGTGAAAGTTGATCTTACTTCCTAGGCCTCATTTTCCTAGTGCAAAACATGGGGACGATGATAGTAGGAGTTTAAATTGGGATAAGGATCATACCTACCTTATAGTATATATCATAGTTATTTTTTTTAGAAGATTTTATTTATTTACTTGAGAGAGCAAGAGCAGGAGCACAAGCAGGGGGTGGAATGGGGACAGAGAGAATCAGACTCCTCGCTGAGCAGGGAGTCCGACACAGGGCTCGATCCCAGCACCCCGAGATTATGACCTGGGCCAAAGGCAGATGCTTAAGTGACTGAGCCACCCAGGTGCCCTAGTATATACCATAGTTATGTATGATTTAAATAATCAAAATTCCAGTCACATTATAGGAGAATTAAATGTTCATTGTTATTCATTAGGTCAGTATTTATCAAGCATCTGTGAGGTCATAAGTGCTTTCTTTGTAGTAGGGATTCCACAACAAGCAAAAGAATAAGTAGTCTTCACAGAGATTACATTCTAGTAGACTTATATTCAACAATTCTCGAGGATGACTCGAGCTTAGAATGGATCTTGGCATATAGAAACATTTTCTCCCTTTGTCTTCATTTGATTTTTCTGGACCCGAATGCAGGATGATGTGTGTGTATATGTGTATGAGAGATTAATATATAGTCATGGGAAATGTAGGCCATTGTCCTAATATTTGGATTTTCTTTCACAAATGATTTTATTAACATGCCTTTTCTAATCAACGAAATAGAAGAAATAGACAATTTAGAATTTACATTTTAAAACTTCTCTGGAAAAAAAATCATTATTTTTGGGACCCTCTCTTATTAAAGATAAGTAAAAAACTCAATGGGTTGCAAAAGCCACATAGTAGGTCAAAGCAAAATTAGAGTGTAGATGCTCTGATGGATCAAAATGACACCAATCTATCATCATGCATAAAAATAATCAGTGGCATCCATGAGTTTGAGGCAGTGATGAGAAAATCTTTCATCAGGATAAGGCTAAACACAGGTCCCTCCTTCCAGATCTATATTGTTCTTTAAGCACACTGTGAGTAGACTAATCCACTTACACATTCATGAAATTTCCATTTCTCCTTAAGGATTCCTGAAAAGACTTCTTCTATATATGATCTCTGAAATCCAGATTTACTTGTTAGGTTTCACTGAAGAAGTACTGCTAATAATTAATTAAATTTAAATTTAAATTATTAGCATTAATGTCTTCATACCCTAACTTCATGTGAGAGGTTATGAACACTGGCATGAATCAGGCATCAGAAAAATTTCATGATTTAAAGTATTATAGAAGGTAGAGTTCTTGGCAAGGTCATTTAATTAAAGTCTAGTGGCCTTAATATTACTGTAGATGATAGAGTTTAGAACTCTAGTTCTGTGCTTCCAAAATTGAAGCAATAAATTTGGAACCCAAAATCATTAAGAATTTTTGTATGCTTCTGTTTCTAATAGAGGACATAGTTGGATTAAAAAGGGTAGAAAAATTAAAAAAATATATTCCTCTGGCCACAAAGAACATAATTGCATAGAAATGGATAATGAACCATTTTTATATTGTGACATATGTCTTCTTAGCTAGAAATTAGAATCGAAAAGGAAATTTCTATAAGTAAATTGTGTACAGGCAGGATTAGGGATATATGGCATTGTTTAGCCAAGTCGATAAAATAAAAAAAAGAATAATAAAGAGTAAAGAGAAGGGAAAGAGAAGGGAATAATGCATATCAAGTGTTCCAAGATGAAAGTAGAGATGAAAGGTATGAGAAAAGTCTAAAAATGATGTCTTACTGGATTTTTTTAAAAAATTGGTGATAAGTTTCTATTAATAATGCTTCTTAGGAAAGAAGCCACTCTAAGGCACCTAACTTTGTCTTTATCAAAATTTCCTTCATAAGATTTAAATATTCTTTCTGGCCAATTTCATGCATATTACTTTCTTTGTCCTCACTCTCACACTCTTCAAATCAATGTTAATGTCCATTTGAAAGTTGGGCTCTAAAATAATAGACATAATTTATTTTTAATTCTTCCAGCATTTACAATAATTATATCAATTCCTTATGTTTAGGAACATTTTTGAGGATTTAATATCTTACCTTCAGGAAAAAAATTTTAATGTGCACTGGTTGTTGATTTAAGCAATTAAGTTAAATATGACTGCAGCCACATTTTCTCACTGCTTATTTTTAAGAGGACAGATATGTCCCTTAATCAAATAAATTTTTACAAATTTAGTATTTAATACTAAACTACTTAATAAATATTATTCCTAAGAATATGAATATTGTTACAACTATCTCTTTCCTATGTTATACAATTATATTTCAAATGTCAACATTATTCAGAATTTTTTTCGGAGTATCATGAATATAGATAGCACTGTATATATGACAGGATAATGAAAAAAGCCTAGGTTGCTGAAAAATGAGCTTGCTTTTGACTTTGAAAAATGTTTCTTAGGGCAGATGTCTTTGTTAGTGACCACCTCATGGTTAATTACCGTGGAACATTAAAATTCAGGTTTCTCAATTTATCTTAAAGATGGCTCTGAGTAGCATCACTCCTATATCCTATCTTTTGTCTCCTGATATTATTTATTTATCTATCTATATTTATATATATATAGATTTCTATATATAAATGTGTGTATACGTTATATAACTTGCTGATTTATAATATTCTTAATATAAGAAATTAAGACAGATGGTTTGAGATGGTAATCCTTTATGGTAGATAAATTCTGGAAAAGCAATTTTAGATATGGTTGATCCAATGAACTGAGATGTTGTTTAGACAGTCAATAGAAAAATCAAAGACAAAAGACCTATGAAGTTTTTACCTCTTCATTTCTAATCATGTCCACTTGGTCAGAATCCTTTCTCTAATACCAGTGTCTTTAAACCTAGGGTGAATGTCCTAGAAACTCTGTCCAGCCAATGGTATTGGCAACCTACTATGCTGACACAAATAGCTACTGTAAGGCCAGGGATTCATCAGCATTTATCTTTTTCTCCTATTGGTCTAATTCCATATTCAAATGCCCTTTAAGATAGCTCTACCCATGGAACCTTATAGCATTTTTATTTATGGCATTTAAAATGTTTTTCAATTATACTATTTCCTTCTATTAACCAATTGCTGTTTGTTTTTTTAATTTTCAGAGGGTCAAAAATGCTAACTCTAATTACTTATAATTTTACATCAATTAACTAATTTCCAGCATAACAGGATATCTCCTGTTATTAAAATGCCAGGAGTGTCTTCCAATAGCCTCAACCCAGCTGGCTATATTTAGGACATAATCACACTTAATCCAGTTTTAAAATCTGTTTGTATATTTCCCCCCATTGTATAAATTCCAAATGGTATATATGAAATGTTTTATAGTGACATAAATAGGTATATCCCTTATCCCAGGAAGTGCTGTTTGGTCACCAAGAAGTTGAGCTAGTTAGTGGGTAAAAATGAATAAAAACCACTTAGAACCACTTATACGTAGGGATTAGAATAAAGATCAAACACCATTAAGGTCACTGATCTTTCCTATATACACTTAGGGTATCTGTTAAGAAACTGATTTTTTTTATCTTATTCAAGGAAATGGAGTAATATGAATTAAAAGAAAAACACATGTTAAAAATAATGTATTTGTACCTTAAACATGCTTTGGATTTGATTAAGTTTTAAGGTACCAATTGCAGTATGTCTAATAAAATCTCAAGTAAAGTTAATCTTGGTAATCAGTGCTCCAAGATAACAGTGCAATGTTATGATCAAGAGTAGAAAACAGAACAAATAAGAGTGCCAATTTATTAAAATAGTTTAATTTACCTTTACCAAATCAGCATGTAAAAGTTCAGAAAAAATATACAAATAGATCCTACTTAATTGTCTCATAGTATAGCCTAATTCGAAATCCTTCATGACATGCCTGTGAAGTATTTGTTTTTGTCACTGACAGAATTAAACACATAAAAATCGTATATTTTACCATAAAGTGATTGCCCCTAAGTAACTCCCTAGAATTTTAAAAACGGATGCAAATATGTTTAGAAAAAAATTTGAAGCTCTTACTCATAAGACAAAGATCTACAATTTATATGAACTAGACGTTTTAGACATTGAAAAATATAATCTTATAAATACCATGGATTCTTGTGGTAGAGAAAGGGGAAGAATAGTTTTATGCCTATCCTATCTTCCGCATTTGAAAAATAATCAATCCTACTTGGCAGCAAAAGGGCTTTATGAAATCTATGCTCTAGACCAATAGGCCAAACTCCCCCAGAACACCCTTTCAATTTCATTTCCAATCCTACAGGGGGGATTAGTGTAGCTTTATCCTCTGATAGACAGATATATCTTTTAGGATGTGGAGACTTAACATTTAATAGACGGGATCTGTGCAGTCGGCCAGAGCTAAAGCATGTTGTCATTTATATAGTAAGGAAGTATATTTTTTGTTCATTTCCTCATAATAGTTCTATTAAACACATTATGGTACATTTTATCTCCTGCTTATATTATATACACCTAGAGACTGGAGATTTTCCCCAGTAATTCCAGCATAATGTTCTCTGTATGAAGAGACACAAGTTTAAATAAAATGTAGTATGATTTTAGGGCTGTGTATATTCTGTGTGGTGAAGGAGGACAAACACTGAGTATCTCCTGGGATAGCCAGAGAGTTTTCCGAACCATACCAAGGCCTTCATCTGGGAAAATCTAACATCTATGGTTTAAAACTTGGGGTCAGGAAGGTGATTCATTTAATAGCTATTCCTGTAGTAATGAAAGCAAATAATACTTCTAAGAAGGTAATATGGAATAGAAAACTAGATGAAATGTCTCAAATTACTGAAAGCCTAAAAGCTCAGATTTCCCCTATCACAGCAATGTAGTTCATAGTTAAACTGATACTGATACATAGCTGAAAATAATATCTAATGGCAGGTTATTCTGGCTTGATTGAAGGCCATGAGCCATTGGCCAGAATTCTGTTGTTGGTTCTCTTTATTCAAAAACAATTTAAAGATTTATTATTTTTTCCAGATGCTGGAATAAGTGCAGAGTCAGACCTACCTCTTCACTCGTACTGTCTGGTGTTACAAACAAAAATGTAAATAATAATTTTGAAAACGTAATTCTCTTTAACATAGAGCATATCTATGTGTGTGTGTGTGTGTGTGTGTGTATGTATAATCATATTAACATTGAGATTTATGTGATTATTTTCTTAGTCCACATAACCACTCATTTAAATGGAAATAAGAAGGGAAAGGACACAAAACAGAATTTAGGATTATTGGTAGGTTTCAATCACTCCATAGTTTTCACTTTTTTATTAAATTTTAATTTACTTAATGAACGTAATGTGACATCTACTTTCTTTGATTATATTCTACTGGATTTATGAATGCATAGAATATGACCAAAATACAGAAAGTAAAGTAAAATCTGAGTTCATTTGGACAAAATTTGAGTTACACTACAAATATGTAATGCAACTGGGGAATAGGAAATAACCAACTAGCTGGAGCTGTCTTGCAGGGAACTGGACCTATAAAGCTGGGCTTGAAGAAGGGAAAAGGGAACTATATACGGGATAGTTAGACCTAGATGAGTCATGAGAGCAAACAAGTAGCAGACTGTGATTTGGGGCTATCCATCATTGAACTGCCCTTCTTAAATGGAGGACATTCCATTAAATGTGATACTAAGGGGACACAGTGATCTCACTCCTTCCTCAGGCATGAAGGAGAGAGCTTCGCCCGTTGTCTGCCTTCTGGCAACAGAAGGCCAAAATTCAAATACCCAAATGATTCTTAGACTTTGTTATGGAACAAGTGACACAACGACAAAGGATTTGATTTCTTGAGTGACAGAGGTATTCAGAAATGCCTTGCACATGGCATCATGGCCACAGTGTTCTGAGAAGCTGTCCTTATATTTCCTAACCTTTGAATCTGCATTAGCACTGGTTTAGTTGGTGCTCATTTCCCAAGTAGATTGTCTATACTCTGTTGGATTAAGTGGGCTGTTGATATTAAATTTCTTTCATTCTTAAGATAGTTCATTTCCTGTTTCTTGCAAGTAAAAACCTAGACGGCCACAAGAAGTATGTAGAATGAGAAGTTTGGTGAGCTAAAAACCCTCCCGAAAACCCCATTGCCCACAGCCAATTAGAATGAAATCTAAAGGACAAATAGAATACCCCTTGACCAGTTAAGAATTGTCTATAGTCAGACCAGAAATGTTTTTGCTGGGTTTTCTTTGTCTCAGCTATAATATATTATATATATTATATATATATTATATATATATTATATATACACATAAAATATATTCATAATAAACATATAAATTCAAGCTGCCTTCACTTTTTGTACTTCTGTACCCTTGGGCTTCTAGTTCCTTGGAATAAATGTAGGTTCCTTGTTATTCTAGTTTTTTACAACAAACCTTAGCAAAGCTGTTTTATAAGTGAGTCCACTGAGAAATTTAAATATAAACAAATAAAATGGCTGTTGGTTACAGGATGACAACACTACCCCAAATCATATTTTTCAGCATAAAGCATGCTAGACCACGTTTCTGGCTTTTGCATACTAGAATCAATTTTTTTCCTAAGATAAAATAGAAGTGATTAGACATCAAATAGAATTCTAATTTCCCCTCAAACTTCATTTAAAATATTTTTCTTATTAACCACATCACTGACTATCTATGAGTAAATCAGCTCTTTTGAAAAGCAACATGAATAATAAACAATCAAAAATGGTTTGACACTTGTACTTCACAGAATTTATCATCTGGCTATTAATAAATGTTAAATTTTGACTTGGAAGTGTTATAGTGTCCTCCAATTAGGAAATTTGTTTAACCTCTGAATACATTTTCTTGCATTATTTAAGAAAAAAGAAAAAAGAAAAAAGAAAAAGAACAGACTTAGTACCACCTGTAGGAGGAGCCCTTGCCCTTTCAGGGACTTCTATCCTTCCTTTGGTTATTCTTCAGTTGCTTTCCATGGAGAAGTCAAGGAGTCCAGAGAGCCATGGAGCGGTGGGAACCTAGTGTGCGTCTCTACCTTGTGTGTGTCCAGCTAGCCTGGGCTCTGATCCTTCAGGTCTGGAATTCCCTACCACATGGCGCCGTGAACACTTCCAAGTCTGGGGTCTGCCTTTGCCCAGAGTACTGCATTGCACACAGGAAAACCCTAAGTCCAGCCTATTGGAAACATTTGGGGGGAGAGGGGCAGTAATGCTTTTGTTGCCCCAGACAGTCTAGGGACCACCTCTCCCTGTACTGTCAGATTCCAGCTTCACACACTCAAGTGTCCAAGGATTCAGAATTTGAACGCTGACTTCCCATGTTGTTATGAAGTCAATTTGTTTAATGTATATAGTACTTAAATATTTAGGTATTGGTACTCAGGTAAACTTTTTATTCTTGTGTTTGCCTCCAAGTTTTACAGACAGACCTACAAGGACTGTCCATGGGCACTGACCAAATGGTGATTTTAAACCAGGATCCTACCTGATTATTATATTGTGGTAGGCATTACTTGGTTTGAGATGGGTTAGCAAAGAAAGTAAAGTCAGTTCTAGGCTAACCAGCTCAAATAAAAGTAAATATTTTCTTGAGAATAAAGGAAATTTATGCAAAAATTTAGGAAATACCAAGAGTAATAGATAAAATATTGGAAATAAGCAATCAGAGAGTGAAAGGAATCACACACACCATCATTCTGGGTACCGAGGATGAGGCATATGCCAAGAGTGGCAGGTGCGAGATAAGAGTGCATGGTGGAAGGAGAGTCGGGCAAAGTGATGCTTGATGTCAAGTGAATAGGGAAGTCTGAATTTTCACTAGGGAGTGTAATGTCCCACACTAACCATAATGTTTAGTATAGTGGAGTATCAGGATAAGGCAATTATAAAGTTCTGTTTTAAGAGAATTTTGATTTTTGTAAACCCTCAGAAAAATTTTCTAATTTTAGAGATCCTGTGTATAGAAAATTCTAAAAATACAGAGAAGTATTTTATTAACTTAAGTAAAATTACCTGTAATAATTTCTCAGAGGAAAGAAAAGGAATAATAGGAATAATAGGTGTAGCCACTCAGGTGTCCCTATTTCCTTTTTTGATATAGAAGAAATAGTGCAGTACGTGTTTCTTTTTCACTCAGTTTATCATGTATCATTTAAGTTTTTTTTATATTAGATAATGAATTTATAATAATTCACAACAGTCCATTGAGTGGATGAAGATTTTATTATTTGTAAGTTTTTATAGACATTTTGGTGAATTTATGTTTAAATCATTTAAGTTTCCTTTATAATAAATAAATGGAAAGGTGAGTATATTCATAATCTTTAAAGGGAAGTTTTTTATTTTTTATTATTATGAAATTCTGAATATAAATCTCTGGATAGAATTATGCAAATATTTTTAAGACTCTTTTTGTGTGGTCCTAAATGTTCCTTCCCTAATCTTCTACCATTTACACTCCAAACAATGAATTCTTATCTCACTGTAATTGGGAGTAACTTGATAGACTAAGATAAAGAAGTAGGTCAACCTTTTCAATAAAGTCCGAGTCCAGGACACAAAATAGATACTAGCAAAATTTCAGGGGAAAATATTAAAAACCATATTTAGGGGGCACCTGGGTAGCGCAGTCCTTAAGCATCTGCCTTCGGCTCAGGGTGTGATCCCGGCTTTGAGTCCCACATTGGGCTCCTCTGCTGGGAGCCTGCTTCTTCCTCTCCCACTCCCCTGCTGTGTTCCCTCTCTCGCTGGCTGTCTCTCTGTCACATAAATAAATAAAATCTTTAAAAATAAATAAAATAAAAACCTTATTTATCCTATTCATCCATTTAAAAAATCCTAATGGAAAATTACAGTTTTTATTTCATCCTGATTATACATTATAAATGTAATTTTTTTTTCTAAATAAGCCTCAATTTGGCTTTTTTTTTTCAAATTTTATAAGGAGATTTAAGAAGCTTTAATAAATATCACTATTAGAAATTTCAGTAGAATTCTTAAGAGAAGAAACTACCTTTACAGAGTGTCTCAGGAACAGAGGCCATCTCAACTGTGAGTTTATAGTCCTGATAAGAAATAAGGAAATAGAATTGAACTCAAGTTACCAACTGGATTTTCTGATACTGACAAGAACCTTGCATGGAAGCTCTCATTGTTTCTAAATTCCTTCTAACACTAAAGTCTCACAATTTCAAAAGTTAAAAACAAAACAAAAACTTAATATTTTCAAGTTATACCACAAAGTTGCACTTTGCCACAACTTCAAACGAAGATTTCATTAAAAATTTCAGTAATGTTTCAGGTTACTTATTTGTTATAGCGTATAGAACTTTTGAGGAAGCAATCCTTGAAGAAATGTCACTAATTCTAGAATAAGACACCAACAGCCTGTTTATTGAAGTTGCCTTTCTTGGCTTTGGTGGAAATTTTAGGTTCACTGGACAGGTTTGAGTTAGAAATATTGCTCTTCAGGATTTTGTTCAGCACTGCCCTCTCTCCTAGGTCATCTGTCCTAAGTATGCACCACATGTTTACAGCAGTGGGCTTTTGTCTCCCTTGCACCTTTTTTTTTTTTTTTTTTTTTTTTGAGAGGAGATCTTTGGTTTGGAATCTGGTTGGAATCCGGGGCGCAAATGTGGCTTGTTCATTAAACACCTTGCTTTGCTGAAGGAAGTGGGGCATCCAAGAGTATCCTCATTCTTCTCCTCAGCAGGTTAGACTGAGTCAATGTTGGGAATGATAAAGACTGACAGCTTTCTGATGTCTCACAGATAAATCATAGCAACAACAATCGTAATAGACAGCAGTAATGCGTGCTGAAAGGTATTGAGTGTGGTGTTTCACTAATACATTCATGCAATACTCCCAGCAGCATCTTTATTAGACAGTACCACGACTGCCCAGATTTTTTAGATGGGAGACAAGTATTAATTAGTTTAATGGATATACTACTAAGCGACAGAGTAGGGAACTAAAACTAGTTGTCAGGGACTCACAAGACTCTAGACTCAAGAGTAAAGATGTTCTTAACTATCATAGCTTTATTATTTAAGAAAGTCAGGTGGTTTCTGAGAGTCATTTACTGATTTTTAATGACATATACCCATTTTGAAGAGTCTACTGTTATAGTAAGGAAAAATCATCTCTTTGGGATCTTCTTGGGGCTGGGAGGACTAGAGCTGCATCTGATCCAACCAATTATTTTAGATAAGCAACTGAGGTCCAGAACACCTTAGTGACTCCTTTAGGAGCTGTGGTTAGTGAATGGCACAACCAGTATCAAACAAAATACAGTTCTCCTAGATTCCATTATAGTGTTTATATGAAAATACCAGTTACTAAACAAAATCACGTACAAAGTTTGAAGTAGATGGTGGTTTAACTAAGTTAGCCTAAATTCTTTTCACATGGCTTAGAAAGTGAGCTATAAATATGATCTTTGTGTAAGCGAGCAAAATGGCATATATCTCCCGAATATAAGACTCACATAGAAAGACATACATACAAAATATTCTTGACAAATTAATCTAACAGTTGATAGCAATTTAAACCACTTAGGAGTCAGTAATATAACATTGTGAGCAAATTTTACATGGGTATATACTATAATTTGTTGCCTTTTAAATGCAATCCAGTTCCAATTTTAGTGCTTGCTAAAGTCTTGCTAAACAAAGCAGTGTTTTAAGAGCAGTGGTGGTTTTTACTTTCTCTGCCTCAGATCCTCTGCTTCTGTAAGGAATCACAAAGTTGATAACGAAACCTCCTTCTCCAATGAGAAATTTCTGATTTATTAATTCTGCAATTAGCCAGTCAGAATTTGACCTTATTTATAAAGACAGGAAAGGACATAGCCAAGGTTTTAATGAACAAAGAATAAGCAGGGATTTTAGTTTTCATTTTGGATGAAAACGTTGGTATTGAATGTGATACTTTTGTCTTGGTTGTAAGTCATACTGGAAATGATAGGTAAGTTGTGAATTGTGATAACTTTCTTGATGACTATCAGAAATATTTATCAAAATGTAAAATGTTCAAACTTTGTTCTAGAACTATATCTTTAAAAATCTGTGCTATAAAGTTGCTTACATGTATGAACAAAGAGCCCTGAAAGGTACTCACTGTAGCAGTGTTTGCAACGTCGTATAGGTTAAAATCATGTAGACATTAATCAATAGGGGAATGGTTAAATAAAATATAGGACATCAATATCTTGAAACATTATAAGCCTTTAAGAAGACTGAAGTTTACTATTAGTAGTATAAAAATTTAGGTGCCTGTATAAATATCTCTAACATGTATATTTTCTGTAATTCATAGTTTTTTTTTCCTACTTAAAACATATAATTCAAGTTAGGTTTTGATTTTATCTATATGCAGATATAGATGGTATATTTACACAGGTAGATAGATACCTGGATCTAAACACAAAATTATTTACAGGTAAGAGGAAGAGTGGGATTAGAAGAATTTTCACTTTGTAACCTCTTGGTATTCCTTTGTTTTACTAAGTAAAATAATATTGGATGGTTATGGGATTTAGCTTGTTTTTCAAGGCAGATTTAATACCATCTTTAAGCAATCTTCAACTTTGAAATTTGATTTGGAGAAACAGTTGTATGTGTTATCACCAAAGGGAATTACATTCAAAATTATGGGAAATAAAACATTATTAAAAATAGCCCTCCAGTTAGTACGGCTTTCTTTCTTACTCTGAAATGCTGGCCATTTATAAATGCCCTTAGATGACCAATCGAATGCAACCACCTAAGTTGTTTCAAAAACACTTCGTCCATAAGGTAACCCTTTGAAACCCCATCCTTCTGCAGCTTCGTGTTCAAAATGTATCTACTGCTCAGTTTCTGCTTCCCAGGCTAGAGAGATGCATTTGTCTTCTGTTTATGAAGAACGTGAACCTTTTCATTTCTTCTACAAGATATTTAAGTCTCAAGTGCTCGAATGATTTGATTACCTACTGCAACAGAGAGGGTTGATAATCACAGAAGACAGATCTATTGCTGGTGAATGAACATCTGCCAATGATTTATTAGTACTTTGGAATAGCCGTGCAACAGTTATGGCTGAGCAGGCATTTCCATTATATCTAGTTTGGGGCTTTCATTTTATAGCAAAAACCATCTCTGGGGCAGAAGGTGTCACTTCTTTACGCCCAGCTTGTAATTATTTAGTTAAAATTACAGCTCAGAAATTTGAGTTTAATTAAGATAAATATGGGTTTTTCCTTTTTTGTTGTTTCTCAATGACATCGAAGTCTCATTTTGAAACACTTCAAGCCTTTTATAGCATGTTGTATACCCTGGGATTTTGAAATCCTCCAGAGTTTTGTGAGCCTCTGATACCACAGAAAATTGATGTGTTTTGAAAAATGGCACAAAGGAGGCTGTTTTAATTTGTAAAACTGAGACAAAGCAAAGAAGGCCAGTTGCTTTAGAAATCATCTTCCATTAATCTAACGTTATCTGACAATGTTTCATTTAGAAAATACTAAAATCATAGGTCCAAACGGGGGTTTTCAGTGACTCACTTTTGATGTCTGAACTGAAAAATGTCTTTATCCCTATTGCTTTCTAAAATGTTGATAGATTTTGATTGTTTAATTTAACATTAAAGGATACTAAAAAGTTCTGGATGCAGACTTTTCATCTTTATGAAGGCAAGACAGAGCCCAGTAGATATCTCAAATAAATGTATCTTCTGTCATTTAAAGGAAACTCCATACATAAACATGTGAGAAAAATGTGTAGTATTACTAAGATCTACAATTTGCAGAACAATTAAGGATAAAATATTGTATAACCATGGCCAATCACTCGAAAAATGAACCATTTATTATTTAAGGCGAAGACATAACGGAAGCTAACATTTGGTAAAAACCTAGTTTGTGCCAGGCAATTTATAGCATTATCTCATTTATTCCTTGTGATACCCTGGTGTGGTAGGGAATGGAGTCTCACAGGTGATAAATAATTTGTGTAAGGTCAGAAGTCTAATAAAAAGAAAATCTGGGAATTGAATCCAAGGCTGTGTAAGACAAACTTATGTTCTTTCTTTTCCTTTTCCTATTTTTTAAATAGCAGTGCTAAATGTATGGTATATAGGTAGTTGTGTTTAAAAACAAAGTCATAATTCAACATACATTCAACTAGAATGTAAACTAAATGAGGGCAGGGAGCACGTCTATTGTGTTCCTTTGCAAGTGATGGCAAGAGCTTGATGAATATTCAGTGAGTGTGTAAATAAAAAGGTATTTAATATCCATTCAAGTGAATATGTTATATATAGGAGTAGTACAAATACAGAATTTTATATACTATGTTTCAGTATTTCAGCGACCTTTGCAATATTTCAGCCCTAAGACTAAATTTATTTTACTGCGGTGGAAACACAACATGAAATCTACCATCTTTACCTAATTTTGAACTATAGAGTACAATAGTGTTAACTGTATACATTTTGTTGAGCAACAGATTTCTAGAAATTTTTCATCCTGCAAAACTGACGCTTTATACCTGTTGAACAACAGCTTCTTTTCCCTTTTTCTCAGCCCCTGACATTGTTCTACTTTCTGTTCCTAAGAATGTGACTGCTTTAGATACTTTATCTAAGTAAAATTATGCAGTACTTGTCCTTCTATGTCTGGAACATTTCACTTAGCATAATTTACTCCCCGTTCATCCATTTGGTTGCAAGTGGCAGGATTTCTTTCTTTACTAAGGTTAAATAATATGCCATTGTATATCACATTGTCTTCATTTATTGATGGGGAATTAAGTTGCTTTTATTTTTTGGCTAATATAAATAATGCTACAGTGAACAGGATCATGCAAATATCTCTTTGAGATCCTGCTTTCAATTCATTTGGATATATACCTAGAAGTGAAATTACTCGGTCCTACAGTAATTCTCATGTTAAGCTTTTGAGGGACACCTATAGTGTTTTTCATAGGAGTGCATCTTTCATTTTATATTCCCATCACGAGTGTGCAAGTTTTCTAATTTCTCCACATCCCCATCAGGGCTTTTTCTTTTCTTTCTTTCCTTTCTTTCTTTCAAAAGTGGCTATCTAATGGGTGTGAGGACCTCATCGTGGTTTTTGATTTGCATTTCCCTGGTGATTACTATGTTGAGCATAGTAATCATATACTTATTGGTCATTTATATATCTTCTTTGGAGAAATGTCTGTCACAGTCTTTGTCCATTTTTAATCATATTATTATTTTCTCATTGAGTTACAAAAGCTCTTTATATATTAGGGAAATTAACCCCTAACTAGGTATATGACTTGCAAATATTTTTTCTCATTCTGTAGATAACATCTTCACTCTGTTAACTATATCCTTTGTTGCAGTGAAGTTTTTAGGTTTAATGTAGTTCCATTTATCTATTCTTTCGTTGCCTGTGATTTTGGTGTCCCATTCAAAAATTGCCGAATCCAATATCATGAATTGATTCTATGCTTTTGTTGAGAAGTTTTATAATTTTGGGTCTTATGTTTAGGTCTTTAATCCATTTTGAGTTAATTTTTATAGATGGTATAAGAGTCCAATTTCATTCTTTCACATATAGATATCTAGTTTTCCCAGCATTACTTATTGAACAGACTATCCTTTCCCCATTAGGTAGCCTGGGCACCTGTTTAAAGATCATTTGACCTATATGTGTGAGGATTAATTTCTGCAATTTGTATTTTGTTCTATGGGTTTATACGTCTATCTTAAGTGAGTACCACGTTGTTTTGACTACTGTAGCTTCATAATAATTCTTGAAATTAAAGTGTGAGTCCTCCATCTTTGTTTTTCTTAAAGTTGTTTTGGCAATTTGAGATCTTTTGAAATTCCATATATATTTAAGATGCTTTTGCAATTACTGCAAAAAATACCATTGAAATTTTGATAGAGATTGTGTTAAATTGTATAGTGCTTTGGGTTGTATCGACTTTTAAATGATATTAAATCTTCCAATCCAAACATGAAATGTCTTTCCATTTATTTGTATCTTAATTACTTTGAGCTATGTTTTGTGATTTTTGGAGTACAAGTATTTTTTTGTCTCTTAGGTTATTTTTAAGTATTTTATTTTATTTTTTAAGGATTTATTGAGAGGGTGTGGGGAAATGGAGTAACTGGGTGATGGACATTAAGGAGGGCATGGGATGAGCAGTGGGTATTATATAAGACTGATGAATCACTGAATTCTACCTCTGAAAGTAATAATACACTATATGTTAATTGAATTTAAATAAAAAAATAAAGATTTATTTATTTGAGGGGGGTGGCAAAGGGAGAGGGCTTGGTCGGTTAAGGGTCTGCCTTCTGCTCAGGATATGGTCTCAGGGTCCTTAGATCAAGCCCTGCATTGGGCTCCCTACTCAGCAGGGAGTCTGCTTCTCCCTGTCCCTCTGCCCCTCCCCCCAGCTCATCTTCTGTCTCTCTCTCCCTCTCTCAAACTTTTTTTCTTTCTTTTCTTTTTTTTAAAAGAACTTTACAGTAGGGGTGCCTGGGTGGCTCAGTCAGTTAAGCATCCGACTCTTGATTTTGGCTCAAGTCATGATCTCAGGATCATGAGATCAGGTTCTTGCTGAGCATGGAGCCTGCTTAAGATTCTTTCTCTTCCTCACTCTCTGCCCTTCACCCAACCTCTCCTGCCCTCCCCCCAACCTCTCCTGCCCTCTTGCTCACTCATGTGCGCTCCTGTGTGCTCTTTCTCAAAAAACAAACAAAAAAACAGCAACAACAACATACAGTAATAATAAACCAAAATTTCCAATCTAATCCAGAATGTTAGCAGTTTCTAGAAATTTTTCTTTTGTCTATTTCATAATATTACCATCCTATTAATCCCAAAGTTGTTGGGGGGGGGAAGAATTTAAGCAAATTCAACAAGTGCTTGATCCATTTCCTCGGCTTATGGAATAAAGTTGAATTGTACAATCTAGAAACTGGTTAATTTTACCATAGTCAAATACAAATTTGTGTAACTTTTCTAATATATGAGATAATCTGTAGAATTTCCTGTTGTCTAACAATGTCAGTGTTTATTGAGAAACCAGCTCCTATGTTAATGGCATGTTTCTAAGGAAAATGACTAGTTATAGTAAAGAAACTTAAAATATCATGTCTTCATTGCCTCTAAATGTGAGAATTATTCAACTTCCCTTAAATGAAAAACGAAATAATGTTTCCTTGACTGTCTATATCAGGTCATAGAGAATAGATTCTTGAAGATGTTTTTCAATTTAAGAAACAAAAGATTTTGGCTTGTCATGAGCATGAGTATTTTAAGAGAGTGTACTGAGTTGAACAATGTACCTCCAAAGTGCATGTCCTACCCAGTACCTCAGAATACAAACTATTCGGAAAGAGGCTCATTGTGGATGTAATTAGTTAAGATGAGGTCCTACTGGAGTAATGTGGGCCCTTACCCAATATGGTGGGTGTCCTTACCAGAAATGGAGAAAAGCTACAGAAGCACAGCCACCGAGTACTCCATGTGATGACAAAAGCAGGGATTAGAGTGATGAGTCCATAAGCCAAGTGTCTCTAGATTGCCAACCACTCCAGAAGCTACGAGATCCCCCATGGAGCCTCCAGAGGGAGAGCATGGTCTTGCCGACACCTTGATTTTGGACTTCTAGCCACCATAACTGTGAGATAGTACATTTCTCTTGCTTTAAGTCACCCAGTGTGTGTTTGTCGTGGCAGCCCTGGGAAGCTGATAAAGAGTTATTGGAAAGCAGAATAAAATGAGGTATTTATAAATGGTGAAAAGCAGATGGAAAGATCCTAAAAGTTAATATTTTTTATGAGGGCACTTGGCTTCACTGTCCTATCTCTTGGCGGGGGTGGGGGGAATTTGCAAATTAAAAAAGAATTACTCCTCACTATAGTAATTTACATAAGCAGATGTCTGTGTGACAGAAAGAAGAGATGCCAAAGCGGAAAGTAAATAGTATTTGGCCAGTGCATAGATGAGATTACCCACTATAGCAGGTGTGGTCTTTGCTTCATTTTTCCCCTCCCATCTTCAGCTAGTTTCAATTGCATTTATGCTGATGCAATCTCTCTGTCACACCCCTATGACTCTTCTGGGATCAGTAAACTTTTTTTTTTTTTCCTCCACGAAACCACTCATAAGAATAATGGAGTTTCTGAGCTCTTGCTGAGTACTTTGGGCTCTCTTTTTAAGTTTTTTTACATTAACTCGTTTAATCTTCACGGACAAAGGTAGCAGCAAATAATAACCCTTAAACTCTATATAAGAGACTTTAGAAACATTAAAGAAACTGGTCAGTCTCACATAGCTAGTAAGTGATGGAGGCAGGATTCCAACCCAGACACTCTGTCTGACTCAAGAGTCAAGCTCTTAATCACCAGGCAATGCTTAGCTGGCCATGGAGATTTACCGCATTCAGCTCCTGATTTCTTTCAGCACCTGCACCTGTCCTGAACACCGTCTTTTGCTCTAGGTGTCCTCTGGCAGCACTACCCTGCTTGGACTACTGAGAAACCCTCTATATTCTACAAGGAATTAACAGACTGTAACACAGAACTCATGTTAGCCCCTTGTTTTCATTTATGCAAACCCAGCACTTACAGGTAATTTGGAAATGGTAAAAAATTATTCAGTGTTTGCGGCAAAGTACCAAATAGCTTTGGCTTTCTGGGAGGTAGGGATATTTGCCTTCGGTGATTTATACCAGGCTTGGGACACCATAGTTCAAATGAATTTGGGCAATGAATGAATGCAGACATGAAAATTAGTTATCGGGGCATCCTGAATGGTTCTCTACTTACAAATGTTATTTCTTATATAAAATAAATGTATTGCATTAGCCAAGTCACTAATTTCAATCTAAGAAGTGTGCAAATACTGTGTTATCTATACTAGCTATAAGATATGGTGATTAAGAGAAAATTCTACAGCTGTACTCCTTGGGTTTGAATCCACCACTTAAAATTACGTGACTTTGGGCAAGTTAACTTTATCTCTCTGGGTGCTTCAGTTGGTTCATATATCATCCTAATAAATATAAAGTCCTGACAAAGTACTTGGCACATAGCAAGCATTGCATATATATTCTCTAGCAACTACTACGAAGGAAGAATAGCTGTAGGTTTAGTCATTTTTTTCTGTAGCTCTAGCTTGAAAATGTGACTTGGGAACCAGAAATTTAAACAGGTCAGAGTCCCCAGAATGTAAATAAAAACGTTAAGTCATTAATAGCCCCTTTTAAAATATTTGTTGGTCAGTTGAGATGCAAGATAACTTTTAACTCCATAAAACAGCAGCCACAAACCTAGACTCTGTGAAAAATTCAAATCTTACTACAGGCATGTAGGACAATCCTTCTCTATCAACTTACGCTTTCAGTCCCCTGATCTTAGCTCTCAGTATGTTGGTCCTGGGCTGGCGATTTTTCATCTAGGGTGAGAAAAGGTGGGTGAGCCACAGAGAATGAGCACGAGATACTTTTGAGAATCACCTGAAAGAACACGGGGCTTGCAGATTCCATTCAAATGTGACACCCGTTAGGGAGGGCATCCCGCAATCGCAACTACACACAGTATCTATTGACTTCAGTTCTCTGGCTCTGTATCCCTGCAGAGCAGATCCAAGCACAAAGGTCCCACTGTCTTCAAAAGGAAGCTTTGTGCTTGGATGGGCTCGGCAGGAAGAAGATGAGAAGCTGACCCGTGCTTCCTGTTCTTTTCCCAGATGCATTTGCCCAGGAGATACATTCACTGAGAAATGCGAATGCGTACAATTTTTAATATGTTCATATGTAGGCTGCTCAAGAAATAGCAGTCGTGAAGCTAATTTCTGATTTCATTGTGCTCGACTCTATGGTGGCATACCTACAAATATCCCTGAAATGGAACCTTCCACTTTTGTTACTGTGATAAAGGGTAGTATTAGACCGAGTCAAATAGATCTTTAGAAGCTGTTCCCTAGCGTCAATTTTCGACTGTATTAAAGAGTGAATACTGAACACTCCTGAAGTAGCCAAGAATCCCCAGGATACTTTGGTTTGGAGTCTGGATATTGGTCCCATTCTTACTAAATTCCTCCTTAGTTTCAACTCCACGAGGAAGAAAATGATCCTACCTCTTAGATAAATCCTTGTCTTAAGTTTATAGTTGAGCTTACTCACTCTCAAGGTACAAGCTCCCTGACCAAGATTTTCAAATACCTTAGTGATCCTGGGAGTCTTTTCCCATAACTTTCGTGTGGGGGGGTGGGGTGGGTGGCAAATCAGTCTTTTCCCTCCATTCTCATATTCTAAAATGATTAAATATTACCAGTGGTTATATTTAGATGGCAAAGCAGAAAAGCCAGCTGCAGTTAATTGAGAAATTTTAGATTGGATGTAATAAACTATATAGAATCAGATGCAGTAAAAAAAAACAACCCAAAACTCTGCACCAATTCTCTAAATCAGCAGTGTTTCTATATGCCACAGGACTGCATTTTGGACTTGACAACTTTACATTTTGTAATAGCATGTTCTAAACATTGAGATAACTCAGACTCCCTCACATTCTCTATGTGGAGATGTTATTGAAGTGAGGCTTGTACCAACCTAGTTTAAAATCACTGGATTATATGTTCAGGAAAATGAAGATATTTTGATAGAAGTTATTTTAACAATGACTTACTTTTGGAGTCACTGAGACTATATTAAATATATTCCTCCTTACAGTTCTATGAATTACTAAATACCACCCTCTGTTTTTTAAGTCTGAGTGAAATGTATACTTTTTGCCTAAGGTCATTTACAAAGGCAATTCAGCCTTTGAAGTATTCAAAGAAACATTGTGTGTGTGTATTTTGTTTGTATACATATAAACAAACAATGGGACTTTGAAGATTGAACATTTTTCTTGCATTCTTATATAGTCTATTTTATACTTGATGTGTGTTTTCCTAGCAGTGAAGAAATATGTCTTTGCATACTTGCAACTGTACTAATAAGCTGAAGGAAGTCAGCGAATATAAATTAGAAAATAGGAGGAAGTTTCTAGTATTTACTGGGAGCACAAAGGGAAAAAACTGTGTGCTTTGCTGCTCTGTCTCATGAAACAGATTTCATTTAAAAAATCCTATCATAAAGTTTATTTTCTAAGAAATAAGCTCTTGGAGTTCAGTGAATTTTTATACTAATCAGTCATGAATTGAAATATATATTATTAGGACTCTGAATAACAGTTACTTGTGCAACAGTAGAATACTTAGAATACTTAGTAAAATATGTCTCTTATTTTTTTCATGATGGGTTTTATGTTTAATGTCATAATTAAAAATTCCCCCCAAATCCAAATATACACAAAAGAAAATACGTGTGATTTTAATCATCAAATTTGTGGCACAATTTTTCATTACTGTTCTCTCTCCCTTCTATTTTTTGTAGGGAAATTCTGAGGCAAATTCTAGACATGATAGCTTTTCACGCTTAAATACTTCAGGGAGTGTTTTAAGAAAATCTTATAAAAAGTAAAAGTTAAGGAATTTGCTTATATACCATTATGACATAGTCACACTTAAAAAATTACAGTATTTAAAAATATATCCTAATATACAACCCTTATTAAAATGTCCCTGATTGCCTAAAAATAATTCTCATACTGTGGTTTTTCCCATGTATTTTTAGGTTCATTTCAATTTCTTTGGATCTATATTAATACAGGAAAAAATATGATTCAATGAGTTTCATGAAAAACTAATTGGAAAACATTCACCTAATTCATTTTACATATTACCCATTCTAATCTATTTGCTGAATAGTTCTGGGAATGTGAATGTATTTTCACTCTATATGCTTTTGCTCACGTTATTCTATCCTTTTGGAATGTCCTTGCTCTTATTTCCTGACTTCTGAATATTTGCTCATCTTTTAAAGCCCATTCAAATGTAAATTGATCTCTAATGTCTTTCTTGGCACTCTCAAATAATCCCAGGTAGAATTTATCAATTCCTTCTCAATCCTTCTACAGCATTTTGTTCATGCCAGCTATCAAAAATTAGATAAATTAGATTGTATTTTGGAAAGATGAACAAGCTAGCTCTTAATTTTTATGACCTATTTTTCAATAATGTGTGTACTGTTTATGACATTCCTGCTTAACCTAACCAAATGTCATAAAGCTAGTCTTAGAATTTCTTTTAAAAACTGCTTTAACTTCAGATTTAAATCCGGTCCATTTCTATTCTTAGGGAGAGCTTGTGTAAGACAGATGTTACTTTATAAATGTTTGGTAGAATTTACTGGCAAAATCCTGGAATTTCTCGTATGTGACTATTTTGATGAGTAGATTAAATTGTTTAAACTGGATTTAGTAATGCTTATACTTTGTTTTTTCATGCATTAGTTTTGAAACTTGTTTTTCTAAAGTTGATTTTACTTAATTTTCAAATACTAAAAAAAAAAATCCTCTATTTTTAAATATCTCTCTTACTAGTGACAATGTCCATTTTTCATTCCTTCTATTGACATTTTAGGTTTTCTAACATGTTTTTCCTGATCTTTCT
Organism: Ursus maritimus; assembly: GCF_017311325.1. Classification (NCBI taxonomy): domain Eukaryota; kingdom Metazoa; phylum Chordata; class Mammalia; order Carnivora; family Ursidae; genus Ursus; species Ursus maritimus. The sequence goes on from NW_024424786.1 coordinate 23,658,008, forward strand.
TGCTAGAAGGTTTTACATTACATAGAACTAACCTTTGGCAGGTGTGTGTGTCTTATGCGTTATTATAGCTCAGTGATTTCTGCTTATTAATTTGTTTCTAATTTTGTTAAGGATTGCACTTGCTCCTTCTCACTTCTTTTGGTGGATACATAGATAATCATCAGGGTTTTTTTTTTTTTTTTAAAGATTTTTTATTTATTTATTCGACAGAGATAGAGACAGCCAGTGAGAGAGGGAACACAAGCAGGGGGAGTGGGAGAGGAAGAAGCAGGCTCACAGCAGAAGAGCCCGATGTGGGGCTCGATCCCAGACCACCGGGATCACGCCCTGAGCCGAAGGCAGATGCCTAACCGCTGTGCCACCCAGGCGCCCCCACAGGGTTTTTTTTTAATTCTTTTGTGACATATTCATTCAAAGCTACACATCTAATTACTGCTTTATGTTCATACAGTTTTCATATTTCTTATTTAGTTAAATATATTTTCTGTTTTTCATGTTTCCTTTATGCCCTTTTCCCACTTATTTAGAAGTGTTTTTGCTTAACTAGAAAAATCCCCATATATTTTGAAATTGTCCTGAATTGATTTTTCAGCTTAATTTCACTATGGTCAGGGAAGATTCTCTGAATAATTTTAGTCTTTTGACTAAAAAAGCTAGTTATTGTTAACTAGCATATTGTTAATTTTGGTACATTTTTGTTTGAACTAGGAAAGAATGTGTGGGTTATGATGTTTCAGTTTTCAGAATTCTATATACTTCATTTATATCAATCATGTAACTTTTATGGCTCCACTCTTCTGTATGTGTTTACACTTCTGTGAGGTTATTCTTTTATTAACACAGATGTCTTAAGTCACTGCGTTATGATAGTTCATTTATTTTTTCTTTAAAATTTGTTTTCCTATTTTGCCTTTATATTTTAACTCTGTATTATTGGGTGTATGCATATTTAAAATTGTTATGTAGGTTGAGTTGGCTCCTCTGTGCTTCTGAAATGTCATCTTTGACATTAATTGATGTGGGGCTGCAAGTGAATGGTCAAGAATTCTTGGGACATTCTTGGTGCAAAAAGATGCTTTTACACAGGTCTCATAGGCAGAAAGAGCTGAATTTTTGCTGTATGAAGCTGGTGGTCATATGCTTAGGGTTCAAGGGGGAGGGGACACTCAGGGAGTATTAGATCATAAATGTTTTCTTGGAATTTTTACTCGTAAAGCTACTTTTGCAAGATTTCTCTGCCCACTTATCATTTAGCTTGATACTAACTATTGGTGAGATACAGGCAGTCATAAGACCCTTAAAGTAGCAACCAGGACATGTTTGATCCTTATCAGAATGATGCAGGCTATAGGTCAGCCTTCTGGGTTAAAGGTGAATATTTTTCTGCTTCTGTCCCTTATCATTAATGGTCCATCTTGCATTAAACTCAACTTTGGATGAAATTAGTATAGAAACACCAAAACTTTTGGTACTACAAAAACTTTTTGTACTATAAAACAATTTCCATCCTTTGCATTCAAATTGCTTTTTTAAAATTACATTTAATGTACCTTTTATAAGCAGCATATATACTTGAGTTTTATAATTTTAATGGGCTGACAGTTTTATTCTTTTACTTGTAGTATATCCCTTTTGTATCTAATATAAATACTGGTATGGTTGTGTTTTATATCAACATCCTTCTATTTGTATTTGATACAATTGTTAAAAAGAATTATTTCTTTATTTTAGAGAGATAGCATGCATAAGCAGGGGGAGGGGAAAAGGGCGAAGGAGACAGAATCTCAAGCAGATTCCCCACTGAGAGTGGAGCTTGAGCCCATGACTCCGAGACCATGACCTGAACCGAAAACAAGAGTCAGACGCTTAACCGACTGAGCTACCCAGGCACTCCAGTATTTGATACAATTTTATGTTCTTTTTAAACATATGTATGTTTTTAAAAATAGGTCTGTTTTTATCACTTTCTTCCATTAACTTCTGAGATGATTTTTTTTCTTAGTTATTACCTTGGAGATTAAAACATGAATTTTATAACACTGTAAATGAAACTCCTTATACTGTTAGAATCCTTTCTTAAACAGCTTTATTGAGATGTAACTGATACAGAAAAACTGCACATTCAGTGTACAGAGTTGAGGAGTTTGGACATACGGATACACTCATGACAGTGTCATCACCACAATCAAGGTGATAAACATTCTCATCACTTCCAAAAGTTTCCCTATATCTGTTTTTTTTTTAATAGTAAGAACACTTAATATAAGATGATCTTCTAAACAAAATTTTAAGTGCAAATACCATGTTGTTAACTATAGGCATATAAAACTTATTCATCTTGTATACAGGGAAGTACTTTCAGAATTGCTAGTCTGTACCCTGATAAAAGAACAAATTTACCAACTAGAGTGCAGCGATTCTATACAGTACTGACTTTTTTACAAGGATGCCAAGGAATGTAATGCGGAAAGCAATTAAAAAATAATGGTAGTGGGAGTGCCTGGTTGACTCAGTTGGTTAAGCATCAAACTCTTTTTTTTTTTAAAAGATTTTATTTATTTATTCGACAGAGATAGAGACAGCCAGTGAGAGAGGGAACACAAGCAGGGGGAGTGGGAGAGGAAGAAGCAGGCTCATAGCGGAGGAGCCTGATGTGGGGCTCGATCCCATAATGCCGGGATCACGCCCTGAGCCAAAGGCAGACGCTTAACTGCTGTGCCACCCAGGCGCCCCAAGCATCAAACTCTTGATCTCGGCTCAGGTCTTGATCTCAGGGTCATGAGTCCCATCTTGAATCCTACTTAAAAAGAAAAAAAAAAAAAGGTCGTGAATAATAAAATAGTTAAATGAGGAAAAAATGAACTTACAACACATACAAAAATTTACATAAAATGGATAATGGAGGGGTGCCTGGGTGGGTCGGTCCTTAAGTGTCTGCCTTCAGCTCAGGTCATTATCCCAGGGTCTTGGGATCAGATGCAGCCCTCAAGGGGCTCCCTGCTCAGTGGGAAGCCTGCTTCTCCCTCTCCCACTCCCCCTGCTTGTGCTCACTCTCTCACTCTCTCTCTCTGTCAAATAAATAAATAAAATCTTAAAAAAAAAAAAAAAGAAATGGATAATGGACCTAAGTGTGAGAGCTAAAAGTATCAATTGTCTCAAACAGGGGAAAATCTCGGTGACTGAGGATAGGTAAAGATTTGCTAGGACATAAACCTCAGGAAACATAAAACATTGATAAATTCAACTTCCCAAAAATTAAAAACTTTTTTTCCATTTGAAAGACACTATTTAAAATATAGGGAAACTTTGGCATACACAACCAAAGAACGTATGACAATGTCAAGCACATGAAATATGTTCAACATCCTTAATCTTTTCGAAAATTCAGATTAAATCTAAACTCATTAGAATGTTAAAAGTAAAAGAATATTGACAATATCAAGTATTGGTAAAGATAAGTATCAACCAGAACGCTCATCCTTATAGATTGCTAGCTGGAGTACAAAATGAAACAGACATTTTAAAGTATAATTAGCAGGGTTTTTTGTTTTGTTTTGTTTTGTTTTGTTTTTAATAAAAGCAAACCTACATTTAACATATGAAGGTCTTGCCAGGGCAGTGGCTGTTGGCTGAGGGGTGGTTTCTGGTTTCATTTGCCTGAGTTAAAAGAGAAACCAGAAAGAAGAGCTTAAGAGTTTAGGAAAAAAACTGTAAGACAAAAAGGTTGTTGAGTACAAACAGATGGGCAGTAAAGGTCAGGTCTTGGGGGGCTAGCTGGTGAGGGCTCCACGTAGTTTGAGTGCGTTAATGGCTTTAATACTTCATCACTCTCCCGGCATCCCTTTTTGCCATGGAACCTGGTAGGATTCTCCCTGGAGTGACTTAGTGGCCAGTGGGATGTTGGTAAGCCTAACTCAAACAGTAGCTTTGAATGATTGGGTTTATTCCCTCTTGTGTTCTGTCATTCAAATGAGAACATGCCTGGGCTGGCCTGCTGCAAAGTGAGAATCACAGGCACCATTGTCCCCCTTCCCGATTGCCGAGGATACAGTCAGCTGAATGCCTGATACATGAGTATTCCAGGACCAAATGAGCCACTGAGCTATGCCTACCCTAAATCACTGAACTGTGGGGTCATTATCAAAGTAAATGACTACTCGTTCTATGTTTGAGTTTTGAGGTGCGTATTTACACAGTATTATTGTAGCAATGGATATCCTGTACAGTGACAAATCTCCTTCCTTTATGGTAAGAGATTTTGCTCTCCTGGCTTAGCATGGCTCCCTGGAGATTTCTTTTCTGTAAGAAGATACCAGCTTTTAGGCTATGCTCCTACATATTTCACTTGGCTGCATCAAGCCAGCTTTAAAGATTCTTTCTCTTTTGTATGACCTCACTCTTCTGTTAGCTACTGTTTTAATACTGTTGCTGCTTTTTCTCACTTATTGTTTATTTTAGAAGTTGTGAAATGTGGTTTTACTCTGTTAAAAATTCTATTATTTTTAAAATATTACCTCTCTATATATGAAAACAATTAAAATATTTAAAGGCACTCTCAAATTTGAAGCCAGATCTATTCAGCAATTGTATACCATGTAGATTTAAAATTTTTAGTTTTTAAGACAGACTTAAATACCAGGTATCTAATATGTATAATATATAATGAATAACGTATATAATAGATACAAAATTCAACTGAGTAAATGTAAAGATCTAAGTGGCTTTATTCAATGATTCATGAATCAAGCAGCGTCCCCTCCAGCAAATAGAAGGAAACTGAGGAGCCCTACAAAAGGGAAGGCTCCTACAGGCAGAAATGGGGAGGATAGGGAGGTTATTAGCAAAAGCATTGTTTCAGGCAAGGTCACCTTCCCTTAGTGGGAAGGGCAGGGGGTCTTATTATGCAGAGAGCCTCACAAGTGCTGATCAGGAAATTCCAGGCTGATTGGTTTAAAATTCCACTACTGGTAGAGGCTGTTACTGTAATTAGGTTAGGTATTCAGTCTTGGTGGGATTTAGCAAAAGTGACTCCATTTTGGGCTGGTTTTTCCTGTTTTTGTTTTTGTTAATATATCCCCTTTCAAAAACTATTCAGATAGACAAAAGAGATGAATTGATCGTAGCATATGTTTGGATTTAAATCAAGGAAAACATGTAAAAATGTACTTGGTTTGAAAACAGTTCTGCATGTAAAGCTTTAAGTATTTCTCATGAGATTTTTTTAAAATCATAGTTCATTTTAGTAACTATAGTAAATGTTGGTTTAGAGATTTTCTCTATAAGATGCAGTCTTGTTTTTCGTGTCTTGTTCTGACCATATTATTAAAGAAACTTACAATGTTTCCTCTGTCCCACCACATGCCTCCCACCTGTGAATCACTACCCCAAAGACAAGACTCTGTCAAATAACATTTGATTAAATGGAATGACCATCTATCACCAGAGCACAGTGATTAAAATGTCCTCTGTTATCAACACCATCATCCATTAGTTAAAGGCAGAATTCATTCAGCAGGGGAAAAAAAAAATCAGCCAAATGAGGTTCTACAAATTTGATTAATCAGCTTCTAATTACTTGAGACTCATAGAGCATTTCAGAAAGGCAGGAATCAACTTATCATAAAAATATCTAAAGATAAACCAAGAATAAATGTATAGCACCTAATGTTGAAAGTTCACAGTAACATTTGAAGTCCTCTAGAGATTTCATCAAAGTACTGTCCATCTTTCCTAAGTGTTCTGTATTTGGCGTAGATATGTGGGTTTCCACTGACAAGATGACCTCCTTGACCAACCTTTGCCAGGCTACTCTGAATCCTCTTCTCCACTAGGCCTCAATGTCTAGACAATGTTTTCCTCTTTGCATTGCCCAATTGTAACAAGAATCTTGCTGGATCAGTTTAGCAAGAATCCTTACTCTTGATATCTGATCTCCTCAATATCTGATCAAGTCTCATCTCTCCCCCTCCCCCAGGAGACCTCTCATAACCCTGGCCTTCCTTCAGCAAGAATCCTGTCAAATCAGTTTAGCCAGAGTCCTCTCAATTCTCAAGGTTCACATTTAGTAATTTTCCATCTGCTGATGCCTCCAACTTGTTCCTGACTATAAATTTCAACTTTTCCTTGTATTCAGAATTGAGTTTATTTGCATAATAAGGTCTCTTTTTCCTTACTTCAGTATTTCCTGAATAAAGTCTGTTTTTACCTTTACTGTCTATCTTTGGTTTTCTTTGAGACAACCAAGATAAAACAGGTTCTCTTTTGCTTAGAGAAATAACAGTATAGCAAAAAAAAAAAAAACCCAAAAAAACAAACAAACAAAAAAACAAGACTAATTTTAGTGTTAGCTGTTGTAAACCTCCAAAATTAAATAATATGTGATTCTACAGTTCTAAGAAGTTCTGAGAAGATAGATGGGGCATTGTTCCATGCTGAGGAAGAGTCAGTGAATTTCTTACATGTCAGAGAGTCTGTGTTGTGTAAATGGAAGTCCCTCAGTTCTTGGATTTCCCATGAAAGAGTTACATGAGGATGCATGCTGGAATAAAGACAGCAAGAAGGAAAGTACGCTTTCAAGGTGGGAGAGTGGACAGACCCGGAGAGTGGACAGACCCAGAGGTGGCAACTGCCCTAAGGCTACCAGGGTCCTTTCCTTTTATGCAAGCGGGGGCTTGTATCATGGGTGGGGTGGTCTCTAGTGGATGCTGCTTCCAGTTATTTGGGGAACTCCTCCCACATTTTGGAAGGGGAGTTTTTGACCCTACAAGATTTATACAGGATCCATCATGGCAGCCTTCCCCATGGTTGGAGGGGCTATGACCTCAATGCACATACATTATGATGAGCATGGGGGTTACCCTGGGGCAGAAGTGGAAGAGAAAAGTGCATGTTCTGCACCTATGGCTCTTGGCCTGTTAGCCCTAGGGTCTTGGAAGCCACAAGGTCAGAAAGCACCCCCAGACTCCAGATGTGTAACCTATTTACCACCATCCTTGCCTCCAGCTCATGTTTCTATCATTCCCCGCTCAAGCACTTGGGACTCTGCCTCAGGATTTTTCTTCCACTGCTCATATCTAGCTTCTACCTAACTAATCCAAGAGATGTTGACAAAATTCAATAAAGCATTTTACTCTAGTGCCTTCCTCTAAGGTACTCTTAAGAACAAGGTAGAAACCAGCGTATGTTTAGTTTAAATATAACAATAACTTGATTTCTTACAAGTCTTAGCTTAGGGTCTATAAACCTTTTTCTAAAACCAAATAAAATTTTCTAATTTTATATTAAATTTCTTAAAAATTAATGCTGACCAACAGTTTTATGCACAACAGTTTTGAGATGTGCTTTCAGGGGTATAAAAGGTATATACAAGTTCTAAGGCTATGTATTCCTAAAGAAAAATCCTGAACATGTGCCTTTAGAACAGAAGCCAGTTTATCCCATGTGGTATGACTAGCAATATCGTATTTATAGCACTGTCTCTTACTGTACACTGCTATATATAGGCTGTTCCAAGTGTCGTAAAATTAAGACTAATACTGTTTTCCAAATGTTCCTGGCACTTTTCTAACTCAGTGTTTTATTCATGATTGTCCCTCTTTCCTGGAATGCCTTCTTCCATGTATGTCTCTGTTCCACAGAATAACCCATTTTTAACACTCCCCACAATCTCTTCCAGGCAGGTCTCTTCATCTACTTAAAATCACATCATCGGTCACTTTACTCTGCCCCTCCATTCCTCTTGTGGCTCCCCCTTTCTTTCTCCACCATATTTTGTTAGCCTTTGTGATAAAACTTACATTCAGTAAAGAACCCTCTTAAACATGTTCACAGGCAGCTAGCATATATTGTGCATACATACATGTACATATGACAAGCATAAACTTAAAAATCTCACATAGTTTAAAAGAAGTGAATGAATTTTACTTCTATAATATTCTAGCAATTTCCTCTATATGGAATAAAGGAGAAAGTAGCTAAAGGATAAGTTTCATCATAACCATTCAGTGCAAGAAGATATCCTACGAAGCTGGAGATGTCTTTGGCCTAGAGAGACAGGCCAAGAGGTTGCCTGTGAAAATTCATACAACAGCAGGCTTCAAGCAAGAGTATTTAACTTGTCTCCTGGAATTTAGGGCTGAGAGTTATAGGGTCAGATATCACTCTGTGACTTTCTTCTCAGAATAGTTTCTGTGACTAATAAAAGTGAACACTTGATTCAGTGAGACAGTTCTATTTTATTTATTTATTTATTTTGGTTCGTCTTTGTATAATGGAAATAGTAGTATTGGTGAATTGCTAAAATGGCAGAAGGCATGTGAAGAGCTTGATAATACCCAACCTTCAAGAAATTGTTCTTGAACTTGTAGAAGACTTCTATGATATTAAGATACTTTCCACAATTTACCTTATCTTTTTTTTTTTAAAGATTTTATTTATTTATTTGACAGACAGCCAGTGAGAGAGGGAACACATCAGGGGGAGTGTGAGAGGAAGAAGCAGGCTCCTAGCAGAGGAGCCCGATGCGGGGCTCGATCCCAGAACACTGGGATCACGCCCTGAGCTGAAGGCAGATGCTTAACGACTGCGCCACCCAGGCGCCCCAACAATTTACTTATCTTATAGTTATATTACAGTTACATATTAATCTTCCTAAATAAACTTTAAGCAACTTGAATTTAACATGTCATATGGTGTTTTATGCAGCTCGATCACATAGCATAATGTTTCACATATGTCAGGTGCTTAAATGTTTGAGTTGAATGTCTTCATAGAACAATTAATAGTTTGCCAGATCAAATATTTATATAGTTATGGTGATTAATTTTGGTTGTGGGTTAACAGGCTACCATTTTAATTTTTTTTATTGGTTGTTACCAAATGGCCAGATAAACCAAAAATATCAACATGCAATTATACAAATGTAGCCAAAAGACAAAGCTGGATTAACTACTATGAGCTTCTTAAATTTTATGACTGGAATATAAGGGAGATGTACTAGTTCCTATCAATCATAACACAGTCTTTCTTGATGTATGCCCTTAGTGTTTCACCTCAGCCTAATGCCTCCATGATCATATTAACCTTTCAAAACCAAGTGAACATCATAACTGCTGTGTTTTTGTATTCACCATAGTACCAGTCAAGGACTGCTATTCAGTATTTGTTGGTGTATTGATATCAAATGTATAATAATTTAAAAAAAAAAAACAACAACAAACAATATTCCCATCTTCCTATTGGCTTTGCTTCAGTAGAAGTTACAAAGACAGAAGCCTTAAAGGCAGTGGGCACTAATATAGCTAAACAGGTAAAGTAGTTAAGAGAAAAACCATAAAAATTAAAATAAAATTATGATCCTATAAGGCATATGAATGTGAGATACATGATACAATAGCATATTATAGAAATATTTAAACCAGTCAGAAGCTGGGAACTTTTCTTTGAGGAAGTAAGATATAAAAAATGATATGATGTTAGTTCACTAAGAAAAGTTACCAGGAATAAGTTATCCAGTTAGAAGGATAGCTAAGTCCCCATGTGCAGAAGAATAGTATAACAGAACTGGATGATTTTGTATATGTCTAATGGAAAGGTGTATATCATATGAGCTGTAGCTGAAGATGTAGGTAGATAGCAAACCACATAGGGTTTTGGAAATCCTAGTAAAGTCATGTTAGTGTCTTTAGCCTGAAAGCAGCAGGAAACCAAGGATGTATTTTAAGGTAAAGTATAGCACAAGTTAATTTGTGTTTTGAAACGTTTGCTTCAACTGCAGTGCAAATAACTGATTGTAAGAAGATGAAGATATATGCAGTTGGACTCATTAGGGCTAAGATGTTAGTAGTAGAGCTAGTAAGAGTAGATTTAAAACCTATTAGAGGCAAAATCACAAAGCTAAGCAATGGACTGAATATGCAAGAGTGAAAAAGAGAAGTGTTAAGAATGGCTCCTAGATCCTTGTCTTGCCTATCTGTTATCACTAAGTTCTAGAAAAAGATAAGCTTATGTAGTATGGCAGTAAGGTTTCAAGATGGCTCCCAATAATCCTTACCATCTGGTATTCACAGATTTGTGTACTCCTCTCTCATTCTGATAATTGACCTGGGTAACTGAGGGATTACTATGGAGTTGATATTAGACTATCTATCTTGGTCTCTTGGATTGCTCCCTTTGGGAGAAGCCATCTATCATGTTTTGTGGACACTTAAGCAGCCCTCAGGAGAAGCCCTTGTGGAGAGTAAGGCTTTCTGATGAATGACAGTACTGACTAGCCAGACATGTGAGTAAGATGCTTTAGAAATGTAACTGCCATCTTTAATGAAGCCTTCAAATGACTGCAATCATGAGTATCTGCCAAAATACCTAGTTAAGCCAGTCTCAAATTCCTGACTTAGAGAAATGGTGAGATATGATAAATGTTAATTTTTTATCAAGCCACTAAGTTTTGAGGCAATTTTTTTACAGAGAAATAAATAATACATGCAGGAAGTCTCTAACTTTGGCTTTGGTCATATTAAGTTTGGGTGGCTTGTGGCAAGTATCCAAGAGGAGGGAAATTGGCAGTTGGATACATCCCCGAAAGTTGATAGGTCTGGATTTGATATCCAAAGGAGAGAGTGACCTACTGGTCACTGGTATTGAAATCACCTATAGGAAGAGCATAGAAATAGAAATTAGGCCTATGAGAGAACTTTGGGGATTTAACACTGAATGGCTGGGAAGAAGAGAATAGGAACACAAATACAAGCATGTAGGAAGTAGGAAGAACAAGATGTTCAGAAGAATGTGTCCTTTAAGAAGAAAGATATGGCCAATAGCATCAAATGTTGAAAGGTCACATAATAAGGGATCAAAACGTGTTTGGGATTTAGAAACCTAGATTTCTGCTCTTACTGAGAATTGCTGACATGTAACATTTTGGGAAGAAGCCTAACTGAAGTCCATTGAGAAAAATAGAGACTATGGCAAGTGTGTTAGAACAGTTTATGAGCTGCATTCAGAAGCATCATCTATGTAGCAATTCCAAGTGTTTTCTAATTTGGCCATCTGGAAGTCTCACTGAATCATTTTCATGGTTCATTTGTACAGTCAAGTAGAGATTAAGTCACATCTATTACCCTTGAATTATGACTTAGAATAGTGATCCCTTAATATTAAAGCCATCAAAATAAATAACCATAACATTGAAAACACAAAGCTAATGTTAATATTTTATGTTCTCCAGTATAATCCTATAGAAAAAAATTCACACTCAACAGATGTACAAAACTTTATAATAATGCAGGGAAAAAATCAGGAAAATAAAAGAATGCAGTAAGAAATCATGATTTCGCACCACAAACTTGATAATAATGGACATATTTGCCTAGAAATGAGTGTCAATAATCATAGAGAAACAAACAAAACACACAGGAAACAGTGTGGCTAAAAAAAGAAAGGAGTGAGAGAGAACACCACAACTAGTCACTCAGACCTGGAAGTTCCACGTGTATTTGATTCCAAATACATGGATGGTAGTGTTCTATTAGTGATTGTTTTCTTTCCCTTTTCATCTGCTGCTTATGTCATAGCACTCTGTCACTTCACAAAGCTCCATATTGCCACCTGCCATAGTACATCTGATATTGCACTCCCTTGAAAATGGAAATGAATATTATCTCTTATAATCACTTTCATAGTCAAAACTCCTTTATTGCTTTACAAAGAGGAAATTTCTTATATATTTCCTTGTTAAGAAGAAAGTACTTAGATGAGACAACTATAGATCAAAAATAAAATTCTTTCTCTCATTTACAAGTACAAATAAATCAGGTATTTAATAATGCCATAGTAATTCAAAGAACTCAATTTATATTTAGGCACATATTGCATTTCATTATACTTTGATATGTCTGACAATATAAATCAGAGGCATTTTCATGAAATAGTGTTTCTCAGTTTAACATCCAGTATTCAAAATGAATACGTATGTAGTATTACACTCTTTCTAACCATCTCCCCTTTAAATTAATCTTGAATGATGGCATAGCTATGTTTTGCTCCTTCATGGTTATTCATATTGTATATCTGAAATGATTTTTTTCTCATGCTGTAGATATTTAATATGTAATAAAATTTTTGGTCTTCCAGCTCTAATAAAATCAAGGATTTGTTCTCTAACATTACTTTTTCTAAGTCACAATTCTATAGGTTAGAAGTCCAGGTGGGCTTGACTAGGTTCTATGTTCAGTGTCTCACAAAGGTGAAATCAAAGTGTCAGCCAACTGCATTCTTACTGGAGATTGAGGTCCTCTTCCGAAATCCTTCCTTTTCTTGGCAGAATTCAGGTCTTTGCAGTAGTGGGACTGAAGTCCTCCATGCTTTGCTGCCTCACTGTCCAAGGGCCTCTCTGTGTGTTAGGCTTCTACTTCTCCTCTCTTCTGGCCCATTTTATCCTCAATCCAGCAAGAACACATCCAATCCTTCTCATGTTTTAGATCTCTCTGGCCTCTTCTGACAGCATACAAAGAAAGTTCTCTGTTTTTAAGGGCTCATGTAATTAGATAAGACCCAGCAAGATAATTTCCCTATCTTAAGGTCAACTGTGACATATAACCTTACATAATCAGCAGAGTGATATTTCACCATATTGACAGGGAATTAAGGTAGGTCATCTTGTCATCTTTGGTAGCCATTTTAGGAATTCAGTTAACCACACCAAGGGGAAAACAATGTGATTTCTTAAAAAAGTAAAAGGCAAATCTACACTGGTTTCTTCAGACTGTGGTATCTCACACACACATATTATCTTGCCTAGCTCTGTTGTCCAAAAGGTAAGGCCAAGTTACATAGTTATCCTGTATGTCATCCCCACCACAAATATCTGTCTTTGGGTAGCATTTAATGTTAATCACATTCTTTTGCTTTCCATTAGAGTAATTGATTGTCTCTCTCCCTCCTGCGGAAGATTATTATGTCTACAATCTATCTACATAAGTGTGATGGGCTGTAAATGTATATCTTCTCCCTAAGCGACTATTATATACATAATCTGTTACCTTTTTCCATTAAGCTAATGAATGGTTGACACTTGTGATTAGAACAATCTGGCATCCTTAAATGTTGTCTTAAAAGTAAAAAATTGAAGTGGTCCATAGTCAAACCTACTGAACAACATCTGTTTTGCATTCAGCATATGGTAAAAAGTTCTTGCTTCCTCCAGACAACAGAAGACATTAAATGGATTATGGCTTGATTCCTCTTCTACTTCAGTCAAAGCAAACTTGCTGAGTCAACAGTTTTGACTATGAGTTTGGCTTATTTAACAACTAAGAAAAATTTTAGAAAGACAAATTGTGGAGATGAAAACTTATTAATTAGTATAAAATACCAAATTTAATCACAAATAATGGCAACACAACTGTATGTAAGTAATAACCACAAATAATGGCAACTCAGTTATATACAAGTAATAAGTTGGATTCCAATCATTGGAATCACTCTGTAAAAAGACATTTGGATTCTTTTCACCAGATAATTCAAAGGATTCAATAAAAGGAGGCCCAACAAAAGAATATATTTTAAATGAACTTTCCTTGGTTCGAAATTCAAAAATATAATCTCCACTTTCAGCTTTGAAATGTATGAAGATATAGGTGAATCCTCTGAGATGCTCCAGATTTGGCCTCTCACATGAAATTCACCCTTATATATTCAACTGAGGCTGGCATTTTTCCACCTTAAAATTCCTACCTTCAAGAAATAACAAACCCAGAAATTTAAAATTGGTATTCATTCCTTAATACTAACTTTTTCTCCTTCCCCACTTTTATATTAGTACTACCATGACTTTTACTACTAAACGAAAATCCTAGAAAAAATACTGGTCTAGACATTTCCCCTTTTTCCTCTAAATTCAGTTTCTCACTGAGGCTTGTCCTCGATTGTTTTCTGCTTGTTCCACTGTGCTACTTTAGTCCACTCCTTTATCACCTCAATCCTAAATTACTATACAGCCTGGTAACTGGTTCCTTTACCTTCAGCAATCTCTGTCCACTTCAGTCAGACTAATCCTTGTGAAACACTGGCTTCATCATGTCAGTAAAGGACTCAAGGACTGATTACAGCTCTCTACTTGGGATCAAGTCCAATTTCCTTCTCTTGACTCTAAGGCCAATCATTCCTTCAACTTTACTTTCTTCTACTTTTCACATACACTCTCAATTGCAGTCTTGTTTATGTTCTCACTATCCTCCTAAAAACTTTTTTAATCCATTTGCTGCCACCAAATTGTAACTTATTCTGCATCATATTCTCCATTTCAATTTCCCAATTCCTGTCTATTCAAAGCTCGCTCATTTTTGACCTTACATAATATATAAACACTTCAAAAAATAATTCTGTCTTCCCTTTCAAGATGCACACATTTTGGCTCTGAAAATGTTTACAAACACATACACATTATCATCTAATAAGTTCGTAAATGGTTTTATTATGGTGGAATGTAACACTGCCTTCATCACACAGCATGTAGTGTATATAGTAAGACTTCAGGTGCTGATTCATATATTGAAATATAATTAAGCATACACAAAACATTTGAAATTTTCAGTAGATATGTTTTGGTTTGGCATAGATTGACCCCACTCCTAGCTCTAGGTTTGAACCATAATGAGATTAGCCTGTGATTCAGATTTTTCTATTTATAAGGATTATTTTAGGGATGGTTAAAAGAACTTAATTTGAGACAACTTGAGACAATGAAAGAATAAATTTCAAAAGTCTTAATAGCTTTGAGAAGAAACTTGCAGTCTTATTTGCTGGATAGGTATGAAGTCTGTAACCATTGTTGTCATTTTCTGATCATGATAACAGCTGAAAATGACATCAGACCCCTATTGGATTTATGTGACATCAGACATTTAACTGAGAGCTTTACATTTATTATTCATATAATTTTACATAGATTGTAAATAGGTACCATTGTTGGACTCTTTCAGATATGGATACTGGGGCCCAGATGAAGAAACCAAGGCTTTAGTGATTAAAACATGGGCAGTTGGTCTAGAGTCTAAGTTCCTACATATACCCTGTATGAGAGGTCACCATATTGATATGATTTAGTCACAATGTAAGAGTGAGAGAACACACATAGGAAAGGACTCCCTTAAGACATTGGTTTATGCATCAAAACTTGCTCGAATCTCTCCACATTTTAGTTACAGTT
The DNA here is from genome assembly GCF_017311325.1 of Ursus maritimus. Lineage (NCBI taxonomy): Eukaryota > Metazoa > Chordata > Mammalia > Carnivora > Ursidae > Ursus > Ursus maritimus. The sequence continues at coordinate 23,673,213 of NW_024424786.1, forward strand.
GATAATATATATCCTATTGCTTGTGGTTTTTATTGTTTGGTTACTTTTGTCTGCTCTACTTATTTACATGTTAAATCAGGTGGAACTCATCATCCTAATTTAATCACAATGTGTTCAGTGAGAGAATGAAAGGTATTCACCATAATGACTAAAAGTTATGAATTTTGGGAGCTCACTACAAAATGGCACCCTAAATCTTTAACTATGACTCACAAATGCAATTTTTATGTGTCATGGTGATTTTTATTTTTCTGTTTTTGATTTAAAGTGGCTAATCACTCATGATTTCATAAAGCAAAACTCACCACATGATAAAATAAATCTTATTTCTATTTCCTGTATCTTGCCTGCTCATACAGTATTGAATAATAAATAGCACACAAATACTGCAAGACAAATCATTTAAATACTATTTGATTCACAGCATCATTAGTGATTCAACACAGCACAATTTATTTTCCTTAATTAAACATATCAATCCCAGGGGATTAGATGGTTTGAAAGAATGTTATTGGCAGTTGATTTATTTATCTGTTGTTTGGTTTGTTGACTTACTCATTTATTACCTCCAGGTCACTGAGCCTGATCAAATTATAGTGGGAAGTTAATATTATAAAATGGGAGTCTCCTGATTTGCATGAGTGACCTGGTTACACTAATCCTGTTCCTTCACATAAGGTATAAACATTAATATCATTAATGTGAATACTTGCACTGAGACATTACTTCAGGCTAGTCCATTAAATGAAATTTCAACATCCTCTTCAAGCAAACCACCCTTCCCAAGCTGATGAGAGTATGTCGGCTATAGATGAAAATATTTTACTGCATTTCTGGGGTTGGTCTAGGAAGAAATTAAAAAGTATGAGTAATGTCCCCCTTTTAACCTTATCTTTCCAAGCCATTTTCTACCATTGGCATCATTTGAGTAATTCCCATTTCAGTTTATTCTGGTTTAAAGTAAAATCATCATATATATTTTTACTAGTTACATATGTACTCTCTTCTCACTTAGCTTCCTGAAATGTACAGATATATTTCTTTTATTGTGTATGTACAAGTAATACATAATGTTAAAAAAAAAAAACAACTCTAAAAGGGAAGGCAGTAAAAGGATATTACTAAGGTCCTTGAAATACAAGGACACATTGCTAGTTGGTCACAGTTAATGTTTTAGACAGATATAAGCATCTAGCTACCTAGTTACTTAGTAATATCAGTTATATTTAAAAAAATTATGATTTCCAATACCTAGACAGGGCTTATGTGTAGTATAAGGTCGATAAATATTTGTCAATATAATTCATTATATATAGGCATATATTTAAATATACATTATTACAAAATCTGTATGTGTACTATTAGACATTTTTTTCTTATCGGCTTTGTGATTTTAAAAGCAATAATATATTGAGATAATCTTACAGTTTTGCCTATATTACTATAAGACTTGACAATTATCCCCATCTCTGACAGAGGCCAATCCCTGCTCCTTCAGAGTTAAAGGAACTTCTAGCTGGATTAAACTGATGAAAAAATAACTATGTTGTTTCCGTCACAGTTTTGAAGGGGGGCAATCAAGTAGGTTTTTCTAAATGCTAAAATAACAGTAAGACTTTCTCCTTTGCTGAAAATCAGCTTGTATGCCCACTGGTCCAGTGATATATGGCTTCATAATAGACAAATTTAAAATTCAGTAGCATAAACAATATGATTTTTTGTATCTCTCAGTTAAGTGTGTCAGAAATTCAAGTAAGACATGGTTGGACAATTCATTTGCTCACCTGAGATTAACTGGGGTGACATGGGGGAGTTGGGCTGGTCTGGAGTATCCGAGATGGTTTTACTTCCATGTGTGATATCTTAGAGGGGACAGCTAGAAGGGAGGGCTCAGCAGGCCCTTTCCTCCTCACCATGTGATCTCTCTAGCAGGGTAGTCAAACTGATGTGTTGGCTCAGGATGTCACACGACCAAAGTAGAAGGTAGGAATCCTTTGAATTCTAAGCACCAAGCTGGTGCACTCCACTGGTCAAAGCAATTGTAGGTCAGTCCAGATTTAAGAGGAGAGGCTATTTACCCCACCTCTTGATGGTCTAATTTTCAGCCATCTTTAAGTTGCCATGCTGAAAATAACCAAATCCAATTTTTTTTTGTTTTCTACAGAGGAAAAAAAATAGAAAAGGTACTTGAAAATGATGTCTATAGGACATTAACTTCTCAATTTTTTAATACTTTCATCTCACACAAAGTATATGAAAATAGATTGCGTTTTTTAAAAAGAAAAAGAAGACAACCCTCAATTTGCTCTTCCTCCATAAACAAATCCTTAGGAAGAGGGGGAAAAAAAAGAAAACCTATAGTGGTTTAATTTATGCATGTTAATGGTAAAACAGGGTAAAAGAGCAACACATTATTCCTGATAAGGTTATATCCTCTTTTACTTTTTTTTTTTTTTTGCATTAACAGAATTTCCAAAGTATGAGACTCTTAAGTAACTAAAATAAGAGAATCCTATTTCTCTAGTTATCTTATTTGTTATACATTTGAGAATATAAATAAAAGGAGTAACCATCTATTGATAAGGAGATCTTATATGTTTTAGCTTGGCTGCAATTTAATTTCCTCTGCTCTTGAATTTCCGTAACCTTCTGCAACATTCATTTTATATTTAGAGTGTCTTTTTTTTCCTTTTTTTTCGAACCAATTTAAAGTAGTCTGTTTTTGAGAAGCTCCTGAGAATATTTGAAAAGCTATCTTCTTAATCTTATTGGATTTCCACTTTTGATTGTGTATACCTGAAAAATGGGCCTCGGAGCCTCATCTGGCACTCACTGACATTTCATTATTATATCAGTGAAGATGCTTCAGTGTTGAGAAGTCCCCAGGAAATGTAGTGATAGTTCTTTATATTTTTGAAAATTCCATGAGCAAAAGCTTTAAAAAATTCTTACTTCTGACTTCATCGAGAGGCTTAAAAAATGTTGAACAGATAGGGTACATATTTTCCATCTTGATTTTTTTCCCCAATTGTAATAGGCAGCAGTAGGAATCTTTACCAAATGCCTTCTTCAGCTTATTTCCTGCTTCCTGTCCATTTCAGATTCTAATCTTTAATCCTACTACATTCATTTTTAAGCTCATTGGCTGTCATATGTCTCTTTTGTCTGTCACCGGACAACTCTTCTTTTTTATTTTAATCATGGTGCATTTGGAGAAATTCTGGTAGAGACAAGGATCACTAGGGAGAGATCTGACCTAGGTTTCACAAAAAGGAAAGCCGTGTTTTAGTGAGATGTGGTGACAGGTAGTGATGTGATGGTGTAGAACAAAGGAAACAAAACCATTTGAAAGAACAAATAGAAAAGAAGCATCTCAAAATTTCCCCTCCCAGTTCAGCAGCACTGACAAGAGTAAGGTTAGGATGGGTGTAAGAACTAATAATAATAATAGTAATAATAATAATAAAAGTGATAACATGTAGAAATTTAAGGGAGTCAAGGAGATGTAAAGATAAAAAAAATTTTAATTTAATTTAACTGAAAGGGAGTCAAGGGTCAAGAAGACAGATAAAAGACCATTTTAACTGTAATTAGTATATTAATTTATGTAAATAAGAGTATCTATTTTGATAGGATTTCATATTACCTACATTCTGATGGATTTGTTTGATGTTATAAACTAAACCAAGAAATATTTATAAACATTATTTCATTATATTCCATTGCAAATATTTTTTTTTTAATTTTATTTTATTTGCTTTGTGAGAGAGAGAGAGAGAGGGGAGGGGCAGAGGAGAAGCGAGAGAGAGCATCTTAAATAGGCTCCACAGCGTTTGATACAGGGCTTGAGCTCACGACCCTGAGATGATGACCTGAGCTGAAATCAGAATTGGACACTTAACCAACTGAGCCACCCAGGGGCCCCAATTTTAAACACTTAAAGAAAAAAAAAAGGAGTCTATTTACATTTAGAAATTGGCTAATGAAAGATAAAATACTGAGGTACAAAAGAGTCAATATTGGTAAGATAATGTTTAATTTGTGTAAGTGGCAACAATTTCTTTTGACTCCGTTCTCAGCACAACCACACACTATATATTTTCTGCCAAAATTACTCTGGGCATAATAATTTTGTAGCTCCGTCTCTCAGAAAAAGATAGATTTTACTTCCCCAGTATGATCTGATGTTAAAAAATGATTAGGTTTAATCAAAAGAATCCGGGAAAGAATCAGACCTATGCAACATAATCATCAACAACATCATCTATGGTATTTAATAAATTGTAGCAACAGATAAAAGGAAATAAGCTTTAAGTATAAAGCATATCATAGCACACAGGTATATAAAACAGGGCTAATTATTCACTACTTTTATTTAGCTGCCCATTAAAAACTTAGTATATATCTAAAAAGAGATGCCATTTATTTATGTAAATAGACACCAAGTTCCTCCATTGTGTGTGGGGGTGGGGGGGATAAGAAGGGAGATACTGAAATTTAGGATGTATTTAGAATTAGTTTCAAGGAGTTTATCCTATTTATGGTTCATCCTATTGGAATCCCACCTGCAAGCCTTAATTAAAATGAAGACTCACTTGAAAAGGCTGGAGTAGTTGCTTCAAGCATGGGGCACATCAGCTCAGCCAATGGTTAGAACTCTAGGATAATATTTGGCTACAGGAAGATTTGGATCTACCACTTACCAGCTATATGTTGGGTATGGTACGTAAACCTTGTAAGCCTTCATTCAGTTCCTATGGAGTCAATAACAACTATCAGGTGACCTTTGTTAGAATGTTTAACAAGGTGTCTGCATATATTAATTTCTCAGTTAAGGTCTACTGTTGTCATTGTTGCTAGTACTTGGAATGCCCCCAGAATCCCAAGTTTACTCCTACTGAATGTGCTGACTGTTGAGAATCCAAAGGCAGCTACCATATTCTTCTGTAATTTTAAAGATGTCTGTGCATTTGCCCATGTGTAGCCCCAATATACATAATATTGCTTAAAGACATACACATTGAGGCTATGAAAATTAAGAGCAGTAAAAGGAAAGACAAAGATATTACAGTAAAAATGAACATAAGGCAAGAATATAAGAGACTGATTCTTGATATACAAAGCAACTGTATGGATACATACCTTTTAGGTATGTATCCAGGAGAAATCTTAGTGCCTTCTTCAGGTCAAATAAATAATGGGTAATCTGTCTACTCAATATCCTGATCCTAGTTACTGCCACTGTAAAAGCAGAAGCCTCCTAAGGTTAAAAAAAAAAATCACTAGAATCAAGAATAGTTTATTACACAGTAAAAAAGACCATTTTAAATCATAGGATTGAAGATGCATAATATATAGGCAGTTTCCTTCCTTCTATTGTGACTACGCCCATTTCCCACCCTTTACTTCATTTGGGGGGGGAAATTTCCACAAGTAATAGAGAACATACAAGTAAGATATTTATTTTATTTACTTCAATTTGAGAATTTTTCTAAAGAGGAGTTTATGAATGAACCAAAGGCATGAACATTAGTCATCAAATTACGTAAGGATTTCAAGACCTTTGAGAAACATGGATCATACTGTAAGTCACTCATAAGAGATTATCAACAGAATAACACCTGGCCACACAAGGATTTTCAAATTTTCTATCAGAACCAAGCATTGAAAAATATATCAAAGATTCTATGGGAACAACCTTCTATATTATTGCTTCATCAATGTTTGGAGATTCTATTTCTACTCTAACTGGCCAACAAAATTCACTACAGCAGCAAGAGTAGGAAATTCAAATATTCGAGCAAAGTAAGGTATATGCTAGTACGTTTGCTCTTACCAAACAAAAAATCAGATTAATGAGGAAGTTTGATAAGAGTCCACAACTGGTTAATATTCTTTGCATGTGAAATTAGTGGTTCATCATTAATCATGTTTAGTTGTACCTGATTTTTTTTTCTGTAGACTTTAATATGCCAATTTTATTACAGTGGCTGTTCTCAGGAGGTTTATAACAATGATCACAGCTCTGTTAATTATTCCACATATTTTGGGATTGTTTCAAAGTCAATGTATTTTTTTTTTCTTTTTAAGCAAGGTTATCAGTAGGGAAAAAGAAGAGATGACGTATTTAAATGACTTCCATTATGTTAAGAAGGCTTTAGTATTAGATTTGGTTATTTTAATAATTATATAGTTCATATTTATTATTTTCCAAGTAGAAAATTCTTTGTACCTACTGATCTTTTCCATTTCTTTTGCTTCATATTTGAACAAGAGGAAAAAATCCTTAATTAATACAATTTTTGTTCTTCAACCTTGCAAGGAGTGAGTCTCAACAGAACAGAGGCATCATAAAATCCACTTCAAACTTCTGCTATTATGGAAAGCAATTTTGAGAGTGCTGGATTATCATCTGCAGAGTAATTTATGACAGAATAATGATATTGAGATATCTATATGGAGATGAGAAATTAGATCAATTTTACATATTTGGTGAAAAGTATTTCTCAGAACCTTAAGACAGTCCTAAAATTCTCTTGATCTTCTCACTAGCCATCAAAGTTAAACTATGATACTTTTAACAAAAGAACGCTGTCCTCTGGCCATAGGTCCTGTTATGGACTGACCAGGGTGTATGATGAAGAATTGAATGAGAGAGTAGGTTCTGTCTGGTTTAAAGGATTAAATCAAATGTTTAGACTGGAATAATATAATGGTGGTGGTGCTCAGAGGAAAGTCAGAGGAATCAGTTATGTTATTATAGACTGAACAGAAACAGGAAATCTAGGCCAATTATCAGGGAGGCAGAATGTTTTATGAAGTAAGAGCAAGGAGTTCTCCTTGGAAATTAAGGTATTTAAATAAGACTTGCAAAAAAGCATTTTCTTATGTCACGCTGTGATTTATATCTGAGTAGTTACTCTGTTAGTTTGTTCATCTTAGGCTTAATGATCTTCTGTGTACTTCCCTTAAGGGCCTAAAAGTTATTGTCATATTTTTTTTAACAAAAGGAAAACACTTAGACTTAGAAAAATTAAATTCCACGGAGGCTAGATCATTGTTATGGATCTCAGATCAGAATTGTGGGTTCTTAGATCAATTTCCTCTTCATGATATTGATTCCTAATTTCCTTGTGTATTGATGGGATTTTATGTTTCCTAATGTTTATATCTGTATGATGATGAATTAAGAGTAAAACAAGCTATAGAAACACACTTTCCTCCATTTCCTCACAAACTATAAGGTAGCTATGCAAGGCCCACCAGATATACAGTTTTAAAGAAACTAAAAACTGCTACTATATTCCCAATTACATCATAGATGAGTCTTTATGTTACCTTCAGTGATTCTCATTTAGGAAAAATGTTAGTGTCTCTTTGTAGGTAGGGATTTGTTATGTACCTCCTGAATGAGAATATGGATGTGACTGACTTTAAGGACATTCAAAATATGAAAAGTTTACAAACCAGTAAATTAAGGAGTGTTTACTCAATACCCAGTGATTCTTCATGTGATTGACAACTGTCTGCCACTTCAATGACCAGACTCGTGTTGAAAGTGTGAGAACCTCTAATGCATTTAAATATTTATGACTCATGCACATCACAGAACTACTGTACTTTTAATTTATTTTTAAATTGTTCACTTACATGTGGTTTTGATTCTGGTGATCAAGGCATAGAGAAGTAGGAGAGGTTAGGTATTTTAAGAAATGTTTCTTCTATATCAGAATAAAAATACATAAAAAATTTAAAAATTAAAATTAAGAACAACATACATAAATATAACTAATGAAAGACATGAACGAAATATTCTATAGTCTGGTTTTTAATATTTAGAAGTGAATTCTCAAATTTTAGTCCATATACAGTCTTCAGGAAATTCTCATTTTTAATAGGGACATGTGCCTACATGCATATAATTCATTTACAATTCAGAAGTGGTGCAGCTATGGTTAAAAGTTACAAAAATGTACACTAATGCTAAGTCTATACTTGGCAAATTTTGTTTATAAGACATTATATAGCTCTCTATGAAATGCTTTATATTTCTTTTGAATTTTTTTAAGACTCTGCCACTGTTAAGTCTGTGAAAAAAGGACAATTGCTAGTTTTTTTTTACTTTGATGGCTTAAAAAAAATGAGGCACGAAGCCTTTCAGTGACTGATCTACCACTCTAAAATCTAAAAAAAAAAAAAACTCCCTCGAGTTTTTACATGTAAGTATTTGTGTTCACTAAGATGATTTATGTACTCAACTCATTAAAGTATTTTAAAAGGATCCTCAGCAAGGTTAGCATTAGACAAGGAAATTAATTCAGTGCTGAGAATATAAATAGAACACTATAATCATAAAAAAATAATAGAAATCAGCGCTTTCTTATCCAACATAAACTCCTTTCAAAAAAAAAAATCAACCAGCTTCCGTAATTACATTTTTATTGTCTTTTTTTATTTATGCCATATTCCTCTGGTAGGTAAGCTTGTAATTACAGACAGCTCTACCTTGTGTATTTAAATTAAAATCAAACGGACCCAAACTGCCAGGATATTTTTTTCCTTTTGTTCAGTAACTAAACAACAACAAAAAAGATTAAATCTGGTTCTTGAGAAAAAATTAAAATTGATGGACAGAAAGATTGCCATAATTCAATGTATCGATTAAAGGAAAAGATAAAAGATCTTTTGTTTTTTTGCTAGACACGGCACTCAGTGTTCTGTAAAAACTGTCACGTTTCAAGATGACCTTATGAAAAATATATATACTTTTTCAAACTGTTAATTTTGCTACTATCAGAAATTCCAACACAAGGGGACTCAGGACAAAAGGTTCTTTAATAGCTCTCAAATGTGGGAAGTCCGGAAGTAAGGGTAACTTCAGAAGGCAGATCCAGTGGTTCAACGGCATCCCTGAGGTAGTAGTCTCTTCATTCTCTCCTCTCTGAGCTCCATATCACTGGCATCATGCTAAGACAGTTCTGTGTGGAAAAACATTGGTAATAATTCCTAGTGCTACAGGCTTCTTTGTGGTAGGAGAAAGAAATGTATTCTTTGTCCCACTATTCCATGTGTTCTTAAATTTATTCTATCTGGATTGGCCTGAGTCACAGATGCTTTCCTGACTCCATCATTTTGGCCAGAAAGATGAAATGTGGTAATTGGTTAAGTCACTAATGTCCCACACTGGGCTGTTTGGGAAATAGGTAGTTATCCAAATGAAATTTGGGTGTTATTAGATGAGGACAGTTAGAAAATACTGGCAATGTTGGTCAATGAGGAATGTCCACTAGAATGTTAGGATCTCTATTTTTTTTTCTTTTTAAGATTTTATTTATGTGAGAGAGAGAGAGCAAGACAGAACACAAGCAGGGGAAGAACATAAGCATGAGGGAGAGGGAGAAGCAGATTCCCCACTGAGCAGGGAGCCCAATGCAGGGCTTGATCCCAGCACCCTGAGATCATGACTTGAGCTGAAGGCGGATGCCACCTGACTGAGCCACCCAGGTGCCCAGGATCTCTCTTTAATAAATGAGGAAACAAAGGTTTCAAGAAATCAAACAGCTTAACAGTGTTTACCTGGAGTTGAAGTCAACTCCATACTTAAAGTTTCTCATAACTTCAGTTCTGTAAATTTCAACTCCATGAGAAAGACTGGATTTTATACATTGCCATGAGTAAGTACATGCCACACTATTCCATAGGTATTTGGTTTGTCTGTTCCACATTTACTGGATTTATTAGCTGACTTTCTAAGTGTTAGGTAGCTATCTTTGAAAAATTAATAAAGTTTGTAATTTCAGGTTTTTAGTAAAAAACAGATGATTTTAGAAAACATATACCTACATTATGAAATGGATTGTGTTCAGGTTATTAAACTATTAAGGCTAAATATAGATTAAGTAATATGGCAACTGTTCTCCAAAGACATTGTCTGACAACTACTCTCATTTCTTTATGTTCATACCACACCTCACATCAAGAGGTGGAACTTATTTACCTTCCCTTGGAATCAGAGCTAGCCTTTAGGACTGGCTTCAACCAACAGAATATGGCGGAAGTGACATTCTAGAAACTCAGGCTTTAAGGTGACTGGCAGCTTTCACTTTCTAAAAGCCACAGTGTGAGGAAGCCTAAACCTACAAGGCAGTCATATGGAGAACTTACTGGCTCTGATTGTCAGTCCCATTCTATTCCTACCCAGCAGCCAGGACCAACCCATGTAGTGGCCATCTTTAACATTTCAGGCCAATTTGCGATTGGTCTGATGGCCTGGCATTCCATGGCTATCTGAACTTTACCCAGTCAATATCAGATGGAGTGGAAGAACTGCAGGGCTGAGCCAAATCACCTCAGACTAGTGAAAGATATGAAAATTTTTAAGTTCCTCTGTTTTGTTATGGTTTGTTGTGCAACAATAGACGACATATGTGATGCAATATAGTCAATATAGGTGATACGGTTCTTTAATTTGCAATCCCTGCTTATTATACCATTGGTTTAAAAAAAAAAGGCAAAATTTGACTCTGTCTGAACTCTGTTCTTTTTTCCTAGGTACACTTTTCTGCTTCCTACCATGTCAATGCACACCCTAGTTTGGTCTATACTTTCTAGTTCTAGTTCTATTAAAAATTTAGAAAATTCTCAATCTCTCTTCAAACTGAGAACATTCAGAATTTAAAAGAAATATATTCATATTATTGTATTTAGAGCTATTTCTGTCTCTTTTAATAACTGGACAGGTTCATGCAAAGCTTCATTTAAGGAAAAACCCAGTGTCTGTCAAAATGTGCTTGGTGGGATCACCTGTCGCTATTGCTTAGAACTATTTATTTATTTTTTTATTTTATTGCAGGGTTGGGTTTTTCTTCTGATTGAAAGTTTACAGACCTTCTTGACTTATGAGGTTAAGAGATGAGATTCTGAGGCACGAATCATTTTAACGACATTCTTCTAAACTAGAAAAAAATTTTGATTGTTACGTTTTATATAATCCTATAAACCTTCCCCTCCCATTCTTCACTACTCTATTTCCAGGAATTTTGTTTATGATCATGTTATATCCATTTTTATGGGGTCTATATTTGTATGAAGCATATTTTAAAATTTTTGACTAAATGAATTAATGTCAGGCAATTAATTATAGGTTATATGATTCCACATTTTTTTTTAATCTTTCATTTTTCTGACCTGAGCAAAGCCAATAAAGAGACCAGAACTGAATTAGGAGAGAAGACATTACATATGATAGTCTGAAAGACATTAGCAGTGGCTGTCATGGGATTTACCATTTTTAGTATTCAATGTATCTTTAACATAATGTACAATCCATAGTGCACCATAAAAATGCAAGTTATATTTTCTATGTAAGCTTGCTTTAATTACATGGGCAAATAACTTTTTAAAGAAATTTACTAGAGCCAAGTTTGATTAGAATGAGTATGTGCTTCTTGCATAGACGAATTAGAGGTATGCTCTATACTATCCTACTATAACATTCATCCCATTTCTAGGCAGAACATAATTTTAGATTCTCATTAAGAACCTCTAATCCTATGTAAAGCACATTTACTAATCATCGTATTAAACGAGTTTTTGTATTATCAAAATGCTCGACATCACTTGGCATCAGGAAAACAAAAATCAAAACCTCAATGAGGTACCACCTCACACTGGTCAGAAAGGCTGAAATTGACCTCTGGAAACAATAGATGTTGGCGAGGAAGCAGAGAAAGGGGAACCCTCTTACACTGTTAGTGGGAATGCAAACTGGTGCAGCCACTCTGGAAAACAGTATGGAGGTTCCTCAAAAAGTTAAAAATAGAGCTGCAACCCAGCAATTGTGCTACTAGGTATTTATCCAAAGGGTACAAACATAGTGATTCAAAGGGGCACATGCACCCCAATGTTTATAACAGCAATGTCCACAATAGCCAAACTATGGCTGTAGCCCAGATGTCCATTGACAGATGAATGAATAAAGAAGATGTGATATACACAACACACACACACACACACACACACACACATATACAGTGGAATATTACCCATCAAAAAATGAAATTTTGCCATTTGCAATGATGTGTATGGAACGAAAGGGTATTATGCTAAGTGAAATAAGTCAGTCAGACAAACACCATATGATCTCACTCATATGTGGAATTTAAGAAACAAAACAGATGAACATAGGGGAAGGGAAGGAAAAATAAGATAAAAACAAAGGGAGGCAAACCATAAGAGACTCAACTGTAGAGAACAAACAGGGTTGCTGGAGGGGAGGTGGGTGTGGGATGGGGTAATTGGGTGATGGCTATTACGGAGGGCACTTGATGTAATCAGCACTGGGTGTTAAATGCAACTGATGGGTCACTAAGTTCTACCCTTGAAACTAATAATATACTACATGTTAAATAAACTGAATTTATATAAAAAATTTTTAAAAATTCAGGTGGCAAATAGGTATCCCCAACCAATGTAGAGCATTCTAAATGTCATTGAATTTTGTCTAAAGCCCTCTCCTGGAGTATGGCATTTAAGGAGGCGCCAAAAAATTCAGCACTCAAAATAATAGTTTAATGTAGCATTTTTTTTTAAAGATTTTATTTATTTATTTGACAGAGATAGAGACAGCCAGCGAGAGAGGGAACACAAGCAGGGGGAGTGGGAGAGGAAGAAGGCAGGCTCCCAGCAGAGGAGCCTGATGTGGGGCTCGATCCCATAACGCCGGGATCACGCCCTGAGCCGAAGGCAGACGCTTAACCGCTGTGCCACCCAGGCGCCCCTAATGTAGCATTTTTAAAAATGACAAAGAACGCAAAAATTCCATGATGAACAAAATCTTAAGTATTTAAAAAGGAGGTCAGTAGTGTTGACTTATCCTTTCGTCTCAAGCCCCCAAATGGCACAATGTGACACAGCTCACAGCCTGCGCCCTCAAGGACTTCGCCTTAGGGGGAGACAAAGAAGTAGAGCAGAGGTAAATGGAGTGTTGGGTCACATTGGAAGCACATATCTATCACTACTGTTGGCATGATAGACTAACTGATGCCTTCCAGAAGAAACAACACTGCCATTGCTGCAGCTGTGCTTAAATTACTTTTATGGAAAGAAATACCTGATACCCAGATCTACCCAGAAGAGTTCTCCTAAAGATCATTATCCCTTCAAGTATCTTCTTCTCTCTCTTATTATTAATTGGTTAGGAGAGAAAGAGCTAATTGTTTCTAATTTGAATTTGATGTGCTCCTATCTAATTTGCAATTAAAGAGTTTTTTTTTTAACAAAGTTAATGAATCTTCATCCCCTTCATCTGACTATCTCTGTTACATTTTTGCAAATCAGCATACACACACAAATGGTACATTTTCATTGAGTTGTCTGACCTAACAAGCACTAAACATTTGTGATCTAATTTCTCTGAAAGCTTCAGCATTTTGGTACTGACATATTGCTAATGTGAAGAAATATGACTTTATTCTGCTGACTACTAATTAATCTTGATAATTATATCATCCCTCAAGCATATTCAAAATCAGATGTGAGAAATAGTGGCTAAGAAGTAAAAAACGTCTTTATCTGCACAAATGTCTTGCTATCTAGAAGAGACTTGAACTAAAGCCTCACTTGGAGCTAAGTGGTTGATTTGGCAATTATTGTTCTCAAATTAAGAGGGTTTAAAGGAAAAGGATATTAATTTGCATGTGTAGTTAGCACATTGTGTTTCAATGAGACATTGATATGTTCTGAGAAAAAAGTTTTTAATAAATATTGTATATAAAACCACAAAATTCTAAACAGTTACATAAGTAATTTTATCTTCCCAATAACTCCACCAGGATGATATTTTTTAACTCCAATTTTATGAAAAATAAAAAGAGACATGGATGGTTTAGGTAACTTATCTAAGCTTAGGCAGTCAGCTTAGAGCTAAGGTATCCAAGCCGGTATTCAAAGTACATCTCTTCTTAATGCAAATTCCTTTGCTTACTGTGTTTAGCACACTTCCCACTTCATATATATTTCGTCTTCTTATGTGTTCCTAAAGGCTCCCACAACAAATTGCTGCAGGGTGGTTTACAACAACAGAAATTTATTCTCTTGCAGTCCTGGAGGCTAGAAATCAAAATCAGGAAGACCTCAATGGGGTTGGTTCTTTGAGAAGTATTTGAGGGTGAATGTTTTCCATGCCTCTCTCCTAGCTTCTGCGGGCTCCTAGCAATCCTTGACATTCCCTGGTTTGTAACTGCATTAACTTTGATCTGTGGTTTTCTGTCTGTTTCTCTGTGTCTCAAATCTCCCAGTCTTTTTTTTTTTTAATGTTAGTCACCATCCCGTACTTCATTAGTTTTTGCTGTAGTGTTCCATGATTCATTGTTTGTGTATAACACCCAGTGCTCGTTGCAATATCTCCCACTCTTTACTCTTGTAACAGTTGTTGGATTTAAGATCCACCCTAAATCCAGGATGATTTCATCTCAAGACCCTTAATTATATCTGCAAAAACCCCGTTTCCAAATAAGATCACATTCATAGGTACCGGAGTTAGGACTTGGCCTTATGTTTTGGGGGGCTACAATTCAGCCCACTAGGTAGGTTTTATGTTTTGTGTTGATGATAATACAAAAGTATAAATACATCACCAATTATGAAATAGGTAGAAATCAAGTTATGTATAATAATTGATTGTATTAGGAGTCCACAAAATCATCACTCTTTCCATATAAGAGGTTGCAAATACCAGAGACAAGCATTTAAAGAGATCGTATCAAAGGAAGAAAATAAGATCTTGATTGGGTTTATTATGTGTTTTTGCTTTAGAGACCATCACAGGTGGGAGTGAGATCACTGTTAAGCATCAAAAAAGCAGACAGCAATAAACTATACTGGATGCTGAGGAGATAACTTATTTTTGCTTCTTTTTGGCATTACCCACAGAATGCAAAGAGGTTCATGCAGGGCAGTACACCCTGCAATTAATGAACAAAAGGCACAAATTCTACTGGACGGCATGGTTTACTAACGAGAGAAAGAGTGGATTCGCTACTTTATTTTTGAAGCATAATGCATAACCTTTTAGAGAATTCTTTCCGACATTGTCATCCCATCTCTCTCCAATCATTTTTGATATTTAGGCTCAGCCATGCAGAGCTAACAGTTATTAAGGGGAGAAGTGTGTGCCAGCCATGCATCTGGTTTAACAGAACATGACTAGTATACCTGAAGAATAACATAAATGTCAGAAAAAAGAAATCTATTGAATGTTGAAAAAATTCTCTTTTTTTATGAGGACTTCCAAGTATACCAGAACATACATGTTTTAATATATTTTGTGACTCCAATAATGATTCAGTTTATTGGCTTTGAACCAGTAGATTTCAGAACCCAGTTGCAGACTGGGTCATTCAACATCATAACTGGGGAAGAACCTTATGTCCCAGATAATAGAATATTCATTTGCATGTAGAAGCAGTGCAGATAATTGAAAGATTTAAAAAGTAGATCAGTATAAGAAAAGTTATGAAAGGGCTGTTAATTTATTTGAAGAAGTGAGAGTCTGTTATGGCATTTTCAAGTAGGAACGTGATTACTACAGGAAGAGTGGAGAATAATCCAGCAATAATGAAGAGGACACCAAGATCTAATTGTTTAATTACAGAAAGAAGATTTTCATGAAATAATTTATGAGGAGATTGATTCAGGGTTGATAGTTTTTTGAGTGTGGCACCAATCAGAGATTGAAAGGCTACTACAGAAGATGAATAACTTTCAGATTTACTCTTATCGAGTGGGTCAGTTCCAGACAAGATAGCATGGCTTAGAGTAATAGCTAGGTGATCAGGGATTAATCAAATTCATTCAGGAGTTCAAATTCATATTCTTTGGGGCACCTGGGTGGCTCAGTTGGTTAAGTGGCCAATTCCTGATTTGGGCTCAGGTCATGATCTCAGGGTTTTGAGATTGAGCCCTACATCGGGCTCCAGGCTGAGTCTGTATCAGTATTCTCTCTTCTTCTGCCCCTCCCTCTACTCTCTCTCTCCCTCCCTCCTTTTTATTTAGTATATAAATAGGTCAGTATTAATTTTCCAAAGTGCTGAAAAGTGCATGAGGGAACCTGGCACATGGAAAAGAAGGAGCCCTGAGTGTGGGGAAGACAATCTATGGTCACCTGTATCTCACTCAACGTGTAGCTATCTAGTCTATTCAACTTTGCTGCTCTCATTCTTTTTCTTCTTTGTATTCCCTCCATATTCAATGACTGATCTCCATTTATGGCAGTTTATTTGCTCCTCAATTCCTCCCTAACCATTCTCAATGATCATGCTTGAAGAACACGGACAGGGACATGAAAGATGTTATGCCCACTCTTCCTTAGAAACCTATCCACCTTCTCTGTACTTATAGTTTAACTACCCATGGGAACGGGTAGTTCCCACAGAATGGGTACACACCAGCTGTAAGTCAAGGAGTTCTGGTGCAGTTTTCTCCTTTGCACATCTTAGTTGCTACAGTTATATATGTATATAATTTTCTTCCTCTAGCACATTAAATATATGTATCAAATACTTGGGAACAAAAGGTGTTTATATAATATGTGGGTGTATTGTTCCAAATGGCCTGTAGTCATACATCTCTACTGAGGCATTGTCAGTGGGAGCAAATAAGTATTTGGATGACACCTATTCGTATTAGTCAGATAAAGGTGTGATTGCTGTTTTGCCTGCCAAGAGAAAAAAAAATCGTATTTAAAAATAAAATTGCAGCTATTTCACAGGATACAGAAGAAACGAACAACTCTACAAAATATTAATAGCAGCAGAGAAGGTGAACAAAGCTAATGTAAACACCTACTCTGTGAAATGAATTGTGTAAGACACTGCAAATATCTCTCATTTATTTCTCAAATACCCCGAGAGACATTTATAAACAATTCACATTGACATTGTCCCTGTATTTTAAATATTAGGAAACAGAGGCAGAATGAAGTTAACTCATTCACCCAAGGACACACAATGTAATATCAGCATAAATTCACTTTTGTCTAACTCAGAGCCCTGGCTCTCTCCATGGCCTCACATTCCCCTGCTGTGAGAGGTTATGGTAACTCTTTGACATTTTCCAGTCTTAGTCTAGACACCCTCAGTCAACTTATTTAGGAATCTTTGCAACAAATTATTTATTGGTGAAGAGCCGGATACAATAGTATTAATTTACATTCTCAGTTTCTTTCTGCATGGGGTGTCTATCTGTTACAGGTCACATCTTCTACCTATTTCTATTGTCCTTAACATCAAGGCCAGATAGAGCTTCTATTTGGAGTCACATGTAAACACATTTAAATCAAATCTCTATCTCTTATAAGCTATGTGATCTTGGGCCGTTTACTGATATTTCTGAATATGTTTGTTTTATATATACAGGATGATAGAATGATATTACCTATCTATTATAAGGGTTCTTCAGGAGATAAGATGTAATAACATGTAGACATTCCCTACTCAATCCCTACACTCAGTTGGCATGCAATTTATTTTACCTTCTTTCTTATCCTTCTAAGTTCAATTACTATATCTTTGTGCAAATGTGAATTTCAAGGTGATAGTATATAGAAGTATACAAGATTAGGGAGTGCTGATGGATTTCTTTGAGGGCAAAATTAAAGCAATCAGTAACTGGTGCTATATAAGCCAGAGAAGCATGGGATACTTTTCAAGACACTCCATTAAAATGAAGATGCTGAGTTTAATTGTCAGAACTGAAATTCTCAGCGTTAATACCGACAACATTTATTTCCACCATTCCTAAATTTAAAGATGGTAAGGCTGGAGTGGGCAGTTTCCATATGCAAAATGGATTTTTGTGCATTTGTGCATATAGTTATTTTTAAGACAATATATGTATTTGTAGTTTTCAGGTTACCTGCTATTTCTGAGAGTTGGTGTAAATAATGTGGTGGCTCTACTCGTGAACTCAACCAATGGTGCAACCATTTAAATACTGACATGCTTCAGTAAAAATAAATATAATTCAGAGAAAGTTTCATGAATATTCCCCAACGAACTGAAAAAAATTATATGAAGCAAGATATTATTATGGGAGGATTCTATTGTCTGTGCTGTGCTTTGGCAAGGTTTTGGGATACAGTCATTAAATAGGTTGGCTGTAAATTTGTTTCACTGGTTAATTAAATCCAAGAGTTTGCAGGAAAGGCTGTCATATTATGTTGAGTTTAATTTCTTAAAACACATCGATCTTATGGAATTTGTTAATGAGTTCTGAAAAGGTAGTTGGGAGCATTGGCAAAAAGTACCTGATCTCTTTTTAATCCAAGGCTGCTGCTTCCATTCTAATTTTCATTTTCAAGTTTGAAAGGAGTATATGGTTGTTGTTTTTATTTGGTTTTGCAAAGCAGAATAAACTAAAACGCTCTCTCTATAATCTCTCAGCATAAAATCAGGAGGAAAAAATGGCATTTCAATAATCCCTTAAGAAAGCAAATAGGCATAAGCATTTGTGGAACATTATTTATAAACAAGAGATTATACTAGGAACTGTGTAAATAATCATTGAATTCTGCTACAGTCCTCCAGTGTGAAGATAATTTGTCTCCTTCTCATCCATGTCACTGCCCTATTACATAGTTAATGAAGCTAAAGAGCAGGGAGAATAAGAGACTTGACCAAGGCGGACGTGTGTTGGCATTGATGGTGCTAACATGTGAATTCAGGTTCCTTTGACACTGCAGGAGAAAAAATTATTTTTCCTGTTTCATTTCTTCTTCCAAAATGTACCTTAGGGAAAAAGATGCAATTGATTAAGTGGAAAATAGAACTTTGAAGAACAAAATACATGTGCCTACAGCATACTCCTTTATTAGCCATAAGCTTACCAAGGTCTATTACAACATAATTTCCAAGAATTTTAAATTTAAGTGATATCTTCCCAAACGAAATATTTACTAAAGGGTGAAACAATTTAGATGATATACAATATCATTGATAAAGCTTTTCTGTCTTACCTAAATATAAGGTATATATTTGGAAAAACCACCTACTGAAATGTAGAAGAAAAATACAATTTAGCACTGTCTTACCAAATATTTGGATTTATTTTATTTTAAAAAAAGTATTTAACTCAAGCTACATTATATGCAAATACATTTCAAAGTAGGTCCGTATAGATCACTTGTAGGGAAGAAACAGAAAAATACAGATGTGAAAAAGTAACAATGTAAATACCATATTGGCAGGGTTCCAAAAGCTGCAAAACAAATGATACTCTTCTTTATGTCGTACAAGCCTGTTATTATTTCGTCTTAGAAATTGCAATTCAGTACTAGTGCTTAATATGTCTGAGAAAGCTGTACCAGATATATGTGAAAGGAGTAGAACTGTCTTATCTTTGCTTTCTTAATATACATCAGGCAAACGGGATGTTGCTAAATGTCATTTCTAAAGCAAATACACACACTTCACCCTAAAGTAGACCTGGTACTGTAGTATTCCAAGGAATTGTTTGGTAGATGGGGGAGAGGGGGGTGTGATTTGTTTTAGAAAATTATGCTTACCTTAATTACATCATAAACATTCTAACTGTGCTTAGCATGCATTTTTGGTTGTTTCCTAACAGATACAAACTACAAATGCGCGGTAAAAGTAGATGAGCTAGGAAACCCAAGACTTCCCAAACTGAAATTCTTCCTTGGAAGTTTTATGTGAATAGGCGGTTTGCAAAAGGCTATCCAATATTGTTTTATATCAAAAAAAAAAAAAAGAAAAAAAAGCACTGACTTCAATTTTGAAAGGGGAAAATCACAAAGGGTACTAGACAGATCTGGGGAGGCAAAGAGAAATAAAAGCTAAAACTTAGTGAATGGTTACTTTGTTCCAAGAACTGTATAAGGGAACTTTATATTAATTATTTCATCTTGTCCTCAGACAGTCTGATAGGAAAGCATGCTTGGTTTTATTTTGCCTGTGAGCAAACTCCATTTCCATTTCTGAGAAGTAATAGCAATAAGAATAAATAACTAACTCAAGTTAGAGATAACTCCTTCCAATAGACACAGAGACGAATTAACTTGCCCAGCTAGTAGAGAACAGAGCTGAAATTAGGACCTAGGTCGGCTTCACCCCCAAGGTCATGCTTTTTCTATGCCATTGTACTTTTTACTACTTATCAGTACTTCTGGAAATTTATCAACTCATTGGGATTCATGTGTTCTGGGATATAATATGTAATATGAAGTCGATGTCTTAGAAAATGACATGATGGTTTAAGAAAAGTTTGAATAAGTAGTTTCCCAAAGTCATTCTGTGATGATCTTTGGCCTTGAGAAACTTGTATAATGACATAGAAAACAAAAGATCAAGGCCTATCAGCCAGTATTCTAAAAACATCTACAGTGATTTAATCTTTTAAAGACCGTATTATTGAATGGTAACTATCAAAATTACTCTTTTCTAATGTCAAAGTGGGCAATTAGGAAAGTGGGCAAGAATAATTGTCCTTTAAATCTGCATTTAATATTTACTGAATGAACCAAGAGCTGTAGAGATCACAGAGGAGCTACATCCCAAGGAAAGAACTATTTATAAGTGTATCTGTCATCCCTATCTGAGATCACTATAACTAAATCCTTTAAAAAAGTTGTTCTTCTAGACGGAATTGGTCACATTACTCAGCTTCATGATCATTAGCATCTGTATTT
This sequence comes from Ursus maritimus, assembly GCF_017311325.1. Taxonomy (NCBI): domain Eukaryota; kingdom Metazoa; phylum Chordata; class Mammalia; order Carnivora; family Ursidae; genus Ursus; species Ursus maritimus. The sequence goes on from NW_024424786.1 coordinate 23,693,917, forward strand.
TATATATTTTTTTCTGCACTAGATTGACATGACCTGGACATTTCAACTTTTAAAATAAGATAATTTATTTGCCACAGAAAAATAAAGTATCCAACAAAACTAAGAAGCAGATCTCTTGATTTCACTAGGCCATGGAGTTGTTTTCGTTGGGAAAGAAAATCAAAATGGGAAATGCTGTTTCTATATAGGTTTTTTCTTTTTTCCAAAAGTTATTTTTTAGGGGTGCCTGGGTGGCTCAGTTGAGAGTCTGACTCTTGAATTTGGCTCGGGCCATGATCTCAGGGTCATGAGATTGAGCCCCTGTTTGGGGTCCACACTGGACATGGAGCCTGCTTAAGATTCTCTCTCTCTCCCTCATCCTCTGCCCCTTCCCTACTCTCTCTCTCTCAAAAAAAAAAAAAAATACTTTTTTATTTACTTTTTTGGTTTTGACAAGTCTGATATTATTTGTTGATAACTTTCATAAATATTTTCAGAGAAATACTTTAAATACTTTTCAGGTAATAAATCACCACATCATATGAGTAAAAAAGGAAGATCAAGTATGATTGTGATTTTAATAAAAAAAATCTTCTTATAAATGGGTAAAGGTGCTAATGCTAACATGACATTTTGTGAGCAGTTAAATAAAGCAGATGCTCAAAAACTAGAAATGCCCTCAAGAGCAAAGTTCTTGATTACAAGCACTTATAATACCAGCCTTATTATGCTCAGGAGAATAGTTAAGGGAGAGAAGTGGAGCTTAGTTTACATGCTGATTTCCCAGACCTTCTGATAACCTAAGACCCATGGTAGGAGGATGTAAGTAAAGAAATAAACCTCATCTTAGAAGTTACCAGAAGTAAGTGATGAAATGATTGGGTTTTTATAAAATCTCTTGATTGTGCCTTGGGACTATTTACAATATGATGGTTAGATAGAGTGGTGATTTTGAGAATTTACAATATGACAACAGCCTACTAATTGGGCTTTAGTGGACAACGCAGTTTGGTTGTTTGGCTAAAAACAATGTAATTTCTAATAAAGCAAAGCTGCATTAATTGTGTCAAGGATATAGGGCACAGAGTTAAATCACATGGCTAACAAAACATGTTTCTTGTTCAGAAGCCTGAAAAACCAAGAATAGGCAAGTAAACAGAATGTGTGCAAATCAAGGTGGGTAACTCACAATTGGGCACTTTTTAAGGAAATAAAATAATTAATCTTCCTGGGAGAGGGTATTGAGAGGAAAGTGGCTGTTGAAAGCCTAAGAAAAGTAGATGGTTTTCATTAGGCACTATTAAACCACTGATATTTTTTGGACAGGGAATGACAAAATTGGAACTCTACGTTAGGATTAAATATCAGTAAAGATGGATTAAAGGAAATCATACCATTTCTTAAAAATCTATGCACTGGGGCACCTGGGTGGTTCAGTTGGTTGAGCATCTGACTTGATCTTGGCTCAGGTCATGATCTCAGGGTCATGAGATTAAGCCCTGCATCAGGCTCTGTGCTCAGTGCACAGGCTGCTTCTCCCCCTCCCTCTGCTCCTCCCTCATGCTCGCTCTCTCTCTTTCTCTCAAATAAATAAAATCTTAAAAAAAATATGCTATACACTGTGTTCAGCATTTTATTAATATTAATAATTGGAATCCTTTTAATTTATATTAGAATTCTAAGTCTTATCTAGTTGTAAGGTAGACAAATTCATCCATAATAGCTTAAATATAAAATAACTTATTGTAGTGGTACAAAGGACATCTCTTAGGAAGCCAACACTAAGTTGTCCAGCTTCAGGAACTGAAACATTGGGATCTAATTCTACTTGCCCGTCTTTCAAGTGCTGCATGTTCTAGCCAGCATCCATTTCTCTTGTTGAAATCCTCTACTTCATCGTGTGCACGTTCATATTTGTATTTTACCAATACTTAGGTAGCACTTGATACCAATCCCTTTTAATCTTCATAATGCAACCATGAGGTAGAGATTATTATCTTTGTTTTACAAATGTAAATGAGGTACAGAGAGGTTAAGTAGCTTGCCAGGGGTTGCCAGCTAGAATGGGAGATGCTGTGATTGAAACTCAGGCAGTCTAGCTTCATACTCCTGTTCTTAGTGATGGTCCTAATGCTACTGCATTGGCCAACATGGCCATTATTAGGCTGAAATCAACATGAAGACTTAAAGGTTCTTCCTGCTAGACTATTTTCAGCCTTTCAGCTCAAATATTTGAAAGAGGATGTTCTGAAGGGATTGACGGACTCTACTAGCAGCTTGAGAAAGAGGTGGGATACATTTAGATATAATAGGTCTGTAATTTATAATATTCTTTATCTGGTTTTTGGGAGCCCCAAACTGGTACCTTACACATTAACTCAACCCAAATTCTGTTCTGTGCATAGTTAAAATATCTTAAAATTCCAGTTAATAGTAGATATCAAATAGCATAAATAAAGAGCATGAATATTTCTGGAGGTCGAAACCTTGGTAAAGTTCCATTTATTCATTAATGGTAGGGACTGGGCATCTGAAAGAACCAGAAAAAAATGGGGAAAATAAGATACACTTACAAAGTTTGCAAACACCAAAAACAGCGAGGGGGGATGGGAGGGAGAAGAAAGGGAGAGAAAGCAACATATATTAAAAAAAAAAAAATCAGAGTTCAGTGCATGCATAGTAGACAGTGACATAAAGCTTAGGTGAATGCACTTTGAGATGAGATTGCCTGTGTATGAATTTATCCTTTCCCATTTGACCTTGAAAGTTATTTATCCTCTATGTGCCCCTGTATGCCAATTTATATATAAATTAAAATCAATAATACTACTTCACAGAGTTGTTGAGAGGGTTATTGTGGGGAATCAATACAAAAATGCATTGCAATGAATGATTACAATGCATATTAAGATATTTAAGGATATGTTGAAGTCTGAAGTAAAGGAAGCTATCTACTGAAGCTTAAAAAACAAAACAAAACAAAAAACCCGTTGTGGCAAGTTAGATTGGTAAGGAGAACTGGAATGGAATACTGACTGGGGTGTAAAGTTGAATTAGATAGCCCTATTAAACATAAGATCTCAGCATGCATTGGTGGCTCAGTTGGTTAAGTGTCTGACTCTTGATTTCGGCTCAGGTCATGATCTTGGGCTTGTGGGATTGAGCCCCATGCCAGGCTATGTGCTGGGCATGGAGCCTGCTTAAGATTCTCTCTCTCTCTCTCTCTTCCACTCTGCCCTTCCCTCTCTGCCCCCCACCCTGCTCTCTTAAAAACTAAAACTAAAAAAAAAAAAAAAAAAATCTCATGGGCTATATCACTTCCTACAAAAGGTTAAAAACTCATCTAGTACAAAAAAAAAGAAAAATATTCGTATAATCAAATATTTAACTTGCTTCAATTTTTCTTTGACAAAGTAAATGTCTTTTGTTATGCACTTCCTCGATTATGCACTAACACAATAAGATTTAACATAATTGTCTATTGTTTAAAAGTAATTTTTCAATTAACTCTACACAAAGAATGTGTTCCAAAATTAGTAATGTAAGTTGACTCAAAATTTTCTTTTATAATGCACTCCAGTTATAATTTATGGCAAAATTATATTGGAAATAACCCCAAATAGTAGAGTTAATGTTTCCAAGTTTATAAGCTATAACACAGGATATTCTTTCTTTAAATTGATGCTTTCACATTTCATTTCAGTTTTCAGTCTTCCTCCTGTTTAAAGTCTCTGTGTGCTTTCTTTAGGTTAGACTGCAAAATGAAATAACACATTTGTAAGATGGATGCAAAAGACAGTTGAAAGTGGTTTTCAGTAACTCTTGAGTTCACATGAGTTTTTGTAGATGCTGGAGATTGAACCTGATATGTAATCAATCTAGAGAAAGATAATTCTAACATTGCTGACTAATAGTTCCATTATCAGTAAATTCTTCTCTATTAGTTATCTATTTCTGCATAATAAATTATTCCACACTTATTGGCTTAAAACAACATATATTTATTATCTCCAAATTTCTGTGAGTCAAAAACATGGGCACAGTCTATCTGGAGCCTCTGCTTCATAGTCTGTAATGAGGCTGTAATCAGTATGTCAGCCTCAGGGTCTTAGTTCTATCTGAAGGCTCAACTGGAAAAACAGTCTTCAAGCACCTTTAGTTGGCAGTTGGCAGGACTGAGTTGCTCAAGGGCTGTTGGACAGAGGGTTCCTGATGGCTGCTGTCTGGAGACTACTCTAAGTCTCTTTCCATGGTGACCTCTTCCTAATGCAGCTTACTTTATCAAAACGCATGAGCAAAATGGCAAGAAAGGGAATTTGCCATCCAGAAAGAAATTATAAGCTTTTGTGACCAAATCATAGAAGTGGCATCTTAATACCTATGTTGTATTCTGTTGGTTAGAAACAAGTCACTACATTTAGCCCACACTCAAATGGAGGGATTCCATAGTGTGTTAATACCATAAGGAGAATATTGCTGGAGGCCATCTTGGAAGTCTACCTACTGCAACCTCCATCACAGTATTACATTATCATTCTGTCTTTCATGAATTAAAAACAACTAACTGCCTACCACTAGCTCAGTCACTCCAAACACTGTTGCCTCAAAAGCAAAATATGAGAAGGAAAATAGATATTTTTTCCATTAAATTGTTTACTTATACATTTAGGTCTCAGAGATAGTGATTTAGCAAATCTTATTCTGGTTATGTGAAAGGTTTTTATCTTATTGATGCCCCCAGCCACATTACCTTGGTTCCTCTACTATGCCCTGCATTGTTCAAATGAAGGCTTATCTATGTGAAAGTGAGATTCTTTGCTTTTGTTATAATACATCCAGTTTTCTGCCCAGATAGCTAATGAGGAAATGAGGAACTGACCTCTTCTGAAACAGAGGATTTTGATAACACAGCATTCCTAAATTACATAGACACCGCATTTAGCAGCAGGAAACACCATGTTTCCCAGTGAGATCCACAGTCTGCATATGCCAAATGGTACTCCTCAAGTTTGATTGAATGTGCAGATCTCCTTTTCTAGTTGAGTAAACTCTGACCAGACTTGAGAAGGAAGGTAAATCTGAGTTCAATTTCTGGGTCAACCGCTTTGTAGCTTTGTTACCATAGGAGAATAGTCTAGTCTCAAAAGTCTCCATTTCTTACATGCAAATAATATTTTCCTTGGTAATAAGATTTTGGTTTAATTAGATGGCATAATTTATATAATATCCTTAGCACATTATCTAATAATTTAGGTATCATCTTCTTGACTTGATTGTGCCACATACATGATTTGCTAATTTTTTTGTTTTTGTTTTGCATAGTCATTTTGGTGGTAATTATTCAAAGATAAACTTCAGACTGTCTTTTTTATGTTTGTTTTTCCAATGACTCAGGGTCAACATATAGGCAATTATTATATTTGATACAACCTGCTAAGTATTCATTCCATGTAATTTGAGCATTTACTACATGCTAAGTGCTATTCTGGCTTCTAAAATACACAGATAAACAAGATACCATTCTTACATTGACCACCACCTGCAGGTGTTGGTAGGCACTAATCTCTGGGCCAATCCTAGTTTAGAAAGAGAGGATGTGAGAAACTTTTTTACCTACTCATAAACTCAGCATCCCATTGACTTCAGTACTAAGTTTATGTAAATTTTGTTGGTCAAAGTTTTTATGTGTAGATATCTAAGCCTAGTAATTTAATTTTTGTCTTTTCTATGCTTGTGTTATGATAGTATCCTCTAATACTTAGTTTCCCAGTTTTGTAAATTCCTTTCCCACACCACAGATTTGACTTGTTTGCTATCATCTAACCTCACTGAAACCCATAATCCATCTAAAACTATATATAGTTCCTGCATGTTCTTTCCACTCTCCTATTGCAGAAGATAATTCATCCAGGTTGCAAAACAGATTCAAGATTTGACTCATGGAATCCTAATGCTATCTTCCAATTTCTGGCTCAAAATCAAAGGAATCCTATATCTTTTAGCAATAGGTATGTGGAATGTAGATTTATCACCAATAAATATGGTTAACATTTATATTTGATGATCCCATTCTCCAGGAAAACTATTAGTTGCTAGACATATAATATAGATATCAAGCTGACCCTGGAGAGTTTGGGTACACTACATAGAAATTTTTACGGTGACAAGTGTGGAGAGGGAAGTCTGTTCTAAGAAGGTATGCTCTGATGCTCTGCCATGGTTGTTGAAATCATGTTTACTATCAAATTCAATACAGAGAGGGCAACACTTTGTAAATAGCATGTATACCTCTACTACCAAGTCGTATTTTGTCATGTTTCTGTAGCTGCTGCTTCAGCTGCTGACTGTAACAGACATTTAGTTCTGAATTTTGTATATTGGCGCAGCCTAAAACATAGTATTTCTTAAAAATTTTTAGGGGGGGGAGAAACAGCTGTTTTCAGGGTGAGAAGTGAAGGTGATGAAATCTAGGTGTTCCATATTTTGGGCTCTCTTTTGCCTTAGTTACTCCTCATTCCGTACCTTTTCTTATTTCTTTGTCCTTCATTTCATTGACAGGGATAGTCTGGTTCTGAATACCATAGATAAAATACCATAAAATGTCAGAATCACGTAAGAGAATATAGCTTCCTTTCTCCATTCTCAACACTCCTACAGACTGACAATCTTTAGCGCATATGGAGTCATTAATATGAGATTATTTTGCTGATTATTTTCCCAGTGGTATGATGAAGAGTGTCACCGAAGAGTCCCTTGGATTTCCTTCTACGCAGCCATTTGCTCTGCAATCATGGAACACTTAGTATTTTAAGCACTGCCATGTAGATAAGTCAGAGAAGGCAACAGAGGGCAAATGATTGGGATGAATTAATAAAAGGAGAAAAAATCTGTTAGCTGGGGTTCAAGACTCTGGAGTTCTTGTGCCTGGTTTTCTTGACTATATGCCTTGGACAGGCTACTTCACTCACTGGATCCCTTTATCAATAAGGAACATGGCTATTTATGCTGTATGAATTCTCTTAGCTCTCATACTTTACAACTCCATGAGTTTAGAAACGTTACATCAGTTTTTAGCAATACTTTCTAATGCTGATCCTTCGAGACTAAGTTGAACTCATCCAACAAGAAAGACTTGATTGGACTCTAGACTATAAAAACTTCAGTAAATAAAAGTAAATAAAAAACATAAATGAATACATAATTAGATAATTCTAAAGTATTGAGATCATTGGTAAAATTCAAATATGGAATGCAGATTAGAGTATGTTATTGATGCTTAATTCATGATTTTGATAAATGTGGTTGTTTAAGAGCAAATCCATTTTCTCAGAGAATGCTCCGAACAATTTGAGGCTTAAAAGATTCAATGATTTTTTAAAAAGATTTTTTTTAATTTATTTATTTGGGGGGGGAGAGAAATCATGAGTAGGGGAGGGGCAGAGGGAGAGGGAGAGAGAGAAGCAGACTCCCAGCTGAGCAGGGAGCCCTACATGGAGCTCAATCCCAGGACTCTGAGATCATGACCTGAGCTGAAGGCAGATGCTTAACTGACTGAGCCAACCAGGTGCCCCCAAATTAAGTGATTTTTAACTAGGGAAAGGAATAGAGAGGGGCACAGCAAAGAGCATGTCTAGAGGATTGAGAATCCCAATAGTACTGCAATTTCTGTTTCCAATTCTGGAGGATAATCCGTGTGCTTATCTATGTGTTCTGTCAGTTTCTACATAATTTCTCATGAAGAATGATTTGTGCTTTTTCATCACTGCTCTAGCTCCAGTGGTTTCCTGTTACTCGAAGAAAATTAACAATGTCTATGGTCAACATATGACTATGGTCAACATATTAAGGTAACTTACAAAGACTTGGCATAAAGAATTACAACTACCTTACATAAGGTCAGAATACACAAGTGTCCACTGCCTTAGAACCCAATAAAAGTTACCTGTCCACATGCCCATAGTAGCCATAACTGAGCTCCCATACACTAGGTCTTGTCAACTGTGGCTACTAGGTAGATGTCCTTACTCCCCGGCATTTTTAGGACCATTGTGCTGGCACTGTGGAAAAGTTGAAAATCACTCAGATGAGTGCATGAACCTGAGTAAAGGCTCCAATGTCCTCTGAACTCCTTAGTATGACTTCACACAGTTCTGTTTGCACAACAGAAAGGAATGAGTGCTTCCCTAACCTTTGGGATTACACCTTGTCACATAGACTTTAAGACATGGCTTAGGTTTTAGAGAAACCATTTTTACTGGAAAGTATCTTTTGCCCTGAAAAATCTATCAGATATTCATTCCATGTAGAAGTTAAGGTTCGTAGTAAACCAGCTTTAGATTAATCACCCTGACTACATCAAATGTTGGCAGAAGGAAATCATAACACTACCTGCTCTTCAGCCAAATGGCTTTGGTTCAAATCCTGGTTCTGTCATATACTGTGACATTAGGCAAGGTTTTTTTTTTTTTAACCCTTTTTTTAAAAGATTTTATTTATTTATTTGACAGAGAGAGAGACAGCCAGTGAGAGAGGGAACACAAGCAAGGGGAGTGGGAGAGGAAGAAGCAGGCTTCCCAGCGGAGGAGCCTGATGTGGGACTCAATCCCAGAACGCTGGGATTACGCCCTGAGCCGAAGGCAGACGCTTAACGACTGCGCCACCCAGGCGCCCCTTTTTTAACCCCTTTTAATCTCAGTTTCCCCATTTGTGTAATGGCACAAATATTGATACCTAACTCATAAGGTTGAAAAGAGATTTGAGGCAGTATATCTCAAGTTTATAGAAGAGTGCCTGTGACAATAGAAGTCCTCAGTGCATTAGCTATTGCCCCATTTAAAATATTTCCCTTATGACAAGACTCGCTTCCTATAATTTGTATTATATTCAGTAAGCTCAAGTTACACAAAAAATATAGTCTGTTCTAAATGGCAGCCGTAACACTTTTTGGATGCAACAATCTTTTTTTTTTTTTAATTCTTCAGTCTAAATTTTATTAGCTTTTCCACACGTAATGTAAAGCTGAGCTAAATCTCATCCTCCTGGCCACTGTTCTCTAAGACATAGTCCAGATTGGTCGTGTTCCTCACAGAAGTGGGACCTAGAACTTTCTGAAAATGGACTTTCATTATATCCCCTTTTGGATGCCATGCTTCTGTTACAAAACCCGTCTATAAGCCTTAGAAACAGCTCTTTAGCAGTGTTTTTTTTACATTGTGCAGCAGTCTTTCTCCTCCCCTGTCTTAACACTTATCTTTTTCCTCCTAAACTCATAAAACTGATTTTTTACTTCATGTCTGAAATTGTGGTTTACTTTTTCTGACTCAATATTGTTACCACACACACACACACACACACACACACACACACACACAAATCCTGTTACATGATCTTATAGGTCCCTTCCTACTCTGAAATTTCTTGATCTAGGAACTTTATATTTATCCCTATTATAATGAATCATATTTGGTCTGGCCCCCATTTCCAGCAGGTGGAGATATAGAACATTGATTTTGTCAAATAACCTAATACACTGATTCTTCTTTTAAGTGCTATGTTGTAAGAAATCTAATCATAAGCCAGCTATAACCTCAAATAAGACAATGGTTAGGAGAGAATATTGGCAATACCGAGGGCAGAATCCAAAGCAGCCCAATTACCTTGTCTGATCGTTAACATCGCTGTCCAACATCTCATAACCTTAGAGTACCTACTAGGTGTTCTAGGTAATAAAAACATCATTTTTTATTTCGTGATTCGATGTTTAGATGAAACCCCAGTGCTGTTCTTTCCTTGACTGTTCAAGGTCGTATTTTCTTATCAGATTTTCAAAGCTAATGGTAAGCATTTGTTGTATGTTTAAGGAAAATATGCCTCATAAATGTACAGTGAAATAGTAACGTCTGCAGAAGTCGAGTTGGACACAATGTTAATCAGTTTAAGCTGGATTTTAACTTTTTTTTGTTTTAAGGATTTCATTTATTTTAGAGAGAGAGAGTGAGTGTATGGGGGAGGGGCAGAGGGCGATAGAGAATCTCAGGCAGACTCCGCGTGGAGCCAGTCGTGGGGCTGGATCTCACGACCCTGAGATCATGACCTGCGCTGAGATCAAGAGTTGGATGTTTAATCAACTGAGCCATCCAGGCACTCTGGTTTTTACTATTTTTGAAAATTATTCTTGAAGTGACAAGAAAAAGACCTTGTCACAAATAAAAGCCGAAGGGCAAAATAACAAATTTTCATGGAGAAAAAAAAAGATTTCTCAATTCTGTGTCCTTGTCTGTTTGGGAGAAAGTATTTAAGAAACAGTGGTTGTGGTCGTTCCTTTTTACTAAATATGCTGTTCCATGCCTTGTGGCATAACAGAATCAAAATGCTGGTGGTCTACCGCTTTGGTGAGACTGGGAATGTGTCACTATGGCTTCTAAAGAACTATTATTTGATCTTCTCGCCTGCATTTTCTGTTGATTCTTGATGTCTGTAAATAAACCAGTTTAATTAAAAAGGTGGAGAAAGACCGGCATCTGGTAGGGATGGTTATTGCCAGGTGGCTGACCTTCTCTTGTCAAGGTGATTTACTTTGCTAGTGTTATTTATTTTCTTTCCTTTTTTGAAACATACAGCAAAACACTAAGTAATTCTCTGAATTGTCCAGTAGCTCTGAGACGATAATTTTCTGTTTATGTATACAAAGGGCTATTAGGGTCATGAGGGATGGGAGAAAGGACAATATTTTTCAAGTCCTTCTATGGAACAGACAATGAACTTGGTGTATTATATATATTATCTCACATAATTGTAAGAGCTACCCTACATCACTGTAAGTATCACGTGTGGAGAAACTGAGCTCAGAGGAGTGAACTTTTTGGCCTAATGTCATTAACTCGTAACTACAAGGAATTGGGATTTGAGCATAGGTTTTCTAGACCCTATGATGCATACTTCTTGACTTCCTTTATATTATATTCCCCCTATAGATAATCCAAGCCTATGCAATACCTTTAATTTCCAGGTAACTCATTATTGATAATTATTTGCAATTTCCTAAAATAACAACATCCAGTGCCTTGTATTTTCTCCTACCAACTTGCTACCAGGTGCTGGAATAATTGATATCTCCAAATAAAACTTCTAGTTCTTTTCAGGTCAAGATTTAAACATGTAGCTATACATTTGTGGATCCTTCCTCTGCGACTCTCTTGCATCTAGGAAAGATACTGGCATTGCGGTTCCCATTTCTAAGCGTTGCTTAGAAAATATATCTGGCTCTCTCTGTTCCAAGTACATCATGGATTTAAAACCTTTTGGGATTAGGTGGTTCTTTGGCCAGTGAAACATAAGATTAAGTGGCACCTGTTATTTCTAGGTATAAGTTAAAAAAAAAAAAAAAGAGGCAGTGTCCATTCACTCCTTGCTGTTGTTTGGTGACAGTCAAGTTGAGCTAAAGCTTTTTCCAGCGTGGGTTTCTGAGTGACTGCAGTGAGCAGAACTCCATCTTTAGTCAGAATAGGTTAGATTTGCTGTGATAATAAAACACCCCTAGACCTTCCATCGCTTGGTCCAATAAAGGGTTATTTCTCCCTCCTATGAAGTATTCATGGGCTGACTAGGGACCCTAAGCCATGTTTTAATCATCCTTACATTGTTGCCTGGACTGATAGAGCTAGCTACTACCCGTTACGTTTCTTACAACCATGGAAGAAGGGAAAGAGAGCACAGAGAAGTGTGGACTGGCTCAGACATTTTCTGTTCACTTTGCTTTGGCCAGAGCAACATATATGGCCACGCCAGAGTTCAAGGGGGAGGAGACATAGAATTTTGCCATCTGCCTGGAAAAAAGATCCCCAAATATTTGTGAGCAGCCTTAATGACAACCACAACCTCTAGTCTACCCCCTCGTATTACACATATAGCACAAGCAAGAAATGAGCTTACGTGGGGTAATCCAGGGAGTTGCTGGGGTTGTTACTTCAGCGACATCAGCCCAATAGGACCTAAATAGTCATCAGTAGAGAACAGGTTAAGAAATCATATTTCATATAGTAGCAGTTACCAACCCTAAGTACACATTAGAATCACCTCAAATGTTTTTAAAAGTATTAGTGTTCAAGGCTCATCCCCCACCAATATCACTGGAAACTTAGGGATGGCCTGGTAGGGCCTGGGCCTTGGTATTTTTTTTTTAAAACTTCCCAAAGAGGGCGCCTGGGTGGCTCAGTTGGTTAAGTGTCTGCCTTTGGCTCAGGTCATGATTCCAGGGTCCTGGGATCTAGTCCTGCGTTGGGCTCCCTGCTCAGCGTGGAGTCTGCTTCTCCCTTTCCCTCTGCCCCTCTCACCTGCTTGTGCTTGCTCTCTCTCTCTCTCTCTCTCTCTCTGTTTCTCTCTCAAATAAATGAATAAAATCTGTAAATGAATAAATAAATTAATTAATTAATTAAAAAAAATACTTCCCAAAAGATTGTGATATGCAGCCAAAGCTGAGAACCATTGATATACACAACTGAATATTAGGCATGTGATATAGAACTATAGGTGATGATTTGCAATCATGCCCATTATCCATAAAAATCTACTTCAAGTTTAAAAGCAAGTCATAAAATACTTTGATATCTGCTCTATGACCGTGTACCTATATTTGTTTAAACATACAGAAAAGTTGAGATTGCTACACTGTCAAATATTACATACGTTTGCCCCTCAGGCGTGGTTAGTTCTTTTCATGAATGACTATGAGGAAGAAGAAAAGGTTTTAAGCTACACTTAGTTTCCATTTTCTTTGTTCTAAGTTACTATTTTATGTTTCCATAATCATAATCTTGCTACATAAGTAAAACTTTAATGCTAGAATTTAAAGGGCAAAATATTAATACCTCAAAAATATAAAAGCATGCCATATTTGTAAATAGGGAATTATAATGTTAAAAAGGTATCAATCTTTAGGGCACTTGGGTGGCTCAGTCAGTTGAGGGTCTCACTCTTGGTTTTAGCTCAGGTCATGATACTCAGGGCTGAGATTGAGTTCTGAGTCAGGTTCACTGTGGATTCTGCTTGAAATTCTCCCCGCCCCCCACATGCATGTTCTCTCTTTCTCTAAATAAATAAAATCTTAAAAAAAAAAAAAAAGATGTCACTCTTCACCAAAATAATTAACAAATGTAAAGAACAGAATTCCCAGATTTCCTAAGGGTAGTATGAGGAGAACTTATTTTAAATCTTATCTGGAAGAATTATCACTTTTAAATACATCAATTTATTTAAACTTTGAGAAACAAGTATCCTAAGAGAATTTTCATCCTAGGTTACTAAAACATTATACATTTAGGATATTGAAAAGACTTTTGTATAGCTCTAGGAATAGAAAATACATCATTCAAAAGAATAGAAGTGGTTGTGGTAGACCCCAAAATATGTAAGAATCTAGAATGTGCTGAAGGTGATATTTCAAAGTATGGAAAGAGAATATATACAGTACTGAGAAATTTACTGTATTGAAAAATAAAAATGTCCTTGTTCCATACTGTGTACCAAAAATCCATCATTATTCAAAATTTAAACGTGGAGTACAATCTTTAAAAAGTAAAACATACAAAAACATAAAAAGTAAAACATAAAGAGGAGTAGTTATGTCATCTTGGAGAAGAAAAAGCTTTTCTAAAAATAGAATCATGGAAAGAAGCTAAGTTGACTGTTTACACACTTGTAGAAAATAAAAATCTAAAATATGTGTCATTATATATCACAAAACATAGAGTCCATTAGCACCGTGAGATATTTAACACATTTTAGGCAAAATATTAGTAATCTTTACTATAAAACACGAGAAAATTTATTGGAAAACGTTTAACAAATCAAAAAAAATGCAAATACGTGAATAGACAATGGGCAAAAGAAATACAAGGTGATTGATTCAATATCTATTATGTATTTATACTCTGCCTTTTATGATCGAGACACTGTTCTAAACTCAGCAATAGACTAATGAACACGATAGAGCCCATACCTTCTGAGTGTATGTTCTAGTAGGGGAAGTAAAATAAATAACGAATTGTGTCATGGATATAATGCCGAATAATAAAGCAGATTATGGGCCTTAGGACATATGCTGGGGGATTTAGGAGTGGCTAATTTGTATGGGACCATCAGCAAAAGCTTCACTGAATGTAGTAAGTCATTGAGTCACGTGGGCAAAGTGCTTCCCAGACAGAAGATGTAAATGTGGTTGCTGGAGTTGAATGTGTTCGGTGAGTTCCAGGGACAGTGGCAGGGTCCCCTTGGGATGGAGTTGAGTCTGGGGAAACAGTGAATACTAAAGGGTTCTGGAAATATGTGTACAGGCAAGGTGTGAAAGTCATCCACAAGGGGAAAAGAGTGACTAGGCTAGAACAATATAGTGAAATTGTCAGGATTCTCTAAAGGCTGACAGTTCTTGGTGGTCACACATTGAAACTGAGCCCGAGTGTATTTGCTTTTCTAGCCATGTTCAGTTGTGGACCCAGATCTGTATTTTTCCGGAAGGATCTTTATTTTAGTATTCCACATAATAGGAAATATATTGAAATCCAACTAAAATAGTTTCCAAATACCCTATCCTAAGTGTCCAACAATAGATAATGGACTAAATGCCTTTGATATGAACTTATCTTTGTTCAAAGACTTGGAAATATGTTCATTTGTATACGTGCAGGTGTATGTGTGTATATAAATATACTTTAGATATAGATATATAAAGCTTCTGCTCCTAGATATAAACACACATATGATGTTTAACTAAAATATTTACTCACAGAAAAATACAGGGCTAGAGTATAATTTTGTTTTTGAAATAAATTTTGTGTTTTAGTGAAGCATATTTGTTATATTTATATTTTGTGTACATATGTAGATATCTGCATATGTGCTCAATAAACATGTATTTTATGTATATATACTTTGTATACCTACACATACACATGTATATAAATGTATACATATATGCATATACATACATACCCATAATTATATACATGTAAGATACATGATACTGGAGTGATCTAACAGGGAGGGTTCAATACGAAGATTAATGTACTGCTTTGATAGTTTTACGTGACTGACTTCAAGTCTCTGGCCTGGGTTTTACCATTGGCAAATTGCAAGTGACACATACCTGATAGATTTGTGGAAAAGGTTAAATAAGATACCTTATTCAAAGAAAGGACCAGGCATTCTGACTCTGCCAATTACAGATGGTATAACTTCTGACAAGTCTCTGAGAATCAATCTCCCCCACTGCAAAATTCAGACTTCTCTACTTTTCAGATTTTTGACAGGAAAAAGTGAGATAAAATACATAATCTGGTATAATGCTTGGTATGGAATCTTCTTTAAATAGTAATTTTCTAACCAAATGTATCAATTTCCACTATTAGGTAGATTGTGTTAAATTTCATGATTATCTTCTGAAGTTTCAAAGTGTGCTGCAAATACTACATACCTATCCTTTATGCTCACTCTTTTATTCCCAATAATTGTCTCTTTTTTTCTTTTTTTTAGACTCTATTTTCTACTTCCCTCATAACGATCCCTATTTTTCTTAATATGTACCCATAGATAGTTTTATTGATTAGATATTCTATGGAGGGACTTCATTCCAAAAAAGCAAACTGAGCAAAAAAAAGAGCTTTACTACCAAAGACTTTATGATTTTTTTTTAATTAAGTGAAAATCAGGAAGCATGGACCTTCTGCATCCTCCCACCATCTGAAACAACATGGCATGACCTGTATGAGTGGCAGAAATTCTGGTGTCCACATATGATAGAGGAAAGTATAGCACTGAAAAAAGAAAGGAGTAAAAAAAGAAAACTCATATAGGTAGTGGATATGGGGGGGGGGAGATTTTAATTTGCTTTTGTGTATTTTTTAAAGATCTGTTTACTTATTTTATTTTATTTATTTTTTATTTTTTTAAAAGATTTTATTTATTTATTTGAGAGAGAGCGAGAGAGAGCATGAGGGGGAAAGGGTCAGAGGGAGAAGCGGACTCCCTGCTGAGCAGGGAGCCCAATGCGGGACTGGGTCCTGGGACTCCAGGATCATGACCTGAGCCGAAGGCAGTTGCTTAACTAACTGAGCCACCCAGGCACCCTCTGTTTACTTATTTTAGAGAGTCAGAGAGAGCACGAGTGGGGGGAAGAGAGAGAACCTCAAGCAGACTCCCTGCTGAGCAGGGAGCCCCACCCAGGCCTGGATCCCACAATCCTGAGAGCACCACCTGGGCCAAAATCAGGAGTTGGACGCTTAACCTACTGAGCCACCAAGGCACCCCTGTATTTTCATTTTTTATTACATGTGAGAGTTATCACGAAAGCTTGTGAGAAACCATGGAGATCTAGAATATCCTAAAAGGGAAGAAAGAAGATATTGAAAAATAGTATTCCTGCAAGTTATAAATTGGTTAACTCTTAATCATATTTGAAGTTCCAGTTAATATTGGAAATCACTAACCAGTTTTAAGTTCTTTTGATTCTTTTGGATCTGCTTCTTCCTCTGGGAAGAAGAGACTGGGTCAATAAGGGAGCAGGAAGTTGACCCATAGTGGTTTAATTTACATTTTAGGGTCTGCTTAGAATTGAATGTCTAAGGTGAAGTACCTTGCTGAGCCATGTTACCTATATTGCTTTAATTATGGTATAAAGTTTCAATTTTATATAGGCCCTTACTATTCTTAGAGTAAAATCCTTTCAAAGACTATGTAGAGACAAACGTCAAGTCAGGATTGAAATAGTGGTGAAAATGTACACTTTGCGATGCGATGATTTGGGTGAAAATGAAAACTAAATTAAGGTCATTAAGAATTTTTTTTTTTTTAATGATCATGAGAAGTTGTAAAGTGGCAATCTTTTTCACTGACACGGTTCCTTCAAAATCTGTGTTCTTTTTTGGAAGGCATGAGAAGACAATTCAAAATCCACTTAAACTAGTTCAAGTCTGCTGTCCGCTTCCAGGGAAGACTGAATCCACTGGAAATTTGCATATCACAGTGAGACTTACAATTAAGTGGTACTATGGATTCATGCATCACATTTGCCCATGTCATAGGACAAATAGAAAGTAATAAGCATTGTACAGTCCATGAGAGTATATGGACAAGGTTGTGTCAGCTCGAGGCAATAAAGTTGCCTTCGGCTAAAAGCTACCTCAGAGTTTGCCTGCTTTCTCTGAGGACTAAAGGAAGAAATATTTCGGCTTGTATTAATACCTTCACAGCAATGGTTTGGAATACTCCCTCACAAAGATTCTAGAGGGATTTACAGAAAGTAACATGGCAGATATCAAGGACAAAGGTTTCAAATTATGGTCAAAATTTTCTATTAGCATAATTCAGCATTAGATATTCATTGAAGTTCATACAGCCTGATATGTGAATGGAAGCCTACAAAGTCACCCACAGGCTCAAAGACATAACACAATGGCTTCCATTTCCATATAGGTCTCATTTCTTAGAAGATGTATTTGGCTGAGTGGAACTTGTCTACCATCCGTGTGTTGAATTTATAGGTATCTGGGAAAAGAAAAAAATGTTCTTTCTAATTAGATTGGAAAAAACGGTTATACAATACTTTTTGTAGGGTAAGAGATACTCAAAATTGAACTCCCCAGAATTTGGGAAATGCAGGATAATCTCATGACTATTTCAACTGTGGACATGATCAATAATTAAGGGATGACTGGCCTCATATGCCATCTCTCTTCACTCTCCTTAGTCACTGGCTATGGGCAGGGATTAAACTTGTTCATGGGCATGTTTCCTTTTTTCCTTTTCCAAGTTTGTGTGAGGGGGTTATCTGATAGAAAAAGCCAACCTAAGCTTAACTTTGGTACCAGAACTTTTCAAAGGAATTTACCCCTAACCTCGTAGTGCAAAGAAAAATGCAAGAAGAGAATTTGCCATTCCGTAGAGGAACCTATGCATGAGACAGAGATTGTATCTTTTTTGTGTGTGATCAGAAATTCTTGCCAGGAACTTTTCAAGAGAAAAATAAATGAGAGAAAAGTATTTCTTCTCAAGAGATCTTAGGTATTGCTGTCCGTGAGGAACAAGGGAGGACTAGGAGTTAGCCATCCTCCAGTACCATCATTATGGAGAGATGGGACTCCTCGTAGCCAGTTCTAGCAGGGGATAATGCATCTTTAACAGCACATGGAAGGATAAAAGAAAGAGGAAAGTCAGGCAGGCTGCACTGAGGTATGTTGTGGGAAAATCTCTGGAGCAATCATGGATTATGGTCAACCTGGAGCTGAGAAACAAAATTTTTAAGAATTGCTATCCTGGTTTGCTAACATACCCTCTAATGCTCTTAGAGTCAAATAATGATAAGAAGTGCCTTGTGATTATTGTTGTTGAGTGGGATGTGAATTTTTATAATGACTTCATTAAGGAACCAAGTCTACTGAATACCAGGATGTACTCAAATTATACGAACACCCCGTCTAAAGAAGGGCTAATCAGAAGTTTGCTGACGATTTCTTCTAAACCAAACCATTGCTAGAAATGTTAACTAGTGTTTACTATTAATCTCAGAACCAAATCAACCATATTAATGTGAGTCAACATTAAACTTGGAAAGGAAAATCCATGCCTTTATAAATCCTTATGTTAGAAATGGTCTATTCCTACACCTCCCTTGTGTAAATGTAAAAATGCAGACCCAAAGAAGTAATGATTTGTACATATTTCATAGTCATTGTCCTGATTTAGACATCAACCAAAAAAGCTTTCTGGAGATCTTTTCACTTTTAGCAAAATTTTTACATCAACTACCTCTACTTCTTTCCTATATTTCTTTTCCCTGTTAACCCCCTGCATTCTTCCAGAAAGCTAAATATTCTGAATCTTCTCTCGTGGATGATTGGACCTTTAAAAAGGTCATTCTCAGTGGGTAAATTTCAATTCCTCCACAAAATTTTAAGCCAGTTCAAAATATAATCAAATATGTCCTTTCATTCTTAGCCCTTACATCTCTGATGTTTCACCTTCTTGACGTTTTAAAATGAATTGTGATCCTGGTTCAGGTGCCTGACAGAACTGGAAAATACAGTTACACAGCCAGTGAAATGATAAAGCCTGTTGGAGCCTGATATGGGCCCTAGAATCAGGCTGCCAAGACCTCTGAAGTCATTCTGCTCTGATGAATACGTGCTCTCTGGGCGTTTCCACAACTTCTGAATTGAATGGTTACACATCAGGGTTGCCATTTGGACTATTGTTAGTTAAAAGTTTCTACTAGTGTGCACACTGGAAGTATCAAGGAAGAGCCAGACATGGCCACACCCTCAGGAAACCTGCTATTAAAAACAAAAACAAAACCACGACACAAAACGACCATAGAATGGATGGCTTGCAATAAAGCTGTATTTCTCACAGTTTTGAAGGCTGGGGAGTATAAGATCAAGGTGCTGGGAGATTTTTTTCTGGCGAGAACCTGCTGCTTGCTTTGCTGATGACTGTGTTTTTGCTGTGTACTCACATGGCTGAGAGCAGGGAGAGACAGAGAACAAGCCCTGGTATCTCTTCCTTTAAGGGCACCATTCCCATTCACGAGGGCTCCAAGCTTATGACCTAATTGCCTGCTGAAGACCACACCTCCTAATGCCATCACATTATGGGTTAGGGTTGCAACATATGAATGAGGAGGGGGAAGTACACAAACATTCAGTTGATAACAATGACTTTTAACTTTGTGGGGCAATTGTTTAAACAGACTTGTAGAATAGGGGGAAAGTGCTAAAAGTTAAGATGCTAGTCAAATTCAGAGTAAATTAGGAAACACTTCAAGAAGAAAGCACTATCTGTGGCTCATTCAGTTGAGTGACTCTTGATTTCAGCTCAGGTCATGATCTCAGGGTCCTGGGATCGAGCCCCATGTTGGGCAGAGCTCCATGAGCATGCTTGAGAGTCTCTCTCTACCTCCCTCTGCCCCTCCCCCTGCTCATGCTCTCTCTTTCTCACTATCACTAAATAAATAAATAAATAGATTCTTAAAAAAAAAAAACAAGCACTATTTGATCTGAAAATTGCTTCATGACCTGGTTTATACACATACAACTCTCTGGCCTCTTCTCCTACATTCTGCCTGTGTTTATCATTCCCAAAGTGGCAGAGTTTATGTAGCTCCTAGAACTCACTGTACTGTTCACATCTCCAGGTCTCCATTATAGCTGTTCCCTCCACCGGACGGCTCTAGACTGTTGTAGTGGCTTCAGATGATCACTTGGGTCTAGTTTTCTGTTCTTTCTGGGCACAAGCGATGATGTTACTCCTCTACGTTCCCTTGTTGTTTGATGAAGGCCATGTAACTAGTTCTGGTCAATGGCTTGTGGGCAGAATATGGCCATTTAACTGACAGGGGAGGATTATATATCTCTGTGTGGCATATATTTAGTTTTGTTCAGTGTGTTGTGAACAGACATGATCGATTGATATAGCAGTGATTAAATAGGGCTTTTAACTGACATTTCCATGCCTTCCAGCCCTCTTGTGAAGGTATATATTGAAATGGAATTTCAATAAGATCAATGTCACCTATAATCTGAGAAACCTCATGATATATTACCGCTCTGAAGAATTTACCAGACACGCAAGAGATGTTGTGTAAGCAAGAAATGAAGGTTTTCTTTTTTCTTTTTTTCCCCCCTAAGCCAGTGAGATTTAGAGGAAGTTTGTTCTCACACCATAGTTCCTTTCTGCCTGATATTATTTCTCTTCTGGACCTTGAAACATGTTTCAAAAGTCATAGTTGCCTTCCCCTGTTCTTCCAGGCTGAGTTAGGGGCCTGTGCTTTCTGTGATCTTTTCAAAATCCATTTTCCTCGTCTGATGTCAACATCTATACTTTTTGTTCAAGAATATATGATGATGCCTTTTCAGTCTATAAAATCCATCTGTGAAACTGTCCCCAGCTTGTGGATAGGAGCATAGGATTCACACCGAAGTCAATCAATGTAACACATTCCTTGCAACTGATTCAGATATGGGCACCTGATTAATTCTGAACAATATGAATCTCAAGACTTTTTCATAATGCTGGAATTAAAATATTTTCATCTTATTAAATGATTTGTAGCTGAAGGGAAATATCTCTAGAGCTACTGGAAGCCATTTTGTTGCCATGAGGGATGTCCATTTTAAAATCAGAGACAACCCAGGTGAAGTCAAATCACATTACAGAGAGAATTATATACCCTAATATAAGACCTTCTTACAAATCGATGCCTAAAGTTTTGTGTTGTGTGATTCAATAAATTTCCCTTTTCTTAAGTGAACTTGGGTTTAGTTTTCCTATCTTTTTTTGTTTTAATCTGAAAAACCATTACTGGTACAGATTCTTTCTTCTATAATTATAATACCATGCAGTTTCTGCTATTGGAATAGTTAATGTGCAGGGGCACCTGGATAGCACAGTTGGGTAAGCATCTGACTCTTGATTTCAGCTCAGGTCGTGATCTCAGGGTTATGGATCAAGCCCTGCATCAGGCTCCACTGGACATGGATCCTGTTTAAGGTTCTCTTTCTCCCTTTCCCTGTACCCCTTCCCTCCTCCTTCCCTAAAAGAAAAAAAGAAAAAAAAATAACATGCAGTTTATTATATGTCTGGATACTTGTGTCTCCCTCTAACTATAGGTTTCTTGAGGCCAGAGTCTCTGTCTTGTTCGTATTGTAAGACTGAAGCCTGGTGGCATCTGGGTGGCTCAGTCGGTTAAGCGTTCGACTCTTGATTTTGGTTCAGGTCATGATCGCAGGGTCATGAGATCAAGCTCCAAAGAGGGCTCCACACTGAGCTGGAGCCTGCTTAAGATCCTCTCTCTCTCTCTTGCTCTCCCTCTGCCCCTTGCCCCACTCTCTCTTAAAAAAAGAAAACCAAAAAAAGACTGATGATGCCTGGCTTACAACTGATGTTTAGTAAATCATTATTCAAGTCATCTGACGTGAGAAGTGGACATAGAATGTTTGGGGGAATGGCAGAGGTTTGGGGCTCTGGTGGGGTCAGCAGGTAGCCAGAAGAAGAGAGGATTCTACCAAGGTCATGAAAGAGAAAGGTGCTCAAAGCAAATGCCACAGATTCCCAACATTTTGGGGGCCATTCTGATTTTTTAGCAGAAACTGGGGTTGTTTTCACAGTTTTCAAGCTGTTTAAAAGTATCAGAAGAGCCTTACCAGAATTCTACCACTGAATGATTGAAGAGGCCACCTCAGGTCTTGAAGAACTATGACTTGCCAGCAAAACAGGAGAGGAAAGAAGAGTAAGGTTACGTTAAAAAAATGGAGACAACATCAGAATTTTTTTTTTTTTCTGAGAGGTCAGGGCAAAAATTAAGACACATTTAAGAAAACTACATCTTNAGCAGGAAGTGCTTCAATATCTTTTGTCTGCTCGGGTCTTTCTCATAGATGAAGCTAATCTAATTTGAGAGCTTGGTAAAACACTGTGAATGATGCTCTCTCATTACCTGTCACCTCAGGGACAAGGCTCTTTGGAGCATGACAGAACACATCCTCCCATTCTCAACCTGAGTCACTGTCACTTTTCTCTTTTTGACCTTTTTCAGGAACTGCAGGGGCATCATTCTTGACTGACACTGACGCTGCCAGGCACCTTGCTCCCAAGGACAGCACCCACAGGCTCTTTGGCTGTGACTAATACTGAGGGCTTTCTTATAACAGGAAAAAAAAAAAAAACTATGAAGGAAAAATGCTGACAATTACTGTAGTGGAATAAATAGCGATGGTATCATGCCAACCAATATACTGCTGCTGAGTGGCGTCCTTCCCATTTTTTGCCAGGGCTTTCTCTTGCTTCCTTGAAATAATCATTGTGTTGTAGTTCTTTAGTTGTCTCATTCAGACCTTTTACATCTTCTTCAAAACCTAGGAATTAGTTATCAAACTTAAATGCCCATTTATTAAACAATATTATAACCAAGCACTTGCCAACTTATTATATAGTTTCTTAAAGTACAGTCCACGGAGATTGAACATCAAAATTATTCCCTTTATTATATGCTTAAGAGGTGCCTGGGTAGCACAGTCAGTTAAGTATCTGACTCTTGGTTTCCACTCAGGTCATGATCTCAGGGTCGTGGGATTGAGCCCTGCCTCAGCTCTGTGTTCAGCAGGGAGTTTGCTTGAGATTCTTTCACCCTCTCACCCTCTGCTCCTCCCCCTGCTTACATGTGCTCTCTTTCTCTAAAATAAATAAATAAAATCTTTTTTAAAAAAATGGAAATATGGGTGTTTCACAAAACCCACTGAATATCTGCTAACTCTTAACCAATAATGCAGATGACCTCTTTAAGCCAGGACAAAGTTTGAGAACTACCGATTTATTGTCTTTTCTGTATTAGGCACTGTGCTGGGCACCAAAATATCAAAGTGAAGTGGGCATCATCTTGAAACACTTTCTCTGAAAAACAGGCATAAAATAATTGACAATCAGCAGTATTGTCCTTGCAAAATGCAATGAGGTTTAGAGCAATTAAGATTAAATATACTAAGTTTTCATTTGAGTATCTACAATAGATTAAATATTCACCAAATATTATTATTCTTATTTTTATTACTATTTAGAATTTGGGTCTATAACTTTTAGGATAGCAGCCTACTGATCATTTAAAAGTAGGTTCTTTATGTTATAGCAAAACTATTGGCATCGTTAATACCTTATAAACATTTCAGATAATCTTATTTCGATTAACTAGAATTTTTGGACAGAGATAACAGATGAATTCATTTCCCTTCTCATGATATGATGCAAACCTTTCTTCTATCAAGTGTCTCAATTATGTTCATTAATGCACAAGGAGATGGAATTACTAATTCCAGTAGGTATTTAGACCTGGTTCTTGCTTCCACTCAAGTTTTAAAGACATGTTAAAACCACATGAAGTAATTAAAGAACTCACTCATACAAGAAGAATAACTGTTCTTAAAACTTCTGAAGCTTCACAATTAATTTTTAAGTCTGAGAGGTATGGGCTCCAAGACATAATGGAATTGTAGGGCGTTTATGGAAGATCATGGCATTGATCTTGGCAGTGGCATTGAAGTGGATGGATGGAGAGGGCCAAAACAATTATTTACCAAAGAAAAAGAAATTTAAAAATACTGAGATTGACTGGTCTTATTCTGTTTTGGAAAGTCAGATTTCGTAATGACCTATTAATGGCAGGCTGAGCAATGCTGTTGATATTTACAACCAGTAGTGAATTTCTCTGTGAGACGTTAAAAATAAAACCAAGCCAAATATAAGTAATAAAATGATAGAGACTGGTCAAGGTAACTGCCTTAAAGGTGAACTGTTCAGATCAAGAATGAAATTTATAATGCCATCAGTTCACTTAGGGAAAACAAAATCAGGTTTTGAATTCTCAAAAAGATAAATTGGAAGAGTTAAAATATAGAAAGTAGCTTAAAACAAGTAAAAATATTTACTATTCCCTAACAACTCTAAATATTTACCATTATTCTGAGTATAATGTTAAAATCAGAATATTTTAGTTTGGAGAAGTTCCAAACTGTATCATTCTATACTGAAGAAGAAAAAAAAATCTTGTAACTTTTTACTGTTGGAATTTAGCAATATGGAAACGTGCATCCGATACAGTGTTAAACTCAAAGACACTCGGATCACCTATGTTGCCTCTGCACACGTGGTTGTGTAATTTTTGCACTTGGCCATAAATGTAGAATTTTTAACCATTTTTTTAAACCTTCTTTCTTTGATTTTTTTTTTTTTT
>NW_024424786.1:23718671-23818081 GCF_017311325.1 Ursus maritimus
TTTTTTTTTTTTTTGAGGTAGCCTTAAAAAACAAGGATTTATAATTTGGTGGTGGAAACCTTAGTCTTTGTCTTCAGATCTGGCTTCAGTCTGCATTTACTGCTTATTAGCTGTGTGACTTGAAGTCACCTGACTACTCTTAGTTCATCTGTAAAATGTAAACAATCCCCATAGGATGTTATGACAATTCAATTATCATCTGGGGAAAGAGTTTTTCACATAGGAACCCCTCAATACATGTATTGATTTTTAGAAGCACATGCAATTAGCTTGACAGTTTCTGGAGTAAAACACACACACATACACACACACATACACACATACACACACATACACACACACATACACACACACATACACACACACACATCTGAAAACTCTGTGAAAGGAGTTTCTGTTTCATTAAAATAACTAAATCTTTCTGAATAATAGCTTATAAGTATTCTTATATGCATTAGATATCCTGATTCAAACACTGGCCTAAAATTCTTAGCATACTGATTGATTTCACGTTGTAATGTTCTTTGTGGCTTGGCATCTATTAACTCCAAAAGACTCCAGTTGAAGATCCACAATTATTAAGTTTTTAGTTTCTCTTTTTATATTGTAGCCTTAATAGATATTGACTGGGTTCCTTTGAGTACTTATTTAGCAGCTAATAAAATATACCATAGCAGTTTTCGGTTCACTCACGTTCTCCATGCCCTATTTCAGGTACTAGGGAGAGCTAGAGAATTTACCTTTCACAGGAAGATATTCAGGAAAGAACTGAACAAGTATATAACGTGGAAAAGGAAAGTTGCTGCAACACAAGTTAAAACGAAGTGACTCCCAAGCCCATTTGTATTGCTGTGTCATCATAAATCATTTACGCCCCCAGAGCCTTAGTTTTCTTATCTAAGGTAAATCGGAATGCTTGCCGTAGTTATTTCATAGCATTTCTTATGAGAAACACACAAGTCAATGCATATTTAAAATTGAATAGTTCAAATCAAATATAAATTGGTCTTATTATAATGATTGTGTTTCTTACCTATTCTGAAAAATTTTATTTACTTCGCTCATGTTGTATTTAATTGTCACAGAAGATTTTAAGATTGCATTTACTATCCCCTGTATAGGTTTTTGTTTTTAAAGCTAAAGAAATTAAGTCACTTGATGATAAGTAATGGAGCAGGGCTTCAAATCAAAGTTTGTCTTACTTTGAGGTTTCAGCTCTTTCCTTCAAGATTACCTCTTAGTAAGAGTTGTGTTATAAGGAAAAATACATTCCTGTTTCCATTAGTATAGAAGCCAAAATTCAAGGTTTTCGTTGGGAATCTTGATTAGGTTACTTAATATGAATTGTAAAGTTTAGGGTTAAAAAGTATAATTCTTTAAACAAGAGATATACTGCAACACATTGATATATTATGCTAGCAGAGTTGTTAGGAAACCTCTCTTGAAACCAGACTGTAGTTTAATCCCTAACTACAATACATTTTTAAACTAATTTTTAACTTTTTCTTTTTAAACTAACTATACTTATCTTAAAATGGGTGTTGTGGGAATGGAATTAAATGAGCTAATCCACATTAGCTATAGTAAACAGTATAAACTAACTTTTTGCTATTTATAATGTCTATTACACTGAAAATGACTTTTTACTTAATAAAGGAAAAAGGAAGGAGTAGAGATCATATGCATTTACCCATTTCATTACTTTTCTTTGACATCCAGAAAAGCATATTTCATTTTCCTTAGCTGGCTATTTGATGACCTTGTAACAAAGTCTTGGCCTATGGCATGTAGGTGGAAGTAAGATAAGCCAGCACTAGGCACAGTGATTTAAAAATTCTCATGATTCTCCTACGTTTTAAAGGTAGACAACATAAAAAGATGGAAGGATTCCGTTTTGATCATCTCATTTGACTGTTACATTCAGTCTTTATACATTTCTGAAAATATGGGCATTTCTTTTTACAACCATTCTACTATTGTTCCCAGAAAGTCTAATGCAAGGTCGTTAGTATTAAATAATACCCAGGACATAAAAATATTTTCCTAATTGTTTCAAAAAAGTACTTTTACAGTGAGTTTGCTTGATTCATGATCCAAACAAAATCAATTTATTATATCTTGTAGTGATTTCTATTAAATCTTTTTTCAATCTAGAATAGCTCCTATGTCTTTATTGTATTGGCTTATGGAAGAGATAGATTAAGTTTTCCTGTGGAATCTCTTGCCTTCTGAATTTGTCTTTCAGCCTCCTTGTGCTTTTATTTAACTTATTCTTCTCAGTGTTTCCTTTAAATGAAAATTAAATCAAGGTTGATTGGATCAGGCCTCTTTTTTTTTTTTTTAAAGATTTTATTTATCCAGTCGAGAGAGAGAGAGAGAGAGAGAGAGATCACGAGAAGAGGGAAGGGGAGAGGGAGAAGCAGACTCCCCACTGAACAGGCAGCCCGATGTGGGACTCGATCCCAGCACCCTGGGATCATGACCTGAGCCAAGGGCAGACGCTTGACGGACTGTGCCACCCAGTCACCCAGATCAGGGCTCTTTTTAACAAGGCTACTTTAATTGTACTGTTGTGCTTCCTATTGCTTTCCATTGAGGGGAGCACAATATTTGATGGCACTGATTTGGTGATACCACTCTCGATCCGTGGGTTCAGGAGGTAACACCCAACTCTCTGTTGTTGGTTTCATCCACTGACAGTTGTTGGCCAAATTAAAAATCCCACATTTCAAGGTAGTGGTTTTCAATTTTTTTTCGTTCTTTCCACATTTACAAGTTGGAATTCTTTCCTTTGGTAATTGAAAAGTAGTTTCATATAGGACAGACAGAATAAATGCAATTTTTTTTAGTTGCTAGTGTTCTAGAGGTAATGGGTACCTTAATGTCTACCAATGGTATTTAATTAACTGTTGCTTATTTGTTTGAAGCTTTCTCTATTTCTCTCATTTCTAGAACATAATTGCTAACATATTTTGTGTACTAAGTACAGTGCATGTCAGATGTTATATATTATTACCCTATGCTGCTTGGATCCCTTTGTAAGCAATAAAAGGTGTCTATGTGCTTGAGATGACATTTATCTATAAAATCTTTTCTGAATGATCATAGTAAGAAGTTCAAATTTGATATTTCACCCCCCAGGAAAGTCATTACAAAAGAATGTATACGAGGCCTCGGTAAGACCAACATGTAGTTGTCATGAGAGAATAGTATTTTCCATCTCTCTCCTGCATTCATCAAACTACTGATTTTTGTAGCATATGGTGATGGAATCATTGAACTGTTGGATACTTTTATACCCAGTGTTTTCTGTGTTCATTTAACCAAAAAGCACTGATTAAAAAAGAAAATAACACTTTCTTTGATCACGCAAGTCTAGAGAAGTTAGGATACATTCAGCAATGACATTTATTATTAGCAGAGTCCAGTGTAAATCAGAGATAAAGCTGACAAATTTCACGGGTTGATCACAGTGGGAATATCAAGTGTCTCAGTGTGTGATGGATTAAATGGGGGGGAAAATTAAAGTTGTGCAAATTATTTCTATGCAGGGATTCTAATGTCAGACATGAAAAATGATTAGGGATATCTGGTCAAGAATAATAATGAAGCTGTAACTGATCTATGGATTGAATCTTACTTAGTTTGGGTGTCTGATAGGCTTTAACCTTTAAACCAGTCAGTCTTCAGTGAGAGAGCAAGGAGTTGAATTGATAAACACAGGACATACTATTCTCTGGTGGGATTTTGACCAGGGTTTAATTTCTATCAATTGTCACTTCTTAAATCTACACGTGCAAGGTAAAGATAATTAGTGTTCATTATGGGAGGCAAAAGATGGTAGGTGGAATGGATTTAGAGTCTGAAATCTGGCTTGGCCCCATCCTACATTGGTGACATTTTGTAAGACAGCCTACATCAGTAAAAGCATAATAATACCATATACTATAATACGATATCCACTACCTGCTTCAAAAGTTGTAGTAAAGCTCAAAATCAAAATTACAGAGCAAGATTAAACGTCATTAATTAGGAATTAAATAGATAATGGTATCCTTTATGTGAGAATGTATTATAATAATAAAAATGGTGATTTACAGAACTATTTAATGATAAGAAAAAATTAAGATAACCACCTTCAATTTTAAAAACATTAAATTATGTAAAATATACTCACACTTCATTTTTACAGAAGAAAAATTATGAATACATACCTGACAATAAAGAAAACATCTGTCTACACTGGTAATGATTATTGATGACTATTTTTTCATCCTCCATGTTTTTCTATTCTTTTAAAATGTTGATAAGCAGTGGTGCCTGGGTGGCTCAGTCGTTAAGCATCTGCCTTCGGCTCAGGGCGTGATCCCAGAGTCCTGGGATCGAGCCCCGCATCGGGCTCCCTGCTCTGCTGGGACCCTGCTTCTCCCTCTCCCACTCCCCCTTCTTGTGTTCCCTCTCGCTGACTGTCTCTCTCTCTCTGTCAAATAAATAAATAAAATCTTAAAAAATTTTTGATAAGCAATTTCATTGAAATCAGAAAAAAGTTTAAAAATAAGAGAAACAGATCAGTGGTATAGCATTCAGAAACCAGAAGCATATGCACACATACACAATTATTTCATGGATGGAAGTTTACAATAAGCTATGACTGAACAGAGTCACTCACAAAAGTTCCCTTCTTCATCTCCCCCCAGATCTTTTACTGTAAGCTACTGCGATGTTGGCACAAGAATAGTTTACCCATTGTTCTTTATGGATAGAATTACAGGGAGATCTGTAGATCGTCTCTGAGCAGAAGCTCAGAGTTAGTAGAGATCTCCATAGTCTGAATGCACACCCAAAGAATACAAAACCTGATATTAGGAGTTTAATAATGGTGGACAGATGTGGAGGTGTTGGAGGTGAGAAGGGAAGGGAGAAACTCCATGAATCACATTTCAGATGCTCACTATATGTTGTTTTGTTTTTAGAATATATGAATCTCAGGTAGGGATACGGGGACAAGAAGGTAAAGGAACTCACATTCTCTAGAATTTGAGGCCATATAATCCACCTAGTTTTAAGAAGGAGGTGGTATACAACAATTACTCATTCTCTCCTCTAATACATAGTTTTGTTCAATTTATGACATTTGGGACACTATGGATATTGATCAGTGGATTCCAGACTCATGGAATCAGTCGAACCTTTCTCTCTCTCTCTCATATGTGTAAATGTACATATATGTATCATATATTTATGCACAAGTTGTGTGAATACGTGTCTATATACACACACATGTATATATGAAACAAATGAGTGAGAGCAAAAGTGGCCAGCATTTTTAAATGATAAAATCAGTTTCTGTGTGCTACTACTCATAAGGGCTTTCGTATGGACACAGGCAGACTAGATAAGGCCACAGCTTAACATTTTACAGAGCTATCCTATTTAATGCCATTTCATCAGGAAGTCCTTCTATTTCCTAGGCCTGGGCTTTCTGAAACCAAGGCACTTATAAAAGGTAAAAATACCTTTGTAAGCAGATGCTATCTACTGTTACAATGCTTAGGCGTATCAAGCATAAGAATACAGATCTAGATAAATGTCTGTGACGCCCACTAGCCTATTCTCAAGTTAAGCATGTACCTTCGCCGACTCACACCTCCCCAGAAGTGCAAGGCATTGCCTGCAACTCCTTGTTTGACACAGAGAGTGTATTAAGGTAAAACCCTGCTGTGCTGGGGGTAGTGGTTGTGGTGTTCTCCATTCTAACGACACATCGGGCCATTAACGCTTCAAAAAGATTTGCTTCTCCACATCACTATCTGTCATGTACTGGAGTTCATCTTACTGGGTTCTCAGAATTTCTATTTTACAGCCATGACTTGACTTTCAACGGTCCCTTACTAAAACCTCTGTCAGCTGTCAAATCCTTTGAGTTTTTCTTAAATAAATCAGATCTAGCAAGCCATTCATGCAGGCTTTTTTTTTTTTTTTTTCCTGCGGTGGCCTCTGGTTGCTTAGCTGTTTCTGTTTTGTAATGACTCTCCTGTTCCCTGTTTCAGAAATGTAAAATGAAAATTTACAAATTTCTGAAGAGATGTAGGTTTTAATGATTAATTTGTTAGCCGCTTTTGTTATTTTAAAGGATACAGTGTAACATTACTGAAATTTTGAAATTTAAAGAAACATCCCTACTTTAACAAAATCTACCTCTCTAAAATAAAGCTGTTTCATTTCTATACTATCTTTGTACTGCACCCTACACATGGAATATTTGACTTGCAACACTTTATTGTCTCTCTCTCTCTCTCTCTTTTTTTACTTAACACCATATCATAAAAATGTTTTCCATTTGGGTAGTCTGTAGAATTATAAATTGAATGGCTAAATGCCATCTGAGTTACCCTCATTCAAACATTTTACTACTCTCAGACATTTGAATTGTCCCTCTTTCTGTTTGCAATTATACATGTACTCAGTATTTATCTATCTACATATAAATTATTCTCCTAAATTATTTCTTTGTTATAAATTCTCAAAATTGTAGTTGCTAGATCAAAGTCTATGAGCAACTCCGTGAGGTTTCTCCTTAATGAATCTGTGTTAGTGACTAAAAGAAGCTCCTCTATGCTTCTTTTATCTTTTTGTTACAGCTGGGAGGGTGCTGGATATGAGTTGAAGATAACATGGCTCTCAGGACATGTCATTGGGTGATAGTAGTAAAGTGTGACAACGGGGGTGAAGGGAAAGATCTTAAATGGTACAATGTCTTTGGATTTAATCTCTTAGGATTCCTAGTTTACTTGCTTTGTTTTGTTTTTCTCCTTTGGAAGCCACCTTCTCTGGAGTCTTTCTTTTTCCTTGAGTTTGGTTTGATAAAAGAAAATTCCAGTGCCTCTTTGGAAGGAGCCACCTATTCCCTTCCTATTTTTAGAATTTTAAGGAAGCCATCACCTGAGTAGCTTGATGTGAGAAGAACGTAAGTGCCATAAATAACTTTGACTCATTGCTTTAGTCTAAGAGGTGGGAATTTTTTTCTGCATATGGTCACAGTAAATATTATAGGCTTTGTGAACCAAGAAGTAAAATTGGAGATATTATGTAGGTACTTATATAAAAAGAGGAAATTTGCACAATTTTTGTAATTAATAAAATTCAAAGTTTTTATAATTGTATTTTTTTTATGATTATAAAGATCCACTAAAGAGAATTGAACATTTTGTTGTTGTTTGGAATAATGTTTTGCTTAATTGTTCTTCAAAGTTAGTATTCCTTATGATTAGTTTGATTTCAAACATTCATCTTTTAAAAAAGGAAAAGAAAAAAGAAATCTTCGCTTAGAGGCCATATAAAAGCAGGTAAAAGTCTGGACTTGGCTAACAGGCCATAGTATGCAGACCCTTGTTCTAGTCCTTCTGTTGCCTTGGCTTGTTCTTTTGAGATCATTGGTTCATAAAAAAGGCGTGGGCCTAGGAGAAAGGAATCAAAACTAGGTTTTAGTCTTGCCCTCAAGACTTTCTTCCTAAGCAAAAGGATGCCTTTGCTCTCTAATGGAAGTCAGCCCCGTTGACTACTAGACTGTTTTGGGATTTGAGGTAATAAGTGCAGGAATAAATAAAATGTTGTTTTGGTTGACTTGTTATGCTGTACATGTATCCCCCTCATAGAGACGTCACGGAGGTGCCTGTAACGATAATATGTGGCTGACATATTCTAGATCAGTTATCATCCTTCAAGGCTAACATCATATTGCTTTATAATGACATCAGTGCTATTACTACCTCTTATCTAAAAATGAATTAACTGAAAACTAAATAGTAAGCTATTTTCTTTTGTTGGTTAAAAAGGAATTTCTCCTTTGACTTAACAATTCTTTTTTGAAATTCAACTTTGTAGAAATACTTAAATGTGTGTGTATGTGTGTGTGTGGTTTATAAAGATAGATTTGGAAAATAATTAAATGAGCCTTACAAAGTGAAAGCATAAGTAAATAATGGTGCATTAATAATGATGCATTAACTAATTAATTAGGAAATCCACTTAGAGAATCAGGTAGACCTATATGCATTGACATAAAGAGCTTCAAAATATATTAAGTAAATAAAAAGTTACAAAATTTAAATAATACATGAGTAAAATTTCAGTGTTTCATATATACAAAATGTGATTCTAGATATATTAAAAAAAATCATATGGATAGGAAACCATAGAAAAAGAACTGAAAGAATATATACCAAACTGATAGCATTGCTTATATTGAGATAGGTGTGTGCAAAGAGCAGGATGACATTATGGCAGTCCAGAGATGGGACATCAAGTGGAGTTTTCATGTTTTACTCTATAACTGTTTTACTAATTGATTATTGTACAATAATTATATTTTCTAATTTAAAAATTAAAATGTATATTTTTACCACCACATAATTTAATTTAAATTTCCAAATTTGATAGTATGTTCTATATACCATTCCATTTTAGAGATTAAAAAAAATTGAAGACCTATTTTTTAAAGAATAGGATATTGACAAAGATTGAATCATACATGGCAACATAGGTGGCTATATGTATATGCTCAATTTTTTAAAAAAGATTTTATTTATTTGAGAGAAACGGAGAGAGAGAGAGCAAGAAACAGCATGAGCGGGGTGAAGGGCAGAGGGAGAAGCAGACTCCCCACTGAGCAGGGAGCCCGATGGGGGACTCGATCTCTGGACTCCAGGATCATGACCTGAACTGAAGGCAGACACTTAACTGAACTGACTGAACCACGCAGGCACCCTATAAGCTCAACTTTTATCCTCTTATTAGCATGTGGAGTGTTTTATGGTAACTGATGTGGTATTGTGTAATTTTTTACCAAATAACATTTCTTTTTTTCACTTTTTTATCATTCTTCTTGAAATAATTTTATTTTGTATTTACTATTGACCTCCCACTGTTCCTCTTTTAAAAGAGTCCATTCACTTTACAAACTTTGGCAATTCTCAGAGTTTTTACCATAGCTTTATTGTACATTCCCATTATTTTCATTCTGGATTCTAATGATTTGCCATTGTCTAAAATGTGAAAGTTATAAGCAGAATCCTTGAGCTTGTTCTCCTCCATCCTCCTTCTTAACTCTGAAGAGAACTTGCAAAGTTAATTTTAATGATAATTTGACTTTCCAAATGAGACTTCTTAGATGTTTTGAGCATAAGTTTACAACTTTAAAAAGCCTAGGTAAAAAAGAAAAGTGGTGTAAAATCAACATTAAATCTTGATAAATGTCTTTTAGGAGAAAACTGAAGGTGCATCATGGAAACAGGGCTTTTATTTAAGAGAATAATGCTTTTACTTTAACTCATATTCATTGACAACTTAGGTTTCAGTGAAGTGGGGCTGGAAGCAACCTCAGCACAGGTCTGATAGAAAATTCCATAGCAATGATTTATCACAATTGCGTCAGAATTAAATAATCATCAAAAAATGAGTACAAATGAGTTTGTGATTTTCTTTCCTTTTTTTATCTTTTTTACATGTTTGACTATTTGTTTCATAAAATCCTTATGACCTAAGAATTCGATGCTCAGAGAACACAGAGTTAAGAATAGTACAAGCTAGATTACAAATGGAGTCTTCATACTCCCACATTGTAGATAACAAAGAATTAATTGGCTGTATTTTTCCAATTCTTAGTTAATAGATTAAATTATTTGAGACATTTGGTGTATTAGGGTTCTCCAAAGAAACAGGGCCCATAGTATATATGTATATCTCTAACTCTTTCTCTCTGTATTTATAGAGAGATTTATTATAAGGAATTGGTTCGTGTTATTAAGGAGGCTGAAAAGTCCCAAGATCTGCGGTTGGCAAACTGGAGGTTCAGGAATGCTGATATTGGGGGCACCTGGGTGGCTCAGTCATTAAGAGTCTGCCTTCAGCCCAGGGCGTGATCCCAGGGTCCTGGGATTGAGCCCTGCATGGGGCTCCCTGCACTGCTATGAGCCTGCTTCTTCCTCTTCCACTCTCCCTGCTTGTGTTCCCTCTCTCGCTCGCTGTCTCTCTCTCTCTGGCAGATAAATAAATAAATAAAATCTTAAAAAAAAAAAAAAAGGAATGCTGATGGTGTAGTTATAGTCTGAGGTCAGAGTGAGAAAACAGGCAAGCCACTGGAATTAAAGTTCCAATCTAAAAGCTTACAGATTCAAGACTCAGGAAGAGCTTGTGTTTCTGTTTGAATCCAGAAGCCAGCAAAAACCAATTTCCCACATTTTGCAGTCAGGCAAGAACTCTCTCAATCAGCCTTTCTGTTCTATTTAGGTTTTCAAGGGACTGGATGAGGCCCAACCACATTAGGGAGGACAATGCTTTAGTCAATCTACTGATTCAAATGTGAATCTAATCCAAAAATATCCTCACAAAAACACCCAGAATAATATTTGGTGAAATATTTGGCAGTCAAGTTGGCATATAACATTAGCTGTGACAGTTGGTTAAACTCAGAAAATATTTATTTCATCTTCTCAATTATGAATTGGTGGAATGCAAAATGCATTCTAAGAAATCTTTGTAGAAATTTTTGTAGAATTCTCATTGTGGTAGATTTAAATATACTGTATTCAGTGATGTGTATATTCACATCAGATCAATTTTTAAACAACATTTTAATTGTTAAGTCAAGTGAATGTTAATTGTTAAGGCAAATGAGTGAAATACCATTTGTAGGAAAAGCCAGTGGGTAAGCAAGCAATAACTTTACAGATCTGGGTTTATATACTTGAAAAAGTTATTTATTTTCCCCAGTCACCAAATTTATCCATACGATTAGTATAATATTAGTGCTACCTCATTAGATTTGGGGGAGCAATACATAATATGCATATAAATATACTTGGAAGATCCAATAAATATTAGTTATTAATGTTGTTTCTCTTCTTGGTCATCTTCTCATTAATATTAGCCTCATCAATCAGATTAAACATTATATAAAGAAAAATAATGTACAGGTGGGAGCAAAATGACAAATAGAAATGATCATTTGTTCTACTTGAAAAGCCATGAGATGAACTCTTAATATATTTATAGCTTTAAGCCATTAATTGTATACATGTTTTTATTAATGAGAGTTTCTTTTTGACTAGAGAAATTAAATGTTATATCAAGGATCCAGCTAGCATCTATACTTAAAGGGATTTATAACCTCTCCAACCTCATTTCTCTTAACATTTTGCTAATTTTCGGGGCGCCTGGGTGGCACAGTGGTTAAGTGTCTGCCTTCGGCTCAGGGCGTGATACCAGCGTTCTGGGATCGAGCCCCACATCAGGCTCCTCCTCTATGAGCCTGCTTCTTCCTCTCCCACTCCCCCTGCTTGTGTTCCCTCTCTCACTGGTTGTCTCTCTCTCTGTCAAATAAATAAATAAAATCTTTAAAAAAAAAAACATTTTGCTAATTTTTAAAATAAAGAGATAAAAGCTAGTTAAACATGATGGTGCAGTTTCTTCAAATATTAAATACTGTTCAGATATTTAGGAGTTCTTTTTTCTCCTTTATGAACATGTATTTGCTGAGATAATGTAATGAATAATCATTCTTACATGTGCCATTTTTTATAACTAAAATTTAGGATCCTAACTATAGGTGTGTGTCTATCTATCTTGATCTAGCTAGGTTATTTTTTTTTCTTCTAAAGCATCCTATACTAGCATGGATATAATTATATGTTTATGTTCAAATATTTTATTCTAATTTACAATATGTCTTGGAAATTTTGAAAGCCCAAATGGGGTTAAGAGGAGGTAAAATAATAAATTGTAATTTGTCTCTGTCATAAAGAATTTAACAAAATAATACAGGACATAGACACATAAAAAATTACTGTAATATAATAATAAAATAATATGAATTATTAAGAATATGAATTCAGCATAAGTCCTTTTATATTATTTGGATTAAGGTTCAAACCATTAACTGGTAGGTATTTTTATTACATATATAGTTTTGTGGGTTCTTTTAATTAGGCATTACATATTGAAGACATTAATTTACCCAAGGTAATATAGCTAAAGAATATCAAAACCAGGATCTTTCAAATTAGGGGAATGAGATTACAGATTCCCTGCCCTTGATCAGCTCCCCACATTGTCTTTTCAAGATAATATGATGATGTCTGTAAGAAAGAAAATAAGTAAACAAATTTGATGAAGGTTAGAGATAGAATAGCGTCGTGCTACTGTGTAGTGGGAAAAGAAAAACTAAATACCTAGTAGACTTGAGGGAAACCTCAAAAGGTGGGAATATTGACCCTGAACCTTCAGGATGGCAAAACTAACATATAGAAAGGTTTTATTTGTGGG
Organism: Ursus maritimus; assembly: GCF_017311325.1. Lineage (NCBI taxonomy): Eukaryota > Metazoa > Chordata > Mammalia > Carnivora > Ursidae > Ursus > Ursus maritimus. Next base: position 23,730,993 of record NW_024424786.1, read on the forward strand.
TTAAGAGTAGAGTTCCCCTACCATGGAAGGGAGGAAGTTAGAAATATTTCTTAGTATAAGGCACATAGAAGAAAATCCTTCCAGATTGGAAGGATATTTGGCTAGTGGAGTAGTAGAATGGACATTAACAGAATTTAAGAAGAGATATAAGTAGAATTAGTATACACCAACATTTCTCACAGCCACTTAAATGGTAGGAAGTTAGCCACAGTTTGAGTAAATATCTCCTGAACTTGAAAGAAGTTTCATTTTTTGTTTTATTTTTAATTCTTTCAAAGGAGATGTATTTGTCTCTTTTTAATGATAAAAAATAATGGATAATATCAGATAAAATACATGAAATTATTTTCTATATATATAATTACTAAATATTTACTAACTTGTTCATGTTTACATGGATATTTCTGCTGTATAATTTTTGTATTTCCTTTTTCCATGAAACAAATACATTTATATATTCAACATTAAATAGCTTCTTTTCCTAATAATGTGCCAACTGTATAGAGAGTATTTACTACATGCCACCTACTGATCAAGGTATTAGGGATAGAACAATATAGAAGTCAGAGAAGACACTCCCAAATGGCACTGAAATTCTAGTCAGGGAGATCAAAAAAAAAAAATAAAACAATAAATACATAGAGCAGTTCAGGCTGTGATTAGATTGTGTTATGGCTAAAATATATAGGGAGACAATATAGAGACATACTCTTAGAGACAATGGCCAGTGGAAATGGGAACAAAAAGAAACATACAATTTTAATATAATTAGAAAGTGGAACCATAAGAACTAAATGACTAATGAAATATAAGATTGAAAGAACAGGAGGGTCTATGTGTATCTCCTGGACTTTGAGGTTTACGTAAAGTAGATAATGGAGCTACTTTTTAAAGAACTGAGAAAGGCCATGGTAGGAAAAGCTGGCACGGGGGGGGGGTGGGGGCATAAACAGAAATTCAGTGTTCTCTCAATATAAAATGCCATTAGATAGGAAAGTTCAAATTTTGAATAAAAAGATTACAAGACTGAAACAAAAGGGAGAGGTCAAAGTTAAATTGTAAGTATGGGATTTATATGTAAATAAATGCCATGTAAAAAGAGTTCTTTGGATGAGAACAGCTAAAGTATAGCTAAGTCTATGTGGGGACATGAATAGAGAAGTGGTTATGCAAAACACTTTTATATACTTCTGGTTTTGATAAGGAATTTTTCTGGATTCACTTCTGGATTCTCTCCATTCTTTGATCATTCCTCTTCAAGGAAATATGTCTGGGTTATGAATTTAGAAAGACTGGGTAAATTAATCTCATCTCTAACACCTCCATTCTCTTGGGAGTATGACTATCAACAGAGGAGCTTTTCTCTGGTTCTTCATTATATAAATCTTATTTTTAAAGCTTTATTTGAGAGAGAGAGAGCACATACATATGAGTGGGGGGAAGGGCAGAGGGAGAGAATCTCAAGCAGACTCTCCACTGACCTCAATCTCAGGACCCATGAGATCATGACCTGAGCTGAAACCAAGAGTCCGTCCCTTAATCCACTGAACCACCCGGGTGCCCCTTCATTACATAATCTTATTGGAGCAAGCCTCCTTCTCACTGGTAAGATTGCTAATTCTATAGATTAATAATGGCAAGCTCATTTAGTTAACAAACGTAACGTTATGCCAAGTTGGATTCTATCAGCAGTCACCATTATATATTGACCTCTGCTTTTACTTTCTGTTCTATTTTGCTACTTGTTCAGACCCACTTGAAGAAGAGGTAGAACTGTTTATTGAGGGAAGTCTTAGAAATCTCCAATATAGAAACTAACTCTATAGAGCTAAAACGCTTATAATTGAGTTGGAAAGATGAAGTATGAACACAAAAGAAGATAAAAGTATACACCCAGGACTTGCTGCAAAGACTTTTTTTGACAAGGAACTGGGTCACATGGTAAATGTTGGAAATTCTCAGCTGGATAAATACCACGATTGACTGGGTTAACCACACTTGGACAATGATTGAGGAGAGCATGGAAGAATGCGAGTGTCTGCATTGGCAAAGTGCGGGAAGGTGAAAGAAGCTATATAGAGATTTATGTCAGGAAAATACAAAGTCTGTATCTTGACCTCTGTGATTCTGACCTTTGCTTTTTCTCCATCTACTTCTTCATCTTACCACTGAAGGTAACAAAAGATGCTTATTTCATTTTGCTATTTTTTCTAGTTATCTAGAAACATTGAAAAAGGTTATTTAAAATAAGACATATTAGACTTATAGTAATCTTGTCTCTAATTACCTTTTCAACCTTTTTCCCTGGTATTCTTCTTCTCATTCTTGTATTCATTTTATCCATTCATTCTCTTGAGTTAGCGAGTCAGCCAGCGTTCATTCATTCAGTAGTTACTGAACATCAGCTATATCTTGGGTTCTGGTTACACCTTAGTGAGGAAGACACATGCAGCCCGCGCCCTGTGGAATTACAATCAATCAGAGAAGACAAACATAAATTATTTCAAATAATAAAGGCTGTGCTATCTAGATAGCATGAAGTGAGACGATGAGTCTGGAATACAAAAGATTGTGCAGTTCAGCTGAACACAGGCTTATTTATTTAATTTTTCATTCGTAAAATACCTTTATTTATAAAATGTGCCAGGCACTGTGCTAAGTTTTCAGTGTGATTGGGTATAACTTCAGAGGAAGCAGAAATTCTTAAAAGGTAAGCTTTTTAAAAAGAATTGAATGGTAGGTTTCTTGGTATCAGGTATACACACAAAGATCACCTCGGTTTTAGATACTAGTCTGTGAAATTTCTATTAATTGTATTGAGATTTCTCGAGAAAAGAGGATATAAATGTAGTTATCTGTTTGGGTTAATATTCCTATTTTCACTGACCAAGAACATATCCTAGCACTAGGTACTTTAAAAGAAAAGACATAATGGTCATTTAAAAATACCAAATAGCAAAGTGAGCATATTTTCCTTTTATCTTTTCAGCCATTTCCAAAATAAGATTGTAAAGATGTTGTCACTGTGAACTATGTAACATGTGGTATTGAGACGGAGGAAACACTTGTCTTCCAACACTGATTCCTGCGGTGTCCCACTTCTTAAGATGTATTTGTATTTGTTAAAAAGGACAAACCTGAATTTAAGGGAATAATAGCCCCTAGTTAGGAATTATTGTGGGAATACTGCCCAATTAGTGAACATCTCACTCAGATCCCTTCACAAAGAAAGCTCTTCTATCAAAAAAGGTATTTGATATAGGAAAATACATGTATTTTAGAAGAGAAAAGTAAGAGACCCTAAACAGAACAACTTAATTAGTCTACATACATAGGTCTTCCTACCTTCCTTCCTTTCTTTTCTTTCTTTCCTCTTCCATCTCTTCCATTGGGCTACAGTATACACACACACACACACACACACACACACACACACACCGTGGCAGTGATTTATTGATTTATTCTGTATTTATTTTGCACTGCTATCGAAGAATGGAAAACAAGTTTTATATTTCCCTTCCTACCACTCACGCCCATTTCTCACTAACCCCACTCAGACAGAAAGCAAGCAAGCAAGACTCTAAGAAGTTTTTGTTTTGGAAAATGAACAAGCTTAGATTCAGAACCAAACCATTTAAAATGTACATTTGTTATCTGCCAAGTGTGCAAACTAAAGTTGCTACAGTATGGAGGGAGGTTCCCATGATAGTAGTATGAAATTACTGTTGAGGGTGATATCAGCAATTGACAATAAACTGTGAATCATTTCCGTAAAGCACCCAAAGAAGTTTAGGTCTCCTAATGTCAAGATAAGGAGATGTCAAGAACCTAAACAGAATGCTTGTTCCTTGGAGCTACAGAAAAGGAGCCCTGGCTAACATTTGAACACAGGGCTAGAGAAGGGTGGTGTTGACTAGATGCTTGGATTGGTCTAATGAGTATCTGGTTTGGAATTGTGATGGTTGGGTGTTTAGAGTTTTTTGCTGTGTTTTTGCGCAGGCAACACAGAGGCTCTTCATTTGTTTGTGGCACTGTAGTTCAGTGGAAGGGCTACGCATAGCATGGATGAGACAGAATTTCTCAGAATCTTCTACAGAGAGTACTGAGGCACTTTTCATTTGATTCAGAACACTTATGGGATGTGACTGGTTTTATACCCAGAGTTGTGGAATGCAATTTTTCTAGTGCATTCAAGTTTCCATCAGGCTGTATAATCCATTGGTTTTCAAAAATAAGTGATCCTCAGGTTGTGGAAATTTTGAGCAGAACAGGAATTCCTACTTAATGAAGAGAATTGGATGAATAAAACCAACAAAGTAAAACAGGCCAAGAGAAGAAATTAAATTTAATCTAGTCATCTATATTCACTGTACACTTAATTATAAATAAATTAACATGAAAAGTCTACAAGTTATTTGATTTATCTTTAGGTGAAATTACAAGAAAATAGATATCACAAGTCACAATAGTATTTAATTTTGAAAATAAATAATTTTGTTCATAAAAAGGCTTGGAAATTTATGCTTTCAGAATGTAGGTGAGGCAATTAGGTAATATTTAGATACCAGTTACCTCAGAGGTTCCAGGAATAAAGACTATTAATTAGATTGTGCAAAGGTTTTACTTGAGTTAAAATGCATACCCCCACTTTGTAATCATGTTTATAGTTCTTTCAGTGTTTCTAAAGTAATGGAATGAATGTCTTTGAGATACAGAACAGTTCATTGAGATTACCATTTGAACTGTGAAGAGTTTGTTTTAATCTTTTACCCACAAAGTTTGTAAAAGGCATTTATTTTAGGAATTGTATTTGTTATAATATGTTTACTGTGGAAAGTTTTATTTGTTTCAATGCTATAAGAACAAAGATATACTCACTCAAACTATAAAATGAACCCATTAGGCTTATGGAAATTAATCTAAAATTTAAAACCTCAACAGCTTTATGTTTATTAATTCCACATGTATAAATATGGCATTAAATCTCTTACTCGTAAGAAAACAGTCTTGGTTTTCTCCTCAAGAGCCCATTTGTTCTAAATATTAACTTTGCAAATTTAATTAATTCTCTACACAAGGCAAAATCCAGTTCCTCTCACAATGTGAGGAAACAAATTAACCTCATTCTCAGGACTTGCACTTAAATTTTTTTTAAAGATTTACTTATTTATTTTAGAGAGAAAGAATGAGTGAGCATAAGTGGGAGGGGGGCAGAGGGAGAGAGAGAGAATCTCGAGCAGACTGCACTGAGCATGGAGCCGATGTGGGGTGCTATCTCATGAGAATGAGATCACGACCTGAGCCGAAACCAAGAGCTGGATGCTTAACCAACTGTGCCACCCAGTCGCCCCATGGACTTGCACTTTATTTGATCCAATCCTAAACCAGTTTCAGCTACTGCACCAATTAAGAATACTGGGACTTCTACAGCAGAGGGGAGTATATCATCCAGCAGGTCCTCTACTCCAGTGGTTCTCAAAGTGTGATGCGTAGACCAGCAGCATAATTGCCTGTTGATGTGTTAGAAAAGCAGATTTTGGAACCTCACTCTGGACTTACTGAATCAGATGATTTCTGACTTACGTTGGCACCCTTCCCCATCATTGTCAAATATGGTTCTGTGGCTTTTTCCTCATTTAATATATATATATATCTCCTTTAAAGAATTCATAGCTTCTCAGTCAACCCATGCTGTGATTTTCTTATAATGTGTAGGAATAAAAAGTAGTTTCTCCACAAAAACACCTTTGCCTCCATGTTCACCTGCATTCTATAAAGACAATGTGGCTTCATCAAAAATATGTACATAAAAATCTCAAGGGTGAAAAACCTATCTAGAGACATTTTTATTCTGCTTAGTTTACAGCCAAGATATCAGCATCTTATGAGTCTTCTATGCCAGAAGATCTGGCAAGGCAACAAATTCATTTCCCTGAGTGTTTCTGTTTGATACACTTAAAAAGCAACGCAGGTAAAGAATAGAAGTGCCTATGTGAGCACATTTCCTCAGCAGCTGATGTTAATGTCTAATTCACTTCTGGGGAAGAATGATGACAAATATGAGGCTCTAATTGAATCGACACACAGCTGCTTTTAATATTATACAATTAAGATCCTGTCAACAAAATATGATTATTCTCTTTTTTCTGAGGAAAAAAAATTACGTAAAATGTGAATATATCTGAGACATGGTGGCATAGTGTTGTGTGGTTGAAAAACTGAACTATTTGACACTATATTACCTATTTGTGTGAACAGAATGTGACTTTCATGGTGGTGGAAACTTTGTCTCTCTTTTTTATCCTGGGTGAGTGCTTCACTTTTAGAATTTGATAAAAATTTCTTAAATAAATGAAACAGAGCAAAAACTGAGAACCAGGGATCTGTGTAAATCTTAAACAATATTTCTGTTAAGAGGTTTCATTTCTTCAGTTGTAGAGAAAGGCAAAGAAAAATGAAAAATTAGTGTCCAAATGGAAATGGCCAGACTACATATGAAAACAGAACTCTGACCCATAATCTGCAGCAACTAGAAAGAAAGCTAAACCACAACCTACATAGTAATTGACTCCAAAATGTCAGGACTTACTGCCAATTTCCCTAACTTTTGCCGCTTCTTTCAAGTAAGGACCAACCAGAGAAAACTAAATAGACTCCTTTAACCCGTCACATGGGATGCCTCACTTCTAGTTAGCACCCCCAGCTTTCCCATGGCAATGATTCCAGTCAGGAAATACTTAAATCCTTCTCTCTTTTTTCTAAAAACTTTTATACTCCTCTGCCCACCTTCGAGTCTCTCAAAAATGGTGGTGGCTGACTTCCTTGCTATAACAACCTGTGAATAAATAGCACTTATTTGTTCTAATGTGGGTGACCTTCATTTATTTCCATATAAGCAAGTCTGTAATACTAGCAGCTATGATCTCTAAGGAAGAATTAACATTCATTTACATGCATTTTTTTTAATTCCAAACGATAAGAATTTGAAGACTCAATGAAGAACATGAAAGCCACATTAAAAGAGTACTAAAATTTTGGGGTGCCTGGGTGGCTGACTCAGTTAAGTGCCCAACTCTTGGTTTTGGCTCCTCATGATTTCAGGGTTGTTAAATCAAGTCCTGTGTAGGCTTGGTGCTGTGTGCAGAGTCTGCTGGATATTCTTTCCCCTTTCCTCTCACTCCCCTTCTGCTCCTCCCCCGCTCATGCTCCCTCTCTCTCACTCTAAAATAAATAAATAAAATCTTTTAAAAAAATAATACTAAGATTTTAATTGAAGATGGGAAGGAGAGGTTGGGTTAGCCATGGAATGAAAAAACATAAATTTCAAGTGGGCTTTCCTAACAGGACATTACCATGTGGTCCATATTGTTTTCAAATAGTCATCTGTACTGTAGTGAACCAACCAAAAAGCTCCAGACCCACCATTATTCATTCTGGGACAGGAAAGCTTCAAAGAACACTGCTGAAGCTGAGGATACTATTTCACAGATTCATTATTCCAGAGATACACTAACAGAAATGGGATACCTATATGGCCTTTACCAGTGATATTCCAAAGGTAGAGTGGTAGGAAGGTCAAATACAAATGTCCACCCAGGGTACAAGGATTAAAGGGGTAGTTATTCATAGAGCACTTAAAAACTACAAGAAAACTGAGTAGAAGTTGCTCTGATTTTGATTATTCCCATTCAATGTTAATCTAAACAATGTCAGTGTTTAAAAAAATAAGTCATTGGAGGCATAACAGAGTTCAGATTTGTGCTGGTCTAAGTTCAGAACAATTGCTATGGTTACAGTAGAGGCTGAGTTTTAGTCATATAATATGTGAGCTACATATTAAAACACTTTTATTATCTATTCTTTAACACATATTGAATTACACATAAAAGTTACTTCAAATACCTCTGTTATGTAGGTGAACCCTTCACATAGATAGGCTCAGTCAGACTCATTTCTTTTGAGAATAAGACTGTAATTGTCAAGTTCTTCAAGGTCAATTTAGGCATCGTGTGTATACAAACACACACACGCGCACGCACACACTCAGGGTATATATCTCTAACACATCCTACAATCTAAATCATCCTAAATGATCTCACACATTAAATATGGGATGATTCCCCACATCCTGAATTTAAATAAGAGGTTTGGATTATTTGGATATGAAACATCAGAACTTGATTCACTTTAATTCTGTCATTCTATGTTATTACTTGATGTTTTAATTTGTGTGAAAAATCAAAAACATTTGTCTTTGGGTGGAGTTACTCCACCCTTGCCAGGGGGCTAGGCTCAGTGTAAGCAGCTCCAGATTGCTCTATGTGTTTTGTTCCCTGAAGGCTTTCCGTGATGCTTTAGAGGATGAAAATAAAAATGGCGGCACCCCATCTCCAGTCCCAGAGCTAAAAGATTGAGGCCCCCACTCCTCAGTGCGCCCTCAGGGAAAAGCAGTCAGTCACTCTTGTATCCTTGGTTTCTGTCCACTGTGTTGACCCAGCCTGCGACCAAGTGTTTTTATCTCAGGCACGTGACCCCAAACCCTGCAGACTCTGGTGGGGCGTACCCATGCCGCTCCTGCTGGGGGAGGGAGGAAGGTCTCCTGGCAGTTCTGCCATTTTTTGGGCTGCTGCTCAGAAAGCAGTCACCCAACTGTGCCATAGTTCGAGGTTTATGGCAACACTGAGCTGAAAGCCCACTCCTGGGCTCATTGATTGCAGCTGCCTTCCCCTCTCAGATGCTTGGGAACTCTGCCACATTCAGGCAACCCTGTTCTTTCTCTGACCCTCAGGATCCTGAGACAACACTGTCCCACATAAGATTCCACCCCGCTTCACCACCTGAGCACCTTTCAGGGAGGGACGTCCCTCACCCAAAGAATTCTGAAAGTTCCAATTTTGTGCTCCGCTGCTTTATTGCTTTCCAGTAGTGGGATTGCCAGGGCCTCCCCACCGCCTGCAGTTTATCTTCCCATATGTCTCCTTGGATTCCTTTCTCTGCACCGTCTACCTTGTAAAAAGTGGTCACTTTCTTATTTGTAGAATTGCAGCGTTTCTTAGATCTGTTGAGTTCATAGGTAGTCAGAATGATGTGACGGCTATCTGGCTGAATTCCAGGGACCAGATGAAACAAGAGTCCCTTACTCCTCCGCCATCTTCAGAAAATCAGCACAACAGTCCCTTTCCCAGAAAATCAGCAAGAACATCCAGCTAAGACCAAGGTTTCCCAGTACACAGAACTGCAAAACTCTAGGGCTAGGGGAAAAGAGTATACAGAATTCGTGGTTTTTTCTCATGATTCTTTAGTCTTGTAATTTTAATCTTTTTCTTTTTCAACTAATTCCTTATTTTATCAACTTTTTAAAAGTATTTTTATTTCATTTTTACAATTATATTCTATCCTTTCATTGTATTTGCTTTTATTTTTGTATATTTATGTTTTTCTTCCTTTACAGTTTTGCAATGTAGTTTCTTCTAACAGACCAAAATATGCCCAGAATCTAGGGTATTGCTCTGTTCTGTTCACCTGTCTGATTATATTCTTTCTTTTTTTTTTTAAGTCTTTTTTAATTTTCATTTTTACAGTTACATTCTCTCCTTTCATAGTATTTAATTTTATTGTTGTACAAATTAGATTTTAAACCAGAGTGTAGTAAAAGATGAAGAAGGACACTATCTCATACTTAAAGTGTCTATCCAACATAAAGATCTAACAATTGTAAATATTAATGCCCCGAACACGGGAGTAGCCAATTATATAAACCAATTAACAACAAAATTAAAGAAGGAAAACATACAAACACTTTCTATGAGGCCAACATTACCTTGATCCCAAAACCAGACAAAGACCCCACCAAAAAGCAGAATTACAGCCCAAGATCCCTGATGAACATGGATGCTAAAATTCTCACCAAGATACTAGTCAATAGGATCCAACAGTACATTTAAAGGATTATTCAGCACGATCAAGTGGTATTTATTCCTGGGCTGCAAGGATGGTTCAACATCCACAAATCAATCAATGTGATACATTACACTAATAAAAGAAAGGACAAGAACCATATGATCTTCTCAATAGGTGCAGAAAAAGCATTTATCAAAATACAGCATCCTTTCTTGATTAAAACTCTTCACAGTGTAGGGATGAGGGTACATAACAATATCATAAAAGTCATCTGAAAAGCCCACAGCAAGTATCATTCTCAATGGGGATAACTGAACAGTTTCTCTAACGTCAGAAACAGGGATGTCTACTCTTGCTACCACTGTTCAACATAGTACCAGAAGTCCTAGCCTCAGCAATCAGACAAGAAAAAAATAAAAGGCATCTGAATTGGCAAAGAAGAAGTCAAACTCTTACTCTTCACAGATGACATGATACTGTATGTGGAAAACCCAAAAGATGCTACCCCAAAATTGTTAGAACTCATACAGGAGTTCAGTAAAGTGTAAGGATATAAAATAAATGCACAGAAATCAGTTGCATTTCTATACACTAACAATGGGATGGAAGAAGGAGAAATTAAGGAATCTATCTCATTTACAATTGTACCAAAAACCATAAGATACCTAGGAATAAAACAAACCAAGAGACAAAGGATCTGTACTCAGATAACTATAGAGCACTCATGAAAGAAATTAAGGAAGACACAAAGAATTAGAAAAACATTCTGTGCTTATGGATTGGAAGAACAAATATTGTTAAAATGTCTACACAACCTAGAGCAATCTATACATTCAAAGCAATCCTTATCAAAATATCATCAATTTTTTTCACAAAGCTGGAACAAATAATCCTAAAATTTATATGGAACCAGTTAGAAGACCCCAAATAGCCAAAGGAATGTTGAAAAAGAAAACCAGAGCTGGTGGCATTAGAATTCCAGACTTCCAGCTATATTACAAGCTGTAATCATCAAGAGAGTATGGTACTGACACAATAATAGACACATAGATCAATGGAACAGAATAGAGAACCCATAAATGGACCCTCAACTCTATGGTCAACTAATCTTCGACAAAGCAGGAAAGACTATCCAATGGAAAAAAGACAGTCTCTTCAACAAATGGTGTTGGAAAAATTGGACAGCCACATGCGGAAGAATGAAACTGGACCACTTTCTTACACCATACACAAAAATAAATTCAAAATGGATGAAAGACCTAAATATGAGAGAGGAAGCCATCAAAATCCTAGAGGAGAACACAGGCAGCAACCTCTTTGACCTCAGCTACAGCAACTGCTTGCTAGACACGTCTCCAAAGGCAAGGGAGACAAAGACAAAAAATGAACTATGGGGACTTTATCAAGATAGAAGGCTTTTGAACACTACATTAGAAACTAAGGATATACTCTATCATGACTAACATAACATAATAAAAAATTATTATTAAAAAAAAAAAAGCTTTTGCACAGCAAAGGAAACAGTCAACAAAATCAAAGGACAACCTACATAATGGGAGAAGATATTTGCAAATGTCTTATCAGACAAAGGGCTAATATCCAAAATCTGTAAAGAGCCTATCAGACTCAACACCCAAAGAATAAATAATCCGATCAAGAAATGGGCAGAAGATATGAATTGACATTTCTCCAAAGAAGACATCCAAATGGCCAACAGATACATGAAAAAATGCTCAACATCACTTGGCATCAGGGAAATACAAATCAAAACCACAATGAGATACCAACTCACACCAGTCAGAATGGCTAAAATTAATAAGTGAGGAAATGACAGATGTTAGTGAGGATGCAGAGAAAAGGGAACCCTCTCACACTGTTGGTGGGAATGCAAGCTGGTGTAGCCACTCTGGAAAACAGTATGGAGGTTCCTAAAAAATTGAAAATACAGCTACCCTATGACCTAGCAATTGCACTATTACATATCTATCCCAAAGATACAAATGTAGTGATCTGAAGCATCATCTGCACCCCAATGTTTATAGCAGAAATGTCCACAATAGCCAAACTATAGAAAAAGCCCAGATGTTCATTAACAGGTGAATGGATAAACAAGATGTGGGGTGTGTGTGTGTATTCCACACAATGGAATACTACTCAGCCATCAAAAAATGAAGAAATGAAGTCTTGCCATTTGTAACGACATGGATGGAACGAGAGAGTATTATGCTATGTGAAATAAGTCAATCAGGAAAGACAATTATCATATGATCTTACTGATATATGGAATTTAAGAAACAAGGGAGAGGATCATAGGGAAACAGAGGAAAAAATAAAATGAGGAAATCAGAGAGGGAGACAAACCATAAGAGGCTCTTAATCATAGGAAACAAACTGAGGGTTTCTGGAGGGGAGGCGGGTGGGAGGTTGGGGTAACTGGGTGATAGACATTAGGGAGGGCACATGATGTAATGAGCACTGGGTATTCTATAAGAATGATGAATCACTGACCTCTACCTCTGAAACTAATCATACATTATATGTTAATTAATTGAATTTAAATAAAAAAGTTGCCCTAGAAATCTACAAGTTTCCTAAAAATATGTATTAGTTAGAACAAAATTTCACAAAGGTATTTAAGAAAAATTTTACATCAGTGGTACAATTTACTGGTTTCCAAAAATTATTAAAATTAATTTTATTAAAATCCAGATATTATGTAAAACTATAATCAAGGGATCAAAGTTCAAAATGTTAGATATATATCCCCCAGAATTATCAAGAGCCACATAAATATAGTCAACTGATCTTTGACAAAGGAAGCAAAGGCAGCACAATGGAGTGAAGGTAGTTTTTAAACAAATAGTGCCAGAACAACTGGATATATACATGCAAAAAAAAAAAAAAAAAGAATCTCGTCACAAATCTGACAAAAAATAACCCTTCAGAAAAATTAACTTAAAATGGATCATAGACCTAAATGTAAAACCAAAAAAGTAATACTCCCAAAAAATTACATAGAGGAAATCCTACATTATCTTGAATATGGGAGTGACTTTTTAGATAAAAACACCTAAGACGTAATCCATGATAGAAATGATTGATGAGCTGGATTCATTAAAGCTAAAACCTGCTCTGCAAAAGACAATGTCAAGAGAAGGAGAAGACACACCAAGCCACAGACTGGGAGAAAGTATTTGCAAAAGACACATCTGACAAAGGACTGTTACCTAAAATGTATAAACAACTCTTAAAACTCAACAGTAAGAAAAACAACCCAATTTAAAAATGGACCAAAAACCTTAACAGACACCTCACCAAGAAAGTTAACCAGACGGCAAATAAGCATAGGAAAAGACATTCAACATCATATGCCATTACACACCTGCAAATTAAAATAACAAGGTACCACTATACACCAATTAGAATGGCCAAATTCCAGAATACTGACAATAACCACATGCTGGCTAGGATATAGAGCAACAGTCAATCTCGTTTATTTCTGGTGGGAATTCAGAATGTACAGCTACTTTGGAAAATAGTTTTGCAGTGTCTGACAAAACTAAACATACTATGTGATTAGCAAGCATACTTCTTATAATTCAATTCAACTCAAAGTTGGAAATTTATGTCCAAACATTATACATCTATGTTTATGGCAATGTTACTCATATTTGCCAATATTTGGAAGCAACCAAGTTGTCCTTCAGGAGGCAAATTAATAAATAAACTTCTGTAGATTTGGATAATGGAGTATTATTTGGCACTAAAAAGAAATGAGCTATCAAGCCATGAAAGATATGGCAAAAACTTAAGTGCATATTACTATGTGGAAGAAGCCAATCTGAAAAGCCTGCATACTGTGTAATTGAACTATATGACATTCTGGAAAAGGCAAAAATGTGGAGACAGTAAAAAGATCAATGGTTACCAGGAGTTAACAGGGAGGAGGGACGAATAAGCAGAGCAAAGAAGATTTTTAGCAAAGTGAAAATATTCTATATATGGTAGATATGTCATCATACATTTGTCCAAATCCATAGAATATACAGCACGAAGAGTGAACCCTAATGTGATCTATTAACTTTCAGTGATACGATGTTTCAATATAGGTTCATCAAATTTAACAGATATACCCCTGAGGCAGAAGGTTGATGGGGGAAGAGGGGGAGCAGTCCTTATAGGAGTGTGGGGATAGGAAGTATATAGGAATTCTCTGTACTTTCCAGTCACTTTTGCTATGAACCTAAAACTGCTCTAAAAAAAATAGTTTATTGATTAAAAAATGTCAATATTAAAGAATGATGCTTTTGTCTCTTCTATACCATAAATTTCATTTAATTTCTTTTTTTTTGTACTATTACATATACATGAAGTTCAGTTCACTTTCTTAATTTCTTGTGGCCATTCATTGCACTTCATGATTATTATAGAAAATGACTTTTATGTAGAGGAAGAGATATTAAAGTATCTGATGCAGATATCAAATCCACTAAATTCTCTAGTGGTCTTTATAATTTCCCTGTTACTGAAGGTTACATTAACAAGCCTTCCTTTGCCTGCAACTGAATTCATACATTAGAACTTTTTCTACATGCTCCAGACAAGTGTAGAAGGCAGAGATTAACATTTACAATTCAATTGGGCTACCTACTGGTTTTTTTATTTGCTAAATTTCTTCAAATTTTTGGGTAGAAAAAGTTTCAAAGTCATTCCTAATAATTTTTTTTTTTTTCTGAATCGGGCCTGGTTTGAAACGTTTTTTGCAATATTCTTATTTTGGTGTTTGTTTCTCTCACAAGAATTATGTCCAAGAGTTTTGAAAAGAGAGGCTGCTAAATTATTTTTTTCTAATAAGGACCAACAGCAGACCATACTTGCCTTTTGAATAAGTAAAAGGAAAAGGTTTTGAAAGGAAAATGTCTTCGTATTCTCTGGCTGTCTAACTGGATCACCTCTTCCTCAAAGTCTTTCCAATCCTTCTTTAGAAAATCAATTATTTGGATCAGGGCTCCAACCTTAAGATCTAATTTAACCTTAATTACTTCCTTAGAGGCTCCACTTCCAAATACAGCCACACTGGTTATTGGGGCTTCAACAAATGAATTTTAAGGGGACACAAACATTTAGTCCATAAAATCTGAGTTAGGCTCAAATTTGGTCTGATGGAATTGAGTATCTTGAAATAGAATATTGATAATTCTCAGTACTCTTATGCACATTTTTCTCCATAAGAACTAGAAATACCAGTGGGCATAAATACATGTCACGAGTGTAGTAAGTACAGTGTGTGATGATTTTTTGTTGGCTCTACTGCAAAACTGGCAAAATATTTTTTTTAATTCAACTATTGCTTTGCTGGTAATAGTTTCTCCCATCTACTTTTTAAATAGCTCAGTTGTATGAAGGTTACTTGGTATTCATGTCCATGTCAAGCAATGGGACAAAAGATCCTCTGGCCTCACCTTTTGGATTTAGAAGGCACTTGTTACAAATTTGCCTGAAAAAACTAACTGAAAGAGACTTCAAGTATGTGAGAGATGAGTGTCCCCTAGAGCTATATACTCTGGCATTTTAGAGTAAAAATCAATCTATTTAAAAGTTTCTAAAAATGTGAATTTTTATGTTAATATTAACAAATAAGAATAGTTATTTATAAGTACACCATTTACTTTTTATTAAAGAAAAATGTATGTACAGAAAGGTGCACTGGTGGAAAACTCTCTAAGTTTTCATCAACATGAACATACTTCCGTAACTAGAGTTACAAAAACCCTCTTCGTGTTTCCTTCCAATCACTATACAACCAGCACCACTAAGGGTAACCACTGTTTCAATTTCTAAACACATGATTTAACCTGTTTTTATACCTTATGTTAATGGCATTAGAGAATATGTACTCTTTCAAGTCTGGCTTCTTTCAGGCAACATTTCTGAGATTCACAGATAGTGTTGTGTGTTGTAAATCGTCTGTTCATATTGTTGAATTCCATTGTATGAATAGCTCTTCAGCTAATGACTGTCATTAAGGCCTTTCCAGATTTGGACTATAAAATGCTAAAGCACGTCTTTTGGTGAAATTGGGTAGGGTAGAGTTTCCATGCCATGGAAAATGCCTATATTCATCTTTAGGAGATGCTGCTAACCTGTTTTCCAGAAGAATCATACCAAACGATGTTCCCACTAGTAGGGTTGTAGAATTCTTGCTTTTCAATATAACTGTAACTTCTCATACCTATCATGTCTGAGCACTTAAAACAATAGTTACTGTTCAGTGAATAGGCAATTTGCATAGATTACCAATAATCCTCATAACAGCCTTGTAGAGTAGAACGTAGTAGTTTTCACCTGGCAGATGAAGAAACTTATGTCAGTAATGTTAATAATCTTCTCAAGGTCAAATAGCTGATAATATCTGCAAGGACTCAAACTGAGGTTGTCTGACCATATTGTTTCATAATCTTGATATTATCATAATCCTATTAGAGAATTTAACAAGATAATGTCTATGACAACCATCTGTAAACCTTAAAATTTAATCACTGTTGTTGCTTCACTTTTTGTAGTTTCTTACAAATTTTATATATAATTTGCCTAGTCACCTCGCAAGAAAGGTATTATCATCTCTATTTTACGAATGGGGAAAATGAGATTCTGAAAAGATAAGTAACATTTATGAATTCATATTGAATGGCATGTCTAGGAGGTCAGAGTACATAGAGTATAGAATGTGAGTCATTTGAGGACAGGAGCTCTTTTACTCACCCCTGCATCCCTAGTACCAGGAAGAATGTCTGACACATGGGAAGCCCTCAATAAATATTTGATGAATGATTGAATAACTGCGTAATAGAAGAGCTAAAGAGAGATTATATAAACATGTTTCTCAAACAAGCAAGTACAGAGGCCCCTGAACTTCTGTGGTCTGCCTCAAATAATCATATGTGGAAAACAAAATGTCCCTGCTGGAGAAAGTGTACATTAATTTTATCATCAAGTTTCTAAGTAGAGCTGTTTTCAAAAACAAAGAGAGGCACTTGCTTTCTGTAGGAAATGTGCATGGTGAAGTCAAAGACATATTTGAATCTAACACTACAACTTAATCATCTGGGAAAGTTCTCTTATCACCCCATTTAATATCTTCCAAGTGCCTTCCAGGGATAAAGAACATGCTGTGTGCTGGGGATAAGTGATGAAAAAGGAAGACATATTCCTTGTCTTTATACATAAACTCCTTGGGAACATACAATGGCCAATATTATTACTGTTTTGGACTTAGCATAGTGAGTACCAATATATGGAATCACAAAAGACACTATTTTGGGTGTAGCATTACATTTTCATTTTGTTTTATGACCCTAGCATCTCTAAAGAGAAATATTCATTAATCCCTGTCTCACTCATTTATTGGAATACAGTTACTTTTTACCAAAGGAAATTCCAAGTTTTTTTCTTTGTTGGTTTATCTAATTACTTATTTATTATATTTACAAAAGAGCATTTGGTTATCTTTGGAATAAAATGCTACTTCCTGGCACTATAAGAGTATAAATACATCCCCCCTACATGCACACTGCCTAAAACCAGTATTTCTTTTTTTTTAAAAAAGATTTTATTTATTTATTTATGTGACAGAGAGACAGCCAGCGAGAGAGGGAACACAAGCAGGGGGAGTGGGAGAGGAAGAAGCAGGCTCATAGCAGAGGAGCCTGATGTGGGGCTCGATCCCACAACACCGGGATCACGCCCTGAGCCGAAGGCAGACGCTTAACCGCTGTGCCACCCAGGCGCCCCTAAAACCAGTATTTCTTAATGCCCCACCTTCTTTATTAAGTAGTTCCCAATTATCCTCATTATGAATCCTTCGCGTGTGGCCTGTTTTGCTTTTTCATACAACTGGAAAGCTTCTAAACCTACGGTTTTCTCGTAGAACTTTCGGGCCACTAGAGAAATCATTTTTTCCCACCTGTGCCGTAAAAAGAATTTTTCTTCCCAGAGAGTACAGGTGCTCAAGCAGCAGATAGGGGTGGAGAGATGGTTCTGCTCACCTTCAGTTAGGTGTTCCTACAAAGTCCTGTCCTCCCCACTGAGCTCCCGGGCCCAGGAAATATCTACCTTGGAGTTTCCTTGAGTCTTGCCATTTAGAAATTAGTCTGCTCAAACATACCGATGATTTCTAGGGCACTGGATAGCGATATTCCACTAGCAAAGAATTCTGTTACCATACTGGCTTCAGTATGAACAAGTAATACCCCATTTATTCATCGTTCATTTAGTGAAGGTATTATTTGTGCCAGACTTTGTGCTAAATATTGGCATTATGAAAGTAAATATGGCATGGCCCATTGCCTCTAAGACTACAAAACATCCTGTGCCTGTTGGTGTTACCAGGAGACACCTGTGTAATTTTATGGATGAGTTCTGAAAAGCCATCTTAATTCAATCCTAGGTTTCTTAACCTCCCAAAGCCACTAATCAGAGCAGTTCTCTTTCTGAAGGAAAATGTTTTTAGGTTTGTTTTCAGTTCCCCTAACTGATTTACTACTGCCCATCATCAACCTCTTCCAGATGATTTTATTTTACTTTGAAACTCTCGACCTGGTCCACTTTCTCCAATTTGCTATTATTTCTCTTAACATTTTCCTCACAACATGTAGGACTTGTGGGACCCCTATGAAATTACTGAATAATTGTCCATTAAAGCTTTATTTTAATTTTCCTCATACTTTTCCATGTGAGCTTATCATTATCATGGTCGGGATTGTAGAAAAATAATTTAAGATTGCTACCCCAGCAGGTGCTATTTTCTTTCTTTCTTTTATTCCCCACGCATGATTTTTTTAATTAAGTTTTTCAATTCCAGTTCAGTTAACATACAGTGCTGTGTTCATTTTCAGTGTACAACATAGTGAGTCAATAATTCCGTACGTCACCCAGTGCTCATCATGCTATGGGTGCTCTTAACCCTCATCACCCATTTCACCCATGGCCCCACCCACCTCCCCTTTGGTGAGCATCAGTTTGTTCTCCACTGTTAAGAGTCTGTTTTTTGTTTCGTCTCTCTTTTTCATTCTTTGTTCGTTCATTTGTTTTGTATCTTAAATTCTGCCTATGGATTTTTATTGATACCTTTTGCTCAATAACAAGAATTAGGGCATATAAACCATTAATATCCACTCCATGCATTAACACATGTTGACTATTTGTATAAAACAGTGTTTTCTCAAGCTGTTATTTTTTCATGACTGTACAAGTCTCCAAATCATTCAGTGTTTATTATGAATAAATAAGAAAACCCTGTATCATTTTCAAAACATATATGAAAATATTTCTTTGTGTAATTCCTCTAAGATGCTCACAGTGTAAGGGCTTACACATAAAGAGACAGAAAATAAAGAGGTCAGAAATTTTGAGTATTTTTCTGTTAATATAGCTATAACCAGTCATAAACCCCTGTCTTCTAACTCCACATTTAGGTATATCAAGAAGTCTTCTAGTGCTTTCCATTAGACTATAAGATCTAAGAGTATAAAGATAAATTATGTTTTGTGGGGGGTTTTTTTGGGGGGGTTTTTTGTTTTTTTTTTTTTTTTTTGCTTATATTTACCTAACTCCTAGCTCAATAACTATGATATAGAAATGTGTTAAATCCTGTTTGTCTCACCTTTTCTTTTTTTTTCCACACACTTATGAAAGAGAAACCCTCTTGGTGTTCAGTAAACATTAAGGGACATTCTGGACATAAATTTTATCCTAATCAAGTAGATACTATTTTCAGAAGAAATATATAAAATTCAAGACATTTAAAGGAATGACTCAACATTCCACTAACAGTTTTGGTATCAATAATAATAAAGCAGTTATGCTCATATGACATATGGACCATCAGCACCAAGATATGGATTATGAAATATTAGTGCTTCCGGGCATGCATTATGATACTTTTGTTAATTATACGGTTTTGAATTTTGTAAGACTTTATATGTAAAATGATCATTATATCCAGAAGGCTCAAAGAGCCTTCAATCATCCAATTCCTTGTAACCTGAAGTTAAATTAAAATATTCTTTCTGGTTGCAAGTCCAATATTCCTTTCCCACCGTGCTTACTCTTTCACTTACAAAATAGTTACAATGTCATTAAGGCAAAGATGAAAAGTAAAGGATAACAACAACTGTTATTCCTCTTGCAAAGGAGTAAATAAATGATGGCCAACCATCACTGTGGGCATGTGTATCTTCCTTAGTATCTTGTGCATATTGTTAAGTGTCTAACTGAAACTGGGAAATACAAATCCCTGGTAGTAGCCAAAGTGCAGCAACACAAAATCCGCATTAAATCTCTTGAATCTACTTATGGTATGAGATCACTAGAACCAGTGATCCAGTGATGATCCAAGAAGCTGAGCAGCAGTTTTATCCTCAACTTATCAAAAACACATTTAACTACTTATTCAGTGATAATACAGGAAAATGTATGAAATAGTTGTTTTTTAATTCATACATACAACTAAGATACCTTTTTATTAAATGGAAGTATAGTTGACATAGAATATGACATTAGTTTCAGGTGTACACCATAGTGATTCAATGAGTTTATATGTTGTTGTGTATGTGATAGTTTTGAGTGATTAAAGTTTAAAAGAGACTAGGGACTCTGAGAAACAAACTGAGGGCTTCAGAGGGGACAGGGGTGGGGGAATGGGATAGGCTGGTAATGGGTGGTGGGGAGGGCACGTTTTGCATGGTGCACTGGGTGTTATATGCATCTAATGAATCATCGAACTTTACATCAAAAACCAGGGATGTACTGTATGGTGACTAACATAATATAATAAAAAAAAATCATTAAAAAAATTTAAAAAAATAAAAGATAATTTTAAAGTGTTTATCAAAAATGTTACAGAGAAAAGTCTTTTTTGGTAATGTATGTGAAGAAAAAGTTTTATATGTGTGGAAGTTGTTTTGTGGGTGTGATGTTTTCATTCATCTTAGTGGCGTGATCCCCTTTGAAAAGAAACTCATAGCAATTCTGTTGGAATGAAATTGTCAAGCACCTGAACTGAGATTAATTAGTAGAACTAATATGCCTCTGGAAACCCTATTTAGTTGTTTACTATAGAACTCACCAAAAACAAATTACAGAAAGAATAAATAATAAAATGAATAGGGAAAATATCTAAATTAATTTTTTAATATCAGTCGTATGATTTTCATCAGCAATATCCAAGAAGTAAGTGGCAAAGACTGTAAAAAGCCATAGAAAAAAATTAACCTTGCCTACTTAGTGTTGGCCAGAATGTCTAAAACTATAGCCAAGAAGTCTTCTAGTGAACTTCGGAAGAACCTGACTTCCAGCTAAACTAGCTCATGATTGAAGTTGGAATGCTTGAGAAAATTCAAGGAGTCTGGCTTGTGATTCCCATTGAATTTAGGAAATCATTGGGAGCATAGCCACCAAGCTCAAAGAAAGGTTAGTCATTCAATTTGTGCACTGGGCTCATTTTGTGGTTGTGTATGAGTATCCATCTAACATTCCAGAAATAATATTTGGATTTTATTTCTCAATTTTTTGTCATTTGCATTGCTTTGCTTCTGACCAGAACATTTCTGTACAGGAGATCAGCTAATGTGAGGCACCAACATTCCGCTTGGAGATGAGATTACTAGAGTGTTGCCATAATAGCTAGCTTGGTTCCAGTCCCCTTGGCAGGAGGATGACATGAAGGCATATGCTACCTTGGGAGAAGATGGTACTTTTGCCATTTTTACTCTCTTCTCCACAAATTTCCTGGCAGGAGAAATACCGCAAGTGAGGAGGAAGAGAAAGAATCCATTGCACAGAATTTTTCTCTCTGTGCAGTCTCACATGGTGCAACAAAATATATATGCATAATCTCTTATTATGTTTGCAGAAAGAGGCATTCATTAGGTGAAAAATAGTCTACACATTCTGGGAAATTTCTTGGCAACTCTTACAGAGGTGAGACAAAAGTAATAAAGATCAAACTTGAAAAATTGAACAAGGTAGTAAGGTCTGGTAAATAAAATCAACACCTAAGCCAAATCTGTGAAAAATTAGCTTTCCCTCTCAATCATTGACGCTGCTATTGACAGAAGTGCTGGAATCTTCAAACAAAATCATTAAATGCAAAATCCTAGTTCTATTGAAGAAAAACTGTTCTCAAATTAATGCTGTTACAGATGTCCAGAGACCTTAATAAAATCAGACAAGAAAATGAATTTCTGGTATGATGGGACTTAGATCATGGTCCAAAAGCACTGGACCTATGTTAAGGTCAGTCTCCATGATTGTTGGAGAATGGGTTATGCTAACCTGAGAGCTACAACCTTGGGGGAACTTCAGAATCTCAAGAGGACCATCCCAGTCATATCTTCTGCTTTATTTTCATAGCTCTCAGTTATTTAGACATTTTTTGTCTCTTTTTTTCTTTGGATCAGAATATCCTTGCACTCACCTTTGAAAAATAAAACTACAAATAAATCTGTTATGAATATCAATACAAAAATCTTTAACACAGGTTAGCAAATAGCTTACAACAGTGAACATGAAAATATATCATAATCCAGTGAGATTCTTTTCAAGAATGCAGGTATGAAAAGAAAAAGCCAGTTGGTTCAATGAAGGCATCTATTGATATAATTTATCATGGTAACATATCTAAAAAGAAAAATATAGATGCTGAAAGGGCTTTTGACAAAAATCAAAACACATACATATGCCAAAATAGTAAATAGAAACTTCTAAAATAGATTTAAAATTATATATTAGTGCACACCTCAGTATTTCAGTTAATGCATACTAGTAGCATTTCTTCTAAAGTTAGAGGAAAGAAAAGGATACCCAGTATTGCGCCTACTATTAAACAAATGGTCAATGTGTTTACATAAGAGAGGGCAATTCTAAGTCCAAGAAGTAGAAAGGGAGAAGCAAAACTATATTTATTGCAGCTGCTATGAGTGTGTGTGTGTGTGTGTGTGTGTGTGTGTGTGTGTGTATAAAATGTCCAAGAATATCCAATGAAAAGCTACAAGTGCTAACAGAATTAGCAGAATTAGTAAAGGAGTGGGATAATAGAATCCATATATAAGAAGCTAAAAGTAAGCATTTTATATTTAAGAAAAAAGTTACAAGGTAAAACAAGACCTATTTATAATATCAATAAAATATAAAATACCTAACATAAAATTCACATGAAGTTTGCAAATGGTGTATGAAGAGAGTACTAAAACAATTCTAAAAGCTACGAAATAAAATTGAACAAATGAAAAGTTATCACACATTTTTGGATAAAGAGATTCAACATAACAAATATCAATTCTACTTAATATACAATTAATTTTACATGATTCATATCAAATAACCAGCGTTTTTCCCCTGAAGGTGGACAAATTGATGATTAATTCTCATGGAAAATATAAATAAGATTGAAGAGCAAGAAGAAAATAATAAAAAGGCAAAATATTAGGGTACTATCCAACAGAGTGTTAAAATATGAAGTTTGTATAATTTAACCCCTGTTACATTAGTGATTGAATAGATAGAACAATGCAAAGAATAGGGTGTCCAGAAAGAGACATACATGCATAGAGAAGTTTGATATATGGTAAAACTAGAATCTCAAATCATGTGTTGAGTGGTCGCTGTCATAAGGCAATGGATAATTGAGAAGCCATTTGGAAAATTTACAAAATGTAATCTGAACTTCACATTGCATAACAGAATATAGATTGGAGATTTAAATGGAGAAATGGAGAACTATACCTACTAGAAAAAATATGGATGATTTCCATCATAATCTTAGAGTTGTGGGAGCCTCCATATGATCTAAAATATAGAATCGATAAGAGAAAAAATAAATTTGGATAAAATTTTAAAACATGCAAGGACATTTATACCATAGGCAGAATTAAAAGACAAAGATAATAAAAGCTGAGGGAAGATATTTGCAATTATACACAAAGACAAATCTCCTTAATGCTGTTATTATCTAGAAGACAAAATTTGCTTAATAAAAACAAGCTAAATATGTGAGAAGGTATTTCACAAAGGAGGAAAGCAATATTCCTTAAGCATATGAAACAACCTTATGAATCAGATAAATTCAAATTGCAAGAAAAACAATTTTCACTTATCAAAAATCTAAATATTTAGCAGTGGAAAACTGCGTACTATATTATACATACTCATTTGCATTAGCCATAAACACATTGATTATTAGTTTTCTGGAGTTCTGTAACAAATTACCACAAACTAGGTGACTTAACAGAAATTTACTCTCTCAAAATGGGAGGCCAGAATCCTGAAGTACAGATGTCAGGAAGGTTGATTTCTTCTAAAACTTCTGAGAGAAAATCTGTTCCACGCCTCTTTCCTAGTTTGTCATGGTTGCTGACAATATTTGGCATCCTTTGCCTTACAGATGCATAGTGCCTATGCATGTGCCCATCTTCATTTGATGGTCTCCCATGTGTCTGTATCTGTGTCCAATTTTTTCTTATAAAGACAACAGTTATTGGACTTGGGGTCACATTAACGGCCTATGTCTTCATCTTAATTATATCTGCAAATACTCTTTCCATAAAGGGTCACATTCTGAGGTTCTGGGTAGATATAACTTGAGAGAGAGGACATTATTCAACTCAAGATAGATAGGTAAATGGTTTTATAAAATTCTAATATTTTTATTAACGTCATTATGAAATCTTTGCACCTTTACTTTTTCTCTTTTTTAATGGAAAATACTGTTTGGGAGAAACCAAAATAAGCATTAATCCATTCAAGTATATTTGTTTTCCTTGAACCATATAGAAACAATGTTAGGACATTGCCTAATAATATCTCATGCAATACTATGAGTTGGTTATTACCATGGCTAATTGAGTGGTCTATCAAAATCAATGCTTTCATGTTTGCTTTGGATTTAAATTTAAAATTAAATTCAGGTTGTAGGTAGAAAATTAATACAAATAAATTCCTTGAGAATGAATTATTTGTTGTAATTGATCTATAAGGAAAAGGTCAGAATCCTACTGCTCATCCTAACTATAGCAGTCATGATGCTTTAGGATTTGAGTAACAAATACCCCCCTAATATAACTAGCACACACATTTCATCATTTCAAATACTGTCAGAAAGTAGATGTTTCCATGTACTCAAACTCCCCACCCTCCCACACTGCCAACGCGGCCCATGGAATCTAGGCTCATTACTTTTCTACCCTGACGTCTTTTGTGTCTTGTAAATGGCTTCCAGAACTCCAGACATAATATTCTCATAAAGGATCATCTCAACTAGAAGGAAAAGGATGAAGTAATTGCACTTTTTACTTGCCAATGTATCTTGTTTTTTATGGAGAATTGAATTTTTCAAAGAAACATCTGAGCAGATTTTCTTTGTATGGCATTGAACAGAAGTGCACCACCTGTCCATCCCTGAATGAATCACTGGAAAGAAAAATAACATGACTTTGACTTTCTTGTATCAGTTCTGATTCTGTCCCTGGGATAGGTTGCATAGCCACCAAATGTGGGATTCTATAAATGAAGACAGTGAGGATGGTAGTTGTTAGATAGGTAACCCACCACCTAGAATGGGCGGTGTCTTTCCTTCTAACACATGGTTATCCATCTAACAATGATAATTTTAGTTTCTCAAAGATCTCAGGGCAAATCGTATTCAATCACAGAGGGAAGAGTTAAGTGGCCATCTTTTTCTGTTGGGTTGTAAAGTTAAAAACTCCATGAACTGGAAACAATATATTCTTCAAACATTCCTTGGGAAAATATATGAAGTTCACTAGAATGTGAGCTTTAAAAGTCAGAGATTTTTTTCACTTTTGTTCACTGATGCACCCCAATGCCTAGCACTGCGCCTGGCATATAGTACTTGTTCAGTGAATATTTGCTGATTGCGTTAAATAACCAAATGGGTGTCTTTACATACAAAGAAGGAAGTAAAAAAAAAATAGAACTTCAGAGTTTGGGGGAAAAAAAACTTGCCACATGCATTTCTCATGACCTTAATGTAGGTGTGTGGGAATACTTGGATATGTTTTGCTCCCCAACTTATTCTGTTTTAGTCTCAAAACAAAGCACAAAACCTGCCTCGGAGAAGGATGTGGCATCTCTTCTGTATCCTTCAAAGCATTCCCTTCTCTTGGTGGGTAGACCGAGATGAGAGTATACCAGTGAAGATGCTGGGAATGAAAACATCTTTAATATGCATTTGATTCATGTTTTTTCTCCTTCTACCCACACAGTCTCACTAAGGGGTTCTTTTTATGTATTATTTATATCAGCTGTGTCATATTTTTAAACATATGAGACAACCTGATAGCTCCTTTGGGAAAGTTAGACTGAGCATAGGGTTTTCCATTTTAAAAATA
The DNA here is from genome assembly GCF_017311325.1 of Ursus maritimus. Taxonomy (NCBI): domain Eukaryota; kingdom Metazoa; phylum Chordata; class Mammalia; order Carnivora; family Ursidae; genus Ursus; species Ursus maritimus. The sequence continues at coordinate 23,757,299 of NW_024424786.1, forward strand.
GTGAAAGACCCTAGACATCAATTTAAAAAAAAAAGTGCGACACTGAAATCAGTTTGCGAGTTCTAGGTCTGCTCATTCATTAGGGAACCAGAGACATTTCTCCTGGATTTTCTGATGTATAATAGAAATGTAAAAATCGGTATGAAAGTTTCATTTTGCATATTGGGAATTGAAAACCCAAAGCAAAAATGGTTGCTGTTATGTTGATGTTTTCCTTATTGTGGCTGCTGCTGTTATGATTATTTCTATCATGACTAGTTTATAGATAATTAAAAAATTCTTTGGGTGTCTTTTTTTTTTTTAATAAAAATAATCAGCAGCAGCATGTTGGCCTGTCTCGGGGGATATATGATATGAGAAAGATAACAGTGAGTGAGCATAGCCAAAAAGTTGAAGAAGCAATTCAGGAATCCAGCAATCTGTTTTAACACTGACAAAGTAAAAGAGCATGACACTGAATTTGTTTTTCTGGGAAAGGTTTTTAACTGCAAAAATGAAAACAAGAATTAAATAATGCAGGCAAGTGTTGATATACTAGGCATATTAAAGCTGTAGTTGGAGTAAGTCTAGGCATGAGAGAAATCCTTATGCTACCATTTTCAGAACAATATGGCGGGGGGGTGGAGTGGTCCTCAGAGAGCAAGGAAAGGAATGGGGGCCACTGGAAAAAAAAATGGAGCTACCAGCCAAAAACATCTAGTGATTTATATAGTACGGCAAAGTGGCAGGTAATGTTAATGCCAAATCCATTGCAGCTATTATAAATAAGGGAACAATTCATGTTTTCTAACCCATTAAATATGAGTGTTCTGAAATTTGGAAGTCTTCTGCATCTATTCTTAGTTCACCCATTAATTTTTCCAGTAAAAAAAAAAAGAATTTTCAAAATTAAGATCTACAATATGAGTTTATAGTTATTTTCTATACTTGCTGCTGCATAGGGTAGCCACAAACCACATGTGGCACTTACATTTAAATTTACATGACTTAAAATTGAACAAAATTTAAAATTTAATTATACAGTTTCACTAGCTATATTTCAAGTGCTAAATAGTCATATGTGGGCTGCCACACATTTTCATAATCATGGAAAGTTCTATTGGACAGTCCTGCATACAAAGAGTAAGTTAATGCTAAAACATGTATAGTGATGCATTTCAATTTCTAAATCAAATGCCTTTAAAAGATTATTCTAAAGGATGTTAGGATGAAGATAATATTCTTGGAGTAAGCAATGAACTTTTCTAATAAATGAGGACCACTTTTACTATTTTGTACCTAGGACATAATGAGTTTGAGTCCTCTGCTCTCTGAATATACTTTCATTTCGTTTCCTTTCCTTGTGTTAGACCCTATGGGTTCACAGAGAGGTTTATTATCCTGGATGCTGATCCAAACTTCAATTTTCTGATGACAAAGTTCTACCCTACCCACGTCCTTACCCCCTCACTTTCTCCAGGAATTTTCTGTATCTAATCTTGGTCTTAGGTCTTCTATAGCCTTTGCCTCGTCTGGTTTGCCTGCCTTTTTAACTCCTGTATTTCAGAAATTATTCACTCCAGGTGAATTTCTATTCTCTTTCACTGCCTCATCCTGTTTTTTTCTAAAATCAAGTCTATGCTTCTGGGCAGAGAGAAGTAAATTAATTATATGATCAAATATTATTGAAAGCCAACTGTGTAGAAGCCACCATAATGTAATATCCTCCATTCTAATCAATACCTAAGAAACCTGTAAGGTGCTAAGAATTAACATTTTCACTTAAATGTTCCCTAGCCTGATGCGTTGTACCAAGTTTTCTCATCTAAACTTCAATGATATGTACTATAAGTACACTAAATTTTGTGGTCACTCCATATTGTTCCACATAATATCTGAGTTCTTGACTGGTACATATTATTTGCAAAAGCTTAATTTAATACTATAAGGGATTACCTTTGTGTCCTGTGTGGCTCTTCACATGGTATCTTATAACCATGAACTTGCTTTAGTCAATAGTTTTTTTTGTTGTTAATTAAGTTGCGCTCGATTTACCATGAATATATCTTATGCTACCAAGCAAAAAAAAATTACCTTGATGTTCAATCACAAACTGTGACAGTACCTACATATGGGAAAATAGTTAATATTTTCTTGGGCCAGAAATGTTCATATCTTTCCCCACCCAAACAGTAGAACTGTTGGCTGATTGCAGCTGTCTCTCTTCTGCCCATTTTCCTGCACCCCGGCATCATCAGTGTATTACTGTTCTAGTAGTTTAGGCACCTATCGAATGAAACATGCTCACGAGCTCTGATTATGGAGAGTGAACCAGTTCACACATCACTAAGTGATGCTATTGAAGTCTTCCAAAATCTCTGGAGAATGGTGGCATGAATAAAGGGAGACTATACGTTTTCTTTGCAAATACTCCATTCCCTAAAAGGGTCATTTCATCTTTGCCAGTCCTTCACTTGTGCTAATGGGACAAGCCCAATAGGGTTAGGAGAAAGGTAGATTGGATAGCTCTTAGTACAATCAGTTCTCTATGGCAGACACCTTTTTGTGGGATTCCTGGTGTGAGACTTGGAGCAGGCAGAATTCTAAGATGGCCCCTGCTAATTACAACCTTGATTGTGTTATGTTACATAGCAAAAGGGATTTTACAGATATCATTGAGGTTCTTAATTGGCATTAAGACACAGAGGTTATCTGGGTAGATTTAATCTACTCCCATGAGCCCTTTAATAGCAGAGTATTCTCTGGCTGGTCACAGAAGAGAAAGTCAGAGATATTTGAAGCATGAGGGATTTGATGGGCAGAGATTTTCCCTTGCTGGGGAGGCTATGAGGCAAGGATCTAAGGACAAGTGATAGCATCTGAGAGCAGTCCCAGCAAGATATTAGGACTTCAGCCCTATAAGCACAAGTAATTGAATCCTGGCAATAATCTGAACAAGCTTCCCAGCAAATTCTGCTTCAGAGCTGAGACCTTCCAATAAAAACCCAGTCTAGACAACACCTTGATTTTGACTTTCTGAACTCCTAGGCAAGAGAACGCAATCAAGACCTTTGATCCATAGAACTGTGAGCTAATAAATGGGTATTGTTTTAAGCCACTGAGTTTGTGGTACTTTGTCATACAGCAATAGAAAAGTAATATAATATTGATATATACTACTATTACCACTATTCCTATGAATAGCAAACTCTCACATTGTACTTATTTAATGCCAGATGCTCTTGTAAACACATCACAAATTAGTGCTTATAACAACATGTAGAAATGCTACTATTACTTTTCCAAGTACAGATGAAGAAGAAACTGAGATATATGGATATTAACTAACTTACCAAAATCATAAAGATAATAAGTGGTAGATCTTGTTTTGAAACTGAGGCAGTCTGACTACAGATGTCACATTCTAAATTACACATTAACATTTTTACAATATTATTGTACCCACGGACATTATATTTATTTAAGACTATTTACATCTCGTTCCTTTTTTTTTTTTATTTTAAACTCCCAGATGTTTGGTTGCTACCCTGACTGCATTCATTCAGCAAATATTGATACAGTGATTTGATTGCTAATAAACAGAAAGCAAAAGAGCCTTCAAAGCGTCAAATATAAATTGTTAAACGAAACCAGCACAGATATTATTCTGGTCAAATTTTAAATCTAATAAAGGAAAGAAATAGCATGCAAATCAATTGATGCTACAGCATATACATTTTTGAGAGTAATGGGGTTGCTTGCTCAGTATCCCAAATCAACTTCTTTTTTACCTATTACTCACTAAAGTAAGTGTTTTGTTATTGTTTTCTTTTTTCTTTCTTTTTAAGATTTTATTTGTTTACTTGAGAGCGAGCAAGAGAGAGCACAGAGAGAGAGCAAGAAACAGACTCTCCTCTGAGCAGGTTGCCTGATGCAGGGCTCGATCCCAGGACCCTGAGATCATGACCTGAGTCAAAGGCAGCCACTTAACTGACTGAGCCACCCAGGCGCTCCTCTTTTTTTCTTTTTAAAAGAGTTGTCTGTTGTGATTGTTCTGCTTTATCTTTGATTTGCTCATTGTTGAATTCTTAGTACCTAGAGGAGGACTTGGAATATAGGATAGTAAATAGTTTTAGGAATAAATCATTGTATGAATGTATAAATGAATTACCTCTTACTCTACTGGTTAGGACACAAATAGTATTTTTATAAACACTGTCTTCATTGAGAAAGCATATATTTCCAGAGTAGAAATAATAATCTTCAAAATCAAAATAATTTCGACATTGTCCATTGAATAGCTTATAAAAGATTGTAAAATATCAGCATTTCTGCTGTAAGAGTAAGTGAATACCAGATAAACTGAAATATCACAAAGGAAGGAAGGGAGGAAGGAAGAGAAAGAAGGAGGGGAAGGGAAGGGAAGGATAGAGTAATACAGAAGAGCTGTGGAAGCAAGTAACAAGCAAATTCTAGAGAAGGACAGACATTTAATAGGTAAGCAGAGCTGAGAGAGCACGTTAAAATCTGGGTCTGGATGTTAGAGAATAAGCTTGCTCTGGGTAGGTAAATTTTGCTGCAATTAGGAGAAACCAGCTAAATGTATAATACCACAGAAGGGCTAGTGTGGCAGACCTGAAGGAAAGCGTGTCTAAACCATAGAGCTAGTCTCTGCAAAAGGGAGTTTTAGGATGGGGGATGTGGAATAGAAAGCAGAAGAAGATCCTGAGTTTTGCAGTGTTTGTATCCCAAAGCACTGCTAGAGGAAAGAGCTTGAAACCACCCACAAGATATAAATCAGAGTGAAATTCATAATAATTAAAGTTCTAATTGAGATCTGGCCCACTTCAAATTTTGATCAGAAGGACGAATTGAACAAATCCTCACCCTTGCTGTCTGATAGAGAAAGAACAAGTCTTTTCTGGGGCAATATTACCATCTACTTCAGTCTCTACTGTTCTTTGGGTACAAAATACAAAAACTATGACATGCACAAAGAAACAGGAAAATGTAACCCATTAAAAAAAAGATCAATGATCAGTAGAGCAGACCTACACATGGCTTATGCTGAATTTAGAAAACAAGGACTCTAAAATAGCTTCAAATATATTAGACAATTTTAATGAAAGGAGGGAGAAAAGTGGAAAGATGAAGTAATAAAGCAGAAAAATGAAACTGTGAATCAAATTAAATTTCTAGGACTGAAAAATTTAGTGACTATACCAAAGAATTAATTGGATGAAATCAACAGTGGACATGCCAAATGATGGGTAAGGTCTGACTGAGAACAAGTCAATGAGAAGTTCCCAGACTGAACAGAAAGGAAGAAAAGAATCCTTTCAAAGTCTTTGGTGTCTGTACTGATACCAACCTTGAATTTTAAATATTGGCAATTTTTGTTTCCTTTCTTTTTCCTGATTAGTTTGGATAGAGCTGTATTATGTTTGTAGATCTTTTAAAAGAAACTACTTTGGATTTTATTGATTTTTATCTATTGCTTTTCTATTTTTATTTTCATTGTTTATGCTCTTATTTTTGGGGAGGGGTTGTTCTCTATCATCTCCTTTCTTTACATTTAATTCACTCTTTTTATATATATTTTTATTTTTAGGTGCAAATTTAGAATATTGATTGAGACCTTTCTTCTTTTCTGATATAGATATTTAGTGAGACAAAATTCTGCCTAACCTCTGCTGTAACTGCATCTCACACATTTGATGTGTATTCATTTTCATGCTGTTCAAAATATTTTCTAATTTTTCTTGGGACTTCCTGTTTGACTTATATGTTATTTAGAAGTGTGTTTAATATCCTATTTGAATATTGTAGAGGTATCTTTCTATTATTGATTTCTAGTTAAATTTGATTATGGTCTGAATGACAAACTGTAATTGATTTCAATTGGTTTTTAATTTGCTGAGATTTTTTTATGGTCTCTTATATGATCGACCTTGGTGAATGTTTTGTGTGACTTTGAAAAGAATGTGTATTCAACTATTGTTTGCTCAGATGTTTTAAAATGCACCATAATTAAAAGTTGGTTGATAGTGTTATTCACCTCTATTTTATCTTACATTTTATGTCTACTTTTCCTATCAATTGCAGAAAAAGGAGTGCTAAATTTCCTGTAACTGCAAATTTGTTGATAATTCCTCCTGTTTCTATCAGCAGTTAGATCACTTCGGTTTTATGTAGTTACTGATACTGATATAGGTACACCATTTTGTTATTTGTTTTCTGTTTGTCCTTCCCCCACACCCTCTTTCACCCTTGTGTTCCTTCTTTTGTACCATTTTAATTTTTTATTCTAAATTTAATATACCCCTTTACTTTTTGTTATGTGCTTTTGTATTTTCTTCTTAGTTGTTACTCTAAGGATTATACTATACACACCTAACATACAGTCTACTTAGAGTTCTCATCAACGACTTCAAAGAACATATATAGGCCTTTTATATCAATCTCTTTACCTTCTCCAGTTAACTTTAGTTTGCATGTGTTCCATATTTTATACCTCAAAGCCTACCAGAAAAAACATTATAACTTTTGCTTTCAACAGTCATATATGTTTTAAAGAATTTAAGAGACGACAGGCAGGCTTTTGCATTTATCCAGCCTTTTATATTTATGGTGAATTGTTACCCTTTCTGTGGCTCTTCTTTCATTCGTGAAAATCAGTGTTACCTTCTGTTATCATTTCCTTTCATCCTGAAGAGCTTCCTTTATTTATTATAAAGCAGACACACTGGTGACAAATTCTTCTGGTTTTCTTTAATCTAAAATGCCTCATTTTTTTCTTCATTCCTGAACGATGTATTCACTTGGCATAGAATGTGTTGATGTTTGCTTTCTATCAGCGCTTTAAAGATATCGCCCTATTGTCTCCTATCTTCTAGGTTGCTGATGTAAAATCTGTATTTATTCAGTCACATTCCTGTTTATAGCATTTATATTTTTGCCCTGGAGGCTTTTTATTCACTTTTGGCTTTCTGATGTTTTAGTTTGATATATCTTCGTGTGCTTTTGAGTTTATCCTCTTAGGGGTTTGCTGAGCTTCTGGAATCAGTAATGTATGTCTTTCACCAATTTGGGGATGTTCTCAACCATTATTTCTTCAAATACTTTTCCTGCACCAATCTCTTTCTCCTTTCCTTCTGGGACACAAGTGACACAAATGTTAGATCTTTTGATATTATTGCACCAATCTCTATGGTTTTGTTTAATGTTTTTTAGTTTTTTCTTTTCTCCCTGTTCTTCAGATGGGATGATTACTATTGATTTATTTTCCTTTCTCTGTCATCTTCATTCTGCTATTAATGCCCTAGTTATATTTCATATATTTTAGTTTTCAGTTCTAAAATTTCCATTTTGTTCTCTTGTGTAGTATCTATTCAGGATAAAATATCTTTTTAGCATTTATCTTTCCATTTATTTCAAGAGTATTCAACTTTATCTCATTCAGCACATCATGATGGCTACTTTAAAGTTTGGTGGGTTTTTTTTGGGGGGGTGGGTATTTTTAAAAAAAGATTTTATGTGTTTATTTGAGAGAGAAAGCACAAGCAGGCAGAGGGGCAGAAGGAGAGGGAGAAGCATGCTCCCCGCTGAGCAAGGAGCCTGATGTGAGGCTCGATCCCAGGACCCTGACATCATGACCTGAGCTGAAGGCAGACGTTCAACTGACTGAACCACCCAAGTACCCTAAGGAGTTGACTTTTTTTTTTTAAAGGAAACTGAATTCAATTAATTGATTAGATTTATTTAACTTACTAGATGCCCTTTTTTCTTTGTGTGTTAAAAATTTTTGACTTGTACTCTGGGAATTTTAAATATATTATGAGATTCTGGAGCCTGAAAAAATATTTTTAGATCATACTGATTTGTACGTTCTAATAGGCAGTCAACTCAGCTAGGTTCAATTCACAATTAATGTGGGCAGCGATTCCAATGTCAGTTCAGTTTTCAAGCACTGTGCTAGGCTATCTGGGTTCACCATACATATAGGACACTCCAGGGTTAGTCTGAGACATGGGTGGAGCTTTCTGTCATGGTTTTCTTCTCACAGCCTTGTGATATTTCTTATGTTTTCCTACATGTGTGCACAGTTCATATGTAAACCTTAGATTTATGTTGGATCTTACAAGGTGTTAGAGGATTCTCATGTCCAGCTCTCTTCACTCAGGGATTTCTCCATACCCTGCAGGTACCAGAGACTCATTTTCATGGTTTATGAGTAAAATATTTTGGTTCTGTTGGTTTCGTTTTTGGATTTTCAACATATAAGAGAGGAAAGATGAAAAAGAGGCAAAACAAGGATCCCCTTCAGACTGGTTCTTTTTCTAGTCCTCTAGCCAGAAAAAAAAAAAAAAAAAAAAAAGATTCTTCATAGAGCTTTTGTTTTCTATGCCTCATTTAGAGTTTGTTACTTGGGCCAATGTTGGGACAAAGCCAAAAAATAAGGAAGAAGAAAGCAAATAAAGAAGAAACTCCCCCACAGAATGGTTCATTCTTCAAAAGCTAATTTCTCTCCCAAATCTATCCACTGTTGTTTATTCTTCAGTGTTCTCATGTAGTTGCTTTTGAAAAATGCCCCACAATCTTAGTTGAGATCAGTGGGAGAGATGGATTTATACTGGGTTATTCCATCTTAGCTGGTGCTGGAACGCTCTCCTGAGTTTTTAATTCTAGTCATCGTATTTCTGTCTGGAAGTTCTGTTTTGGGTTATTTTAAAATCTTACTATGTAATTTTTATACTTTCATAGTCCCTCTGATAATGTTAAAGTTCGTCATCTACTTTTAAAAGGTGACAAAGTCAATTTGCTAAAAGATCCAATGTCTATGTTGCTTTCTTCTCATTATTAGTCCCAGTTCATATTCAAGTTGTTTTTCCTAGTGTGCCTATAGACATTCAACTGCCTGGTAGTATTTGTTTGAAAATGGTATTTCAGCGGTTGGAATAAACTCAAATGAAGTGCAAGGTTTGACGGTCACTGGCCTACCTGCTTCGTGTGTGACTATGTAACCAATCCATGTGGAGGTTGTCTAGGAAGGTTTCTTCCCCCCATTCCCCCCGCACACTTTTCTTCTCTATTCTATCCTATTCTGTGTGCAGTCACAGCACAATTGACTGCAGTTTTACTTCATTGAAGTTAGAATGTGGAAAACAGGCATAAAGCTGATTTGCCTTTACCCCAACAGGTGTAACTTTCTGGGCTTCCCTATGAAAGTGGGAAAGGTCCCCCAGAACAACACCTACCTTGCCTGGGTACCAGGTTTTGATCTTTGCTCCCTAGCTCACATATGTGTATTGTAGAGATGGATGTATTCAGAATGAAAGCGACTTTTCTGTTTGTTACTCCACCTGTCTCTTTGGTCAGACTTTGAGTCCAAGTTCAGCCTGCATGTTTCTTGTTCTCTTTTTGTATCTTTCGTATGTGTTTATTAATCCAACGTTTTAATTATTTACAACAGGTTTCAAAACTAGCTGTCCACCAAAGGAAACTAGAACTCTTTCCACCAAGGCTCTTTAGAGACAGATCTAATTTGTTAGAATACTCAATGCTCATCAGTACCCATCAACTATATGAAGTATCCCTCCCTTAGGGCATGACAGAATCATTTAATAATTTATACTCAAGAAAACATCTCTTTTCATTATAGAAGCTATGTTTAAGCAAAAGTACAATGTGGAAAAGTTATGCTACAGGGTTTTGTATCTCCCAAACAATTCTGAGTATATAAATCCTATGCCTCTGAAAGCATGTGCCAAAAATAGGTTTTTATTTCTTTTTCCAGCTTTGAATTACTCTCTTTTTATTCACATTCCTCAATGATAATTTAATATTCAGCTTAAAGTATAATTTGCTAATAAGTACTAAAGTCAAGACTACAATTGTTAGTGAGCTCTATTACTGAGGATGTATTAAATCAAGTGAGAAGGGAAACAAATTAATGAATCTAATTGTTCTCCACTCCAGGCAGTAATGTTCAGAGGTTAACAAATCAAGCAAGATTTTCACAGAGAGACTTAAAAAAGGGGGCTTTTAAAGTAGTCACAAGTATGATGCTGTATGACATCTGAAGAACCCAGGGGCCATTTTCAATTACTAGAAGACCTTCTCATTGCTCACCATCTAATAGGTTCTTAGTTCTCATTTCTCTCAAGAGACTCTGAGGCCATGCTTACAATTTTATGGCTTAAAATCTTTGCTAATGCCCATATTCATTTATTACAAACTTTATTAACATACACATTCCCAAATGGTCTCCAATGTAGTTGCCGTTAATTAACAACAAGATTAACTAAAGGACATATTAGAAAGCAAAGAGTGTGCTAAGTTCCATAACTACAGAGAATAGGAGCTTACAATGAGAGCTTTTCAAAAAGACCATGAGTAGCAAAGGGACAAGAGATCAATGGTCATTATCTAATAAATTAGATACTAAAAATGAAAATTGTTTTAGTTCATTTTAGAATTAAAAAATACTAATCCACTTCATACAAATTTTTTAAATGCCTGTTTGGTTAGATGTAAAATATATTTAGTATTTACTAAATAATTTATGAACGGATGAATGATTCTAATATCCTTAAAAGAAAAATTCAGTTCCTCTTTGATTACTTTATTATGTGTGCAATAAAGTGCACAGGGGGAAATATAAAGTGCATGGATAGAAATAAAGGCATATGGAGTAAAGGAAGACAGTATGGGCAGATACTTTTATTTTTTAATTAATGTTTTATATAGTTTTCAATTCAATGTTTTGTAATGGTATTTCAAATAGTTTCTATATATCATCAAATATAGTATCATTAAGCAATCAAATCATTTTATTTTTTTAAACAACCCAAATCATTTTATTTTATTTTTTAAGATTTTATTTATTTATTTGGGAGAAGGGAGAGAGAGAGAGAGAGAGAGAGAGAGAATGAGCAGGAAGAAGGGGCAGATGGGGAGAGAGAAAAGCATACTGAGCAGGGAGCCTGATAAGGGGTTCAATCCCAGGACCTGAAGATCATGACCTGAGCCAAAGGCAGATGCCCAACTGATTTAGCCACCCAGGCACCCCCAACCTAAATCATTATTTTATTTTATTTTATTTTATTTTATTTTTAAGATTTTATTTATTTATTTGACACATAGAGAGAGATTGAGAGAGTGCGCACAAGAGGGGAAGCAGCAGTCAGGGGGAGAAGCAGGTTCCCAGCTGAGCAGGGAGCCCGATGGGGACTCGATCCTAGGACCTCAGATCATGACCTGAGCCGAAGGCAGACACTTAACTGAGTCACCCAAACGCTCCACATTTTAAAGTCTTGTCTTAAGGCATGGATAAAATTGTTTTTCCTAAAAACTATGGCCATTGAATTATTGATCTTTCTCGTGGTCATTATTTATAGTTTCTTAGCATTTAATTAAATCCATTTATTGTACAATCATAAATTTGGGAAAAGGAAAAAGGTTAAAGATTCTTCTGTCAGAATCTAAATATAGCTCTAACTTTCTATAAGAATTTCAAGTTGAGCAATAAATTTGGCCTTTTCATTGGTTCTTGATTACTTCACTCAACAACCATTTATGGAGATTCTTAGTGTGTGAATCACTAAACCAAGGGCTGGAGCTTAAAGATGAACAAGACACAGTCCTAGCCTACAGTTCAGAAGTGAAAAGTATATAACAAGGACAACTGGAAGTCCGAAAGTCAGAAATGTTGAAATAGGGATTGCATGAAAAGTTTCAGTGCAATCCGAGGGTAGAAAATGAGGCTTTTAACTCAGGAATTAAAAGAAAACATGAAACTCTTCTTCCACCTGGATCGTAATATGAATTTTTTTCAAAAAGGTGGTAGAAATAGGGTTTTTAGAGAATAATTGGAACACCCTGCTCTTCTTTGAAATGATAATGATGGCTGACATGACTAAAACCTGAAACAAGAATGAGAGTGGAAGATGAAGAGGAGAAGGTGAAGAAGAGAAGCAGGAGAAAGTAGGGGTGGTGGGAGGAGAGAGAACTGTGTATCCCTGAAGAACCAATTATTGGAGGAGAATTACGATACCTAGATGGGAAGCTATTTCTAGTAGAGAAGCAAAGAAGAGTAAGAAGTTGCCTCAAATATTTGTGGGTAGGAGGAGAACCTACTCTGAATTGGGAAATATGAACCAGTTGTTAAAGTGAATCCTATGACTAGGGTGATATAGGGTTGGAAAACAAAAGGGAACAGGAATCTAGCAACAAAGGGAAAGAAAAACTGCACTAAAGAGTATATAATGATCTCACTTATGCATTAAAAATATATATAATTTTTAGTTTTCTTACCTTCTTTGATTCTGCATAAATACTTTTATATCTTTTACCCAGAATCTTATTTTCTAAAGCCCAATCAACTTGGGGTAATGAATGGCTAATAGGCAATTTGCATATATATGACATTTATTTGCATGTGTATGTTTGTTTAAACTCTACTTTTTTTACTATTCTAATTATTAATACAGAGGATAAAATCAGATTTCATCCTCAAATAAAGTCTCTATGTTCACACATCTAGAATCTCAATGACTTAGTTTTTCCTATTGTCACACATACATTCTTTTAATCATTCCACAATTATTTATTGAATAGCCACTAAACTCAATGCTAGGGATACAGAGGTGAAAAGACATCTTTTTAAACCACATGTTAAATAAATATAAAAAGCCAAAATTATTATAATCCTTCTTAGATTGGTTTCAGCCGAGATAACCATAGGTTTTTAACTACTCAAGGATCAAAGGTTGTGTTTCCATTGAACCGAAGTGAAAGAGGACCAAATCCCACAACATGTTCTTGTGCATCAGTATGACTTAAAACCTCCCTTGTTGCCTATGCACATTTTGAAATTCACGTGGTCTATGCAGGCAAGCATTTAATACGGAAGTTCTGGAACAGATGTGTGTCTAATTGCTTCCATAAAATGAAATGTTTTGATTCTGCCTCTGTCACAGAGGAACACAGGAGATATCCTTCAGCAAAGGGCACCAGCTGAAAGACAATAAAAGAAGCTTTAAGCATTTATCCTATGATTGGCGGTTGTCTTGCCCCCCTTAGATTTCATAAAGTTCATATTTATCAGAGCAAAAGGTAAAAAAAAAAAAAAAAAAGACCTTCAGCCCTTATATGCCCGCTTGAAAATTAAGTTACAATATTTGGAAACACATCTGATTCTGGAGAAAGATTTATATTGTTCTTTGGTATATTTTTTTCAATTTTCTTTTTCAAAAGAAAAATACATTTCCTGAGTCAATAAGGAAAGAGGAAGATTGCAGTGCCTGTTCAGTAAGAAGGCTGCTCTTGTGTATTCATTCCATCCATGTTGCATTGAGCAGGTATTATGCGCAAGGCACTGAGCTAAGTGCTGAGGATAGTGGTGAATGAAGGAAAAGTTCTTCCTTTACATACTTCACTTGCTTCATGTCCAGTAAAAAAAGATAGCTCCATAATGCAAGTTGTAAGCGAGATGAGACAAATATTCTTTTGTTCAGGGATAATCTCTACTGACTCTTTTCTCCAGTTAGTAGCAAAATGAGTGCAGCCTGTTCTATCATAGAGTTACTCTGGCCGATATAAATATTCAGTCTTGCAGGTGTGCCTACTTTTATTCATTTTGGATACCTAAAATTGAAGAGTCCAGGAAATTGTTAAAAATATTATTAGTGCTGGGGCGCCTGGGTGGCACAGCAGTTAAGCGCCTGCCTTCGGCTCAGGGCGTGATCCCGGCGTATGGGATCGAGCCCCACATCAGGCTCCTCCGCTATGAGCCTGCTTCTTCCTCTCCCACTCCCCCTGCTTGTGTTCCCTCTCTCGCTGGCTGTCTCTATCTCTGTCGAATAAATAAATAAAATCTTAAAAAAATATATTAGTGCCAACTCATCATCAATCCCCAACTGCAGTCATCCTTCTATGACCTATGTATGTAGTTAGTAAGTAGAAGAAGAAACCACAGGTTTTGAGATCCATTTCCATCCACTCTGATCTTTTAGAATTAGTTGTTATCTCCTAAGTATGCTTTGTGTTTTAAGTCTCTATGTTCTTTTTCTCCTGTGGTCTATTTATTTATTATCTTTTTTTTTTTTTAACTTGGTTTCTGCTGACATGCTGACACTCCCCTTTCCCACTATACGTTGGATCCACTTGTCTACATAAAACGTGGGTAAACTATAGACCTGGTATGTAAAAATATGCTAGCATTGTTATTAAATGGTAAGGTAGAGCCATCCCGGACTACTTCCTACCCTTCATTCTGCAGAGCCATCGATCACTAAGCTCTGTCAAGTGTATCTCCTAAATGTTTCTTAAATGTATCCCTGCCTCTTCTGCACATTTCCTAGTTCTCTTATTCATGCTTCCCAGTATCTAAAGAGAGCTCTTATAGGTCATTATCTTGCCCCATACTTCTCTCCTTGCTTTGAGGCTTATGACCCTCAATCCTCTACCTAGCGGCATCCCAGAGCCTTCAACTGGACAGCTACCGCACAATTGTGCCCATGGGTGTCCTCAGCCTTGGAGAAGCAGGGATAGAGCCTGGGAGCAGGAGAAGGGGTGAGGCAAGCAAACAACTCATTTCTTTTTCTAGGCTGCTGCATGAATTCTATTATTTTCAAAGAATCCCATGATGAAAACAACATTTGAAACAACTGCAAGAGCTAGTGTAGGTTTTCACAAATTGATGTGACATGGTATGATTTGCATTTAAAATTCCAGAATTTTTAATGAGACATATACAAGCCCTCTATGATCTTGCTTACTTCTTCAGTCTCTGTTCCCAATGTGCAGTTTGATTTCTTGTTGCACAGTAAGTTCTGTAATTCTTCCTGTGCACCATATTGGCTCTTACTCCCTCTGCACCCTCTGTCCGCAATTCTCTTCCCCTGCTTGTTCAGTTCAGGATCGCCTCCTTCAGAGAATTTGCCCTTGTCCTCCCATAGCTCTGCCAGATAGAGAACCTTCCATTTTATTTCCACAACACTTGTCATCTCTCTAATTTTGTTCTTCCATATCGTTTTACAGTTGCCCTTTTGGGGTCTGTTTCTTCTGTGAATAGAGTTCTTGACTCAATGTACTTATATATTTATTGAAGGAATACCAGTCAATCTTTTCATATCTTGTGGCCAATAAATCTCAGAGATTCAGTCTCAGAGAAACATAATACAATCTCAGAGAAATTAAGTAAAGAAGAATCTTAGGTACAGATTAGATTATACATAAACTACATATATTTTCCCAGGTTGACTGCATATTGTTACCATGCACATTCTGTTATTTGGTTGCACAGCACTAAGGCTCACTAGTATCTTTGCTTCTTAAAATTTCTTATTCTATAGTCTTGTTGGGAGATATAACTTTAATGCTTTAAGCTTGAGAAATAATAAACAATCATACTGCAACAAATGTTTGCAGTAGCTGCCTTTGCAGACCTGCAAGGCTATAACCCATGCCTCTGAGAACTGCCCTCTTCTGAATGCCATGTCACACGACTTGAATAGCTAATTCTGATTGGGCCTGTGTTTGACGCTTAACCTCACCTCAGCCAGTCCACTTACTCAACTGAGAATCTAGAATCCTGATTGAAAGATGCTTGCAACTTTGGGCTTGACTGAGAGGGCCTTAAAGCTCCCCTCAATCTGACTGAACATTAGATAGATTACGTCCAGACTGTAGGCCACTGACCTCCCTTTCCTTAGAGCACTTACTTTAGAAAACTTATAACTGGGGGCGCCTGGGTGGTGCAGTCGTTAAGCGTCTGCCTTCGGCTCAGGACGTGATCCCGGTGTTCTGGGATCAAGCCCCACGTCAGGCTCCTCCGCTAGGAGCCTGCTTCTTCCTCTCCCACTCCCCTGCTTGTGTTCCCTCTCTCACTGGCTCTCTCTCTCTCTCTGTCAAATAAATAAATAAAATCTTAAAAAAAAAAAGAAAACTTATAACTGAAAATTCTTTTTCTGCACCTTTAAAATATAAATATAAATCTTCTCTAGCTTCTTGCCAGTTTTACAACCCAGGGACATTTTTCTCAAGAACCTGAGAACCATCCATCTGTCATCAGGGAAGATAGTACCTGTACCTCTCAGTTTCTTTGGAAGGTGAGGAGCCTAACTCAATGGGCACCCATCAGCAAACACAGCCACATCACAGAGGAAAACATTTGTAGATTCAGGAATAACTCACCACGCTCAACACACCTTATTGATCAACCTCCCCACAAACATCTACCGGTGCTTTTCCAATAGCTCCCCTAGAATTTCTGTTTCAGTGGAGGTGAGGTCAGTCTCTCTCCCCTATTACAATAGTCTGGAATATTCTTCCTTGCTTGTGTAACCTTCCAGTGCAATTTTTCCTTGTCAGGCTTATGAATGAATACTGATCGCTTATGAAAACAGGACCTTTAGTGATTATTTGACCTGGGGAAATAGAGAAAACCACTCTTCAGAAAGATAAGTGAAGTATATATAAAAGCAGTAAGTGAGAAAAGTGATAAGTTGCCATGAGTGAGAGAGAAAGAGAAAGAGCTGTTGCCTCAATTGCTGGTGGCCTCCTGGTACCTGACTGCAGACCCAGAAAGAGCTTTCTGCAGGTGAAATCTGTAAGATATCCTGTATTCCTGGTTTGTTGTTTAATTATTTTCAAATGAGTTTCTGTTACTTATAACCAAAAATAATCTTGGCTACAAAAAGTCATTTACTCAACATAGGAACATGTCGATTCAGAGTATTGATGAAGTGTTAACACTTTTTGGCTAGCATGCAAAATCAAGGACTGGAGTTATTGTGGGAATATGGATGGCATTTGTCGAGTGTTTTCTCTACTAAGCCTGCTTCACTTTGAGGTAATATATATTTTGTGGAACATTCTGTCATCACCTCTAATTGTTACTTTAAAATGTGATATGAAGCATAATGTGATTACAGAGTCCATAATCCTTCTGTGGAAATATGTCACTTTGCTTTTCCAGGGAATGACTCCTACTCAAAGCAAAAATAATTCTTTAAAAAAAAAAATGGAAGCATGGAGAAAATCAGAGTTGGGGCAGAAACATTAGAAACCCATGTAAAATGAAAGGGAGTGACAAAACAGCACATTATTTTCCTTACCCACTGGATATTCCAAGCCTTTAAATTTACAACCATATAGGATAAGGATTTGTCAAAAAAGGGTGTAATTAAAAATATAATAGGGAAGGCAAGTTAAAATAGCTAATAAATGTATTAAAATAAGACAGAGAAGTTAAAAATTAACCATCCAGGCATTCATTTTCTGAAGAAATCAAAAGAAAATCCTATTACATCCAATGAGAGAAATTATAAAAATGATAACAGATTAAATCTAAAATTCTGTGTAAAACATGCACTAATAAAGAAAAATTAAGTCTATTTTACATCTATTGACATGGAAAGATTGGGGGAGATACTCTAAATTGAGACGTAAACTGGCAAGTTACAGAAAAGCATGCCTACAATTATTCCTTATTTAAAATAAAACACACACATACACACACTAAACACTCTTCGGGGGGAATCACACATAGATACATGTATAAGTATCTGTTTTATAATGCATTTAAATTAATAAAAGAATACCATATATATCTTATATATAGCTTAGAATATGATCATCCAGATTAAACGGACACTGTACTAAAGCTATCTATTTTTAAAAGTGTCTTAATATCCAGTAGAAAAATTGAGTAGTCCAATATCCATTAAAAAAGTTGAAAATATAATTACAGATTTAAAATTTTCCAAAAGAAAATTTTATCAAATGCTCAAAGGATCCCTTTTCTGCTTAAACGATTTCAGAATATGGTAGGGTGGAGTGGGAATGAAAGCTTACCAATTATTTCTATAATAACAAATAACACAAGTATCATACATAAATAAACTCAGGTACTAATTTAGATACAAAAAATTCTAAATAAAGTCTTACCCCAAATTGAACCAAGGAGTATAGTAAAATAACACTTTTAAAACATTTATCTCCTAAGTATAAGGGTGGCCCAACATATTATCACATTGATAGATGTTATAGATAACAAACTGATAAAATTTTAATAACCATTCTTGATTGAAATAAATACCTATTAGTCAAGTATCTATAAAAGTATTTGTCTTCTTGATGTAATGAGTACTGGGTGTTATAGGCAAGTGATGAATCACTAAACTCTACCTCTGAAACTAATGATATACTATATGTTAATTAATTGATTTTAAATTTAAAAAAAGTATTTGCTTTAAACTTGATATTGTTAGGTATAATTTCGGAGAGGTAAAAATCATGACTCACATACATATGAAATAAATACCCACCAAAGCTTTATTTATATATTATGAAGGAACAAGTAGGATATCATGGCCAGTTTGGAGAGCATTACAGATGCAGTGTGTATAAGCAAAGATTTCTGAATTGGATACAAAACTGGTTTATGTCTAACAGGACCATCGGGATTATCTCTTCTACCAAAGGAAAATTATTTGCGTCTCTACTGTTAACAAGGAATCTGGGACTTCTAATAAAAAGTAAACTAGGAGCTGATTTAAGGACATCTGCCTACATAATCACTGGCCTTTGGCCCCATATGGCATTAAAAAGATTTGCTGCTCACCTTTGTGCCTTATCTGAAAAGTTCAGATGAATTTTCTGATAATACAGAGTGTCTACTAGAAACCCTCAGAAATTATCATGCTTATTTGTGACACTAAAAACATTCCAACTGATGTCAGGATCATTCTTTTTCTACCATGATTCACTGTTATTACTCTGGAACTTTGGATTTTTAAATTCCATGATGACTGAGTCAATGTTAGTTTTATTCACCTGTGTACACCTAATGCCTAGGACAATAATAAGTACATTGTTGGGACTCATTATGTTTACGTGAATAGACTATAAGCTCCATAAGGGAAAAGACTAGAGCTTTTTAATCTACCTTTGAATACATAGCATCAGGGTTAGTTCTTTGCATAGAGCTGTGTGCTCCATACACTACAACTGAAGGAATTAATAAAGTTAAAAAAGAATGAATCTTATCATTAATGCATTAAGAACTGTCCTACACAGAGAGTAGATGAAATAATTTATCCAAAGCAATAACTAGGGGTAAGAAAGAAATCTGGTGGTGAGCAAGAAGGAGATGAGAAAAAATGAATCTGAGAAATAAGTTGTCATACACTCATACAGCAAGAAATGCAAGTGAATTGTCCCAGAAAGAAAGGGACCAAAAACCAAGACCCAGGCAGGCTGATAAAAAAGCCCCCCCTTCTTACTGATATTCTTAAAATTGTTTAATTTTATGGAAGAAAAAAAAAAGTGTCATAAAA
Source organism: Ursus maritimus (assembly GCF_017311325.1). Lineage (NCBI taxonomy): Eukaryota > Metazoa > Chordata > Mammalia > Carnivora > Ursidae > Ursus > Ursus maritimus. The sequence continues at coordinate 23,776,621 of NW_024424786.1, forward strand.
AAAGAAAATCATGTCTTTCTTGACCCCAAACTTACATACTTCACTTAGCCGAAGAAAATTCTACAATTAGACCTCCTTTCCTTTGATGTGTTCTCTATCATCTGTTTCCAGCGTATAGAAACAAACAGAAAGCAATTTATTCGTTTCCTCCACTGCCCTTTCAAATTCAAATTATGGACTCTTTTTCCTTGTGTCTTGAATAAAATCCCTAACTTTTGGCATATATTTGGATACTGAAAATTCCTCCAAAATAACTTCGGTCCTCAAAGCAGTTTCAGCCCTGCAATTAAAAATAGATGTCCAGGGATGGGTGCTGGGTGGCTCAGTCAATTCAGTGTCTGACTCTTGGTCTCAGCTCAGTCCATTCAGTGTCTGACTCTTGGTCTCAGCTCAGTCCATTCAGTGTCTGACTCTTGGTCTCAGCTCAGGTCATGATCTTGCAGTTCAGAGATCAAATCCCCTCTCCCCCACCATGTTGGGCTCTGCACTTAGTGGGGCATCAGCTTCAGATTCTCTCTCCCTCTCCTTTTCTCCCCTCCCTCCTGCTTGGGCGCTTGCTCTCTCTCTCAAATAAGTAAATAAAATTTTTAAAAAAATGTCCAAAACATGATTCTTCTCTTCCCTACCTGCTTCATTCTGCTTTAAGCAGAGAGGACTACAGTGAAGTGGGCAAGTCTGGTCAAACCTCACCAGGCTGCCTCTGGGTCCTTCGGATCTACAGCAGTGGAAGGGAGGAGAGGAAAGAGAGCACATGATCATTACCAAGGTGATTAGACATTATTGCTGTTAGATTGGAAGGTGTACTTTCTCTAGTGGGTGCTCTTTTGAGCTTTTTGGGAAAAATAATTTCTCAATCCCTGGAAATCACTCATTTGAAAAGTTTTTAATACAAGGTATGCCTAATCTGGCTGACTCCTTAAGACCTGTCTGCGCTCCAAACCCAATCCACACTACACTTTTGGGCAGAGTCCATTTCAAAAAGATCTAATCAGAGCCCCTAGGAAGGATTCTATTACAACTCCTCAGGAACGCATTTTCTTTGTCTTAAAACTGCTGCTTTCCTTCTCGTGGTGACCTTTTCTCACTTGACTAAAAGAGTAGGTGGCTCTAAGTGTGACTTCATTCATGTGCTCTTCTCAGGCACCGGTCAATTGCCAGGTGGTCTCACTCTTCCAGTTCAAGGGACAAATACTGTTTTTGCCAATGACAGACTCTTTGAAAACCCTGTCAGCGAAACCTGAGATTTGCCAAAGAAAACCTGTCCCCAGGATGGGGATTACAGTTCCAAGTAAATCTTAATCCAAACCAATTGTCCCTCCTGACTTCTCTAACTCCATCCTTCTCTGATCAAGAGATTATTGTGTTGATAAGCCAGGGTTTCTCAATATCAACACTACTGACATTTTGGGCTGAATCTTTTTTTTTTAATGGAGGTCGGCCATGTGCATTGCAGAATGTTTAACTTATCTCCAGCCTCTACCCACTAGCTGCCAGTAGCAGCTTTCCCCATCAACCCAAACCCTGACCACCTAAAATGTCTGTAGACATTGCCGATGTCCCTTAGGAGGCAAAACTGACTTTAGTTGAAAACCACTGGTCTCAGGGACTACTTGATACTCGTCTGCTTTACAAGTCCCATATTGGAGGTTTTGTACTTGATTTAGAATGTGTGTTATGTGCCACTGAATGTTTTGTCTTTATTAAAGACGCACCGGAAGAGTCCCATCTTAACGGCCTCTGACACCTGATAACTAAAGTTTGTTCATCAGCTCTTATTTCCAGTGATGTTTTAGGAGCCCAGTGATATCACAGGGCTCTCTAAAGATTGTTGCCATGGGCAACTGCTCTGTTGGCTTGCACCATCATGCTGCTCAGCCATTAACCACTGGCTGCATTGATCTGACTTCAGAAGTTGAGCTGTCATGGACTGAGGCCCAAGAATTGTTCAGTTTAGAAGAAATAATATTTCTTCGAAGGTGAAATTGTTAAGCGACTCTGCAGTGTGGGCCATCTCCAGGGAGAAGCAGCCCTTTTGCACTCACATATAATGCCCTAACACCGAGGATCTATTCTTGTAAGTACTCTTAACATCTTACCAGTCATACAGCAAAACATAACTATGGCATCAGAAAAACAAATTTGACAACATCAGGAAATAAATCTTCCATACCTGTACTGTAGTACAAATGTGTATTTTAGACTGTTGCAATAGGATTCAGAAGGGAGTGAGTTGGGAGGTGGGGTGGATCAGAGGAGAAAGGTGATTGAATTAATTATAGTATGACAGGACTAATATATATTTCTGCATATCTTATCTAAGCATATTGCAGATATCTAAAATGCATATGCATCTTATTTTAAATAATTGAAAAACATATATATGACACTGACATTGATTGTGGGGATTTATTAGTGTTTGTGTTTGAGCTATTGAAGCCCTGGCTGAGTAAGGAAAATGGCTCATTAAAAGGTTTATCTAGGTGAAACTAATGCTATATTTTAATATATTTAAAAGGCAAGTCTTATTAGACAGTTTTTTAAAAATTATTTTCAAATTTTGTAGTAGTTTCTCTTTTAATGGAACCTGATATTTGTTGATCTGAATCCTCACCCATTAACTTAAACCATAAATTTAATGGCAAAATCATGTCTTTTAAAAATATAAGGTAAACATGTGTCAAAGATGTTAACTTGATGATGAATGTGGGAACAATTAAAACTAATGCGGAGGAGAATCCCAAGAAGCACACATACATAGGAAATAAATTCTGAAATGAATTTGCAAATACATTTAAAAAAAAAAAGGCCCATCCGCAGGGCAATAATCAGTTGTAATCCACTAGGAACAATTAATTTCCATTTTATGGGCAAAAATTACCTGCATTAATCATTTTTTTACAACTTACAAAATTTTAAAATATCTCAAAGCCAATGAAAGATGTGGAAACCTGAATGGGCAATGTGGACAATCTACCTACTAACCTTTTCTTCACATGTTAAGGTCCTCCAAAATCAGCCCTGACATTTTTTAAAACTAAAATATCTATCTGTAGTTTTATATTGGTAATGTATTAAATATCCTGAATTGGTGCATTGATAATTGCTTAAATACAAGAAATAGAGTTCATTTACTCTCATTGCCCTCGTGGAAATATTATAATCAGTTTTTTGATATAAATTTCAATCAATTAGTATGTCATTGTTTTGTTAAGGGAAGTCATAGGAGAACTTTGTGGCGAGCTGTTTGTCACTTTTAAGTGGAATTAGTATATAAAACTCGAATGGAAGTGCATTGTTAAGAATGTTTTAAATGGCATAATAGATTAATAAATCCAAGATCAGTTCTTTACACTAGTGATAATAATACTTTTAAATTAAATGGGCTAACAGATTTTATTTTCACAGGGACATTTTGAATATTTTAAATATTTTATGTTATGCAGCATAGTCAATGTTGGCTATTTCATTAAATAGACGACGAATAGCAGCAACTATATTAAACTGACATAATTTGATGCCATATACCCATGAGGGTTTATGTGTTGCCTGAAGAGAACAGAAATCTGATGCAAAATTAGAAGGAGCTATTTAAGCTCAGATTCTGTTCTCCTCAGGAAACACTCCAAGTTGTCTGAATATTAACAGCACTTAGAAAAAGTGGCTTAGCGTTTCACAATGAAGACTGCAATGATGTCAAATCCTTGGGTCGGAGGTTAAAAAAATAGCAAAACAAATTTAGAATTGAAATTAGTCAAAAATAAAATTTATCTCACTGCACTCCCTGTCGAGATCATGGCCTCACTAGTTGTAGAGCAAAGTGTGCAGTGAGGGTACCCCCTAGTGGTCAGATGCTAAAGCAACTTTTCAAGTGACCATCATAAATGTATACAAATGCGAAAATAGCGTTTTAAGAGAAAACTGTCAAAAGAGAAGCAATATACATTTTTAAAGAGAAACAGAGGTTTAAAAAGGAGAAAAGCCTCTAAGCTGCCCCACTGCTTCCATTCCCCAAGCCATTCCCACTAGCTAAGTGCACAGATGTGGCTGCTGGGTGGGGATGTGTGTCTGTGTATGTGTGTGCGCGTGCGCGCGCGCATATGTGTGTGCACATGTGTTTGAGAGAGGGGGAGAGTTAGTTTCTCCCAATGGTCACATTTATCACATACTAATACTTTACCTTTTGTTTCCTCAGATTTAGGCAGTATTCAATTCATGGTGTGAAATCTTTGGATTAAAACAAACCAAAAATATTTTTATGTATGAAGTACTATTGTATACTTCATTTCATGCTACAGCTACTGGGGTTTTTTGGGTTTGTTTTGTTTTGTTTTGTTTTGTTTTCCTGCTCTAAATTTGTAGAATCTTGTGAAGTTCTTTTTGGTTTCTCTCTTTAGCCATTAAGCCCTATAGCCATTAAGAATCTTCTTCCTGCATATAACCCACCTTTTTAGATATGCTTTGCAGAGAGAAGGGAAATGCACACATGTCTGTCTGGGGTTTCAGTGCTGTTAAATGTTAAACAGACACTGGGTCCTGTGTATTTGTTGTCTTCACATGTATGGTATCTCCACATTTTCCCTAGAAAGACTAAAAATTGCTTTTGGTGTCTTATATGTGAGGTTTATCTTATATGTAAGATATACGGACAGATCACATACACATATTGTATGTTACATATAAATACTATTTGCTTTCTATCATCCAAAAGTCCTCAAAATTGATAGTTTACAAATATTTCTGCTGTTCTTCCATTTTGTTTCCCTAACTTAAATTGGTACTTGAACCAGTAGCTAGGGCAAAACAAACAAAATGTACCTTTTAGAATGAATTATAAATTTTCTTTCTGTCTTATCTGCCATTGAGGAATTACTGTTCCATCAAAGTCAAAAGTTTAAACATTATAGACATTTAAAATAATATAGGCTGTTTCCATATATTAATAAATTAAACATAATTACCTTTATTCTGGAAATAATTTCCTTTTTTTTTTTTTTAAAGATTTTATTTATTTATTTGACAGAGATAGAGACAGCCAGTGAGAGAGGGAACACAGCAGGGGAGTGGGAGAGGAAGAAGCAGGCTCATAGCGGAGGAGCCCGATGTGGGACTCGATCCAGGTACACCGGGATCACGCCCTGAGCCGAAGGCAGACGCTTTAACGACTGCGCTACCCAGGCGCCCCTGGAAATAATTTCCTTTAAACAATATGACTACATGATTCACAGTATTTTACTGGAAAATAAATGAAATTATCTCCAAAGAGCTTGGCAGAGTGGCAAACACTTAATAATTATTAATTATATACTATTTTTCTTCATATACTTTTAGGTATGTGTTCTTTAATCACCTCTTTATACCTTTCCAATTCTGTAAATATCAGTCACATTAAGAGGAAGGGGAGTATGACAGGTGGAAAGCTGGATTGGAAAGAGAAAAATATCTTTTAGAATTGTGACCAAAATATCTTGCTTTTGTATATTTTGCAAAGAGGCTTGACCATGAGAACTCATTTTTAGGGAAACACTTAGGGGTTCTCTAAGTGAGGGCTCTCTGAGGCATTGGTTTCATTCCCATTAATTATAAATACACACCTATTGATCTGGTTTATTAGAAGGAAGTTCGGTATGTGTTTCTTTATTATTTCGTGCAAGCTGCTGAACTATACAAGTTATGAAACCAGCTTTTGTTACTGTGCCCTTAAAAATACTTGGATAGAGGGACGCCTGGATGGCTCAGTCAGTTACCCATCTGTCTTTGGCTGAGGTCATGATCTTGGGGTCCTGGGATCGAGCCCCACATAGAGGTAGCAATGAAAGAAGGTAGAATTAATAACACGAATAACATATTTTATTATGTGTTGCACAGCTGACAGATAGTAGATATATTCATCATTGCTAACCTTTTATTGTCTTACATGCATTTGAGGTCAAAGAGAAGGTCACTGAGTAAAGATAATTTTAACAAAGTCTCACAATAATTATCCACGTTTTTATTTATTTTTTTAAAGGTTTTATTTCTTCATTTGACAGAGAGACAGAGCATGTACAAGTGGGGGGAGGGGGAGCAGTAGGGGGAGATGAAAAAGCAGGCTCCCCGCTGAGCAGGAAGCTGGATATGGGGCTCCATCCCAGGACCCTGGGATCATGACCTGAGCCGAAGGCAGATGCCCAATCGACTGAACCACCCAGGCGTCCCTCCACTTTTTTTTAAATTACACGCTTTCCAATGGGATGCTCAAGTTAAAACATAAGAAAAACATTGTCTGAAATCCTAGGCTGTTGAATTTTTTTTTTCCCATAAAAGTCATGTTAAAGAGGCTTGTCCCTGGGCACTTCGTCAGATTAATACAATAAAGACCATTTTATCATACTTTTTAGTATTTTCAACAAATATTTAAAATGTAAATAATCTGTAAGCTTTCTGCTTGACATGTGAGGTTTCAGGCTCTTCAATATCTTCAAATCTTCAAACATAGCTAACAAGTTTGCCTGGTTCTCTTGTAAATAGTCATTTTTTAAAGCTTGTATTAGTTGGTCAATTAATGTTACTCTGCACCTGTATAACAGAAAGAGCAGTTTCTCCCTTCACCCTACTTTGGCACTCTAAAAATAGGGCAATTGCACATTTTCGCATATTTCTTTTTAAAAATCAATGAACCTCAGTATTGAATAAATGCTTTTATTTTGCATTACAATATTTAAAAGACAGGGAAAATCATTCAGTATTTAATCTCTTTTTTCCTCCAATATAATTATATGATTTGATTCTAAAGTACAGATTTTCTCTTAGATCTTATGAGACATTAAATTTTGAAAACCAATGCTTGGTAAGTGATACATTTTATCCTGAAAACAGGTAATTTTTAAAAAAATGATTTCAACAAAAATGTGAATCAGCAATCCAGCGTTGCGGAGGACTGATAGTGTTCAGTTCCACAACCTTCTCCCCTGTCCCAGTTATGGCTCTGCGGTCAGACAGAAGTGATCTTACTTTAATAAATCTTTCCTTTCTAGCTTTTAGAATCAGGTCAAATACTTCTCTGTGCAATGGTCAAAACAGAACCTGTAACAAGTTTGGAGAGCAAAAGCAATTTTGGTTTGTAATGCCAATAATATTCAGAATGGCAAGTTGTCTTTTAAAATGAAATATACCATCACCTAAAATCAGGAAGAAACCCTTATAACTTAAATGATCTGAGGAAAAAAAATTTATCTTGCACTACATGCACAGAACAATTGCATAGGCAGGGAAGTTACACTTTAATATTTGAATAAACAAACACTCTACACAGAATGTGAACACTAATTACTTCCTACAGTTTCTATGTTTCTTTAACCAAAAAGATTTTGTAGAGATTCACTTTATATGTGTATATGCATTTGTGTATGTGTGTAGAGAGTGCTATTGTTGTTTTCTCGTGTTTTATTTTCTTAATAGAAATTTATATTATGTTGTTGAATATACCCTTCGAAGTATACCCCCTGATGACAGTTGTGGAATGGTCTCATAGGGCTGCATTGTTTAACGTTAAACACATAGATCTGTGGGATTATTTTAGCATATACATTATGTATATTAATTTTATATATACTTAACTTTTATAATTTTTTACTCCACAAAATTTGTTACACTAGAAACTTTGCCCATTCTTCTTGTCTTTAAGCAATATGCTTTTTCTTTTAGTGTTAAGATTTTTTTTTAAGGTTCTCCTAAACTTTTAAAAAGCCCTGCTTTGGTATAAAACTATATATATATATATATATTAGCTAATATATATATATTAGCTAATATATATATTAACTAATATATATATTAGTTATATATATATAATAACTAATATATATATTATATATATTATATAACTAACTTATATATATATAATAACTAATATAATATTAACTAATATATATATTAACTAATATAATATTAATATATTAATATATATATATTAACTGACATGTGACTTCTGGGTATAGAACTACTTACTGAGCACACCTGTCTGGAAACATTTGTTCAAAACTAATTTATAATGTATTCAAAACTACGATTCTTTATTTTATAACTATAATTTAGGAGCTACAGCTTTCAGGTCCTTATCCTCCTGGTAATGTTTACGTGGCTTTTGAAAATTGGGGTATTCTAAAGGTTTGCTTACAATACTGTTTGCTTCCCCAGGGTCAGGAAGCATAGGAGGCCTGGGTGCTGTAACCTCTCCCTCCTTTTCCCTCATGAGATACCTTTGACCTATGAACTCCTTTGTGCTGAGCCGTTAAACAAAGCTTATCTAACAGCTATTCCTGAGTCTCAACCGGCAAGGGAGCAAAGATCTATTATCTTTTTTTCCAAACTCTATGCCTTTATTAAATGAATTTTCCCTAAGTTCTGCGGTTTCCTGTTCTGTAGGACTGGGTTTCCAAGAGGTAGGAGGTAAAGATGAAGCACAGATTTCCATATACTTGTTTTCTAATAAAGTAAGTGCTTTATTGAAAATCCCAACAATGAAAATGCTTAATTATGGGGCTCCTGGGGGGCTCAGTCAGTTAAGCAGCTGCCTTTAACTCAGGTCATGATCCCAGAGTCCTGAGATTGAGCCCCGCGTTGGCTCCTTGCTCAGCAGGGAGCCTCCTTCTGCCCTGCCCCTCATTCCCCCTGCTTGCGCTCTCTCTCCTTCTCTCCCTCTCTCTCTGTGTCAAATAAATAAATAAAATATTTTTTAAAAAAGAAAATGCTTAATTAAAATTTGAGGTAAAATTTGAAGATATAAACAAGTTGTTGCAATGGTGATCACTATGCCTCTTTGCAGCCCCCCCCCCCCATGATAGCCCATGTTTGTCTCTGAACCCTTTGTGGTTTGGGCTGTACCCTCTGTTCTTCCTCACCTGGAAATTTGCCTCAGCACCTCCACATATCCGAGTAAGTGGCATAAATCCAATCCCCAAAGCATTGGTGAGTAAGTGGTTTCTTAAGAATTAAAAGCAAGTTACAACCCACAGCACAAAAATAAAGTTCTGCAGAACGTACCTCTGCTTTCTCTTTCTCCCACCTTATATTCTTCTTTCTCTATTTCAGAGGATCTCCCACTCCTGTCCCCAAACTCCCTCTCTCCTGTATCTCTCTGAGACTTGTTCAACCTCCCTCAGCTTCCAGGATCTCTTTTTTTTACCTCCCCCTAATCCTCTTTCTTATGTAAAACAATTTAATCCTGCCAAAATCTCTCCAATTTGCATACTTACACCCTCACTTAGAGAAATTGGGATCTTCAGAAGATATCACTTTTTTTAGAGGTAAAATGAATTCTAACAATGTGTGGGTGTTCCCACTTGCACACATTCTTTGATCTGTCACATACCAATCATCATACCTTTATAAAGAGCCAGCACGCCTTGGCGAGCGATATTTTCTGGCTAGTATTTACCAGTGTATACAGAGGAGAATCCTTCATACAAAGACAGAAGTTAGCATCACATCACTCTTCTACCCTGAAAGAAGTTATATCCCAGGGGGACCATGGCTTGGACCTACCTACCTGACCTCTTCAGATGTTGTGATTGGTCTTCCTACTCAGACCCTAGTCCCTTCTTTTTTTCGTTTATGTCTGACAACACAGAAGCTGATTCTCATTCTTTATCCACCATCCTATCTCTTTGGATTGCTGAACATCAACTTTTCCCATAATGCTTGGATTTATTTTACTCTTTCAATGGACCCAGACTTTAGTTTGCTGGTTCAGATTGTGCATTTCAGCCCATTTTAACAGTTTGGGCTGACAGGTTAGCTAGGAAGACCAGAGAAGTACACTAGCCCATAACGTAAATAATATTTATCTAAATATTATACATTTTAAAATATGCTTAGCCTTCTAAAATAACAAATGCCTGAGTCACATATGGTTCGATCACTTACCACTAAGACACCGTATCTCACTTTTATTTTCTGGCTCATAGTTTTCTCATCTTGAAAATATAGTAGTGAACTAAATCTTGGACGTATCTTCCAGCTACAAAATGCCATCTTTTCATTGTACTAGTGTGTGTTTAACTCTGTATATCTAACTATCTAACTCTAGTCCCTTTTATTGACATAAAAGACTGACATTTTGCTTTATTCAGGTTCAAGTGCAAAGAGAGAGTGGAAGGAGAGACAGAGAGACAGAGATTTCCAATTTCTCTGCAGTTAAGCTTTTCCCAGCCAGAATGAAGTTGTTTCATGATTTTCTACATGCCTATACCCATCCAACTCCATGCTCTTTGAAGTCAGTATCTCTATTTCATAACAGGATCAGTTCTTTTGGGGGCACCTGAGTGGCTCAGTTGGTTAAGCGTCTGCCTTGGGCTGAAGTCATGATCCTGGGGTCCTGGGATTGAGCCCCATGTCCGCCTCCCTGCTCAGCAAGGGAGCCCACTTCTCCTTCTCCCTCTGCCTGCCACTCCCCCTGCTTGTGCTCTCTATGTCAAATAAATAAATAAAATCTTTTAAAAAAAATCAGTTCTTTTACTAGGAACAGTCAACTTCCCATTTGTTCCATATCCGTCTACAAAGACCAAATTTCTTAAAAGATCAAGACTTCTATTTTTGTAGAATATTCAAAACACAATAGAGGAGAAAATATCTCTTGGCTTTTAAAGCAAACTTTTTTTCCCCATGCTATCAGTTATTACTGTTTGGTTGTTCTTATTCTTTTTTAAGCTTATTTTCCTAAAGGCCTGCGGTACATGACGTTTAGGCAGGTATTGCTTTAGGTTAAGGCAGAGCTATTCATTCTTCCTCTAAAGCTATTCTCTATGCATTGTCACCTCTTCTTAAATTGTAAACCCTAGGGTCTCCTTCCCTTTTTTTTTATTCCATCCAACTATCTTTTGCCAAAACCTGTCACTTTCAGCTTCCTCTCACCTGTAACACTCTGCCCCTTCTTCAGAGCCCCTACTGTGGCTGTCTTCCGTGTGCCCATCTCAGTATTTGTACATCACCGCCACTCATATTTCACATTGACACTGACAGTGATTGCTTCCTGTGTATAAATAGAAAAAAGGAAGAGCCCACCACAAAACAATGCTTCTCTAAAGCCTGTAGCCTATAATTGAAATCCAGTTGCATTTACAGCTTGGTAATTCTAGAATTTCAAAAAGAGGCCTCTTTGCTGATAGCTTTATGCCAGGCTGATCTGTCTGACACTGTTATTTCCCAGAAGTTTACCTGTCTGACACATTGTGTAGAGCTGTGCTTCAGCAAGTGTGCACTTCTGCACTTGAACCAGGAGGGATAGAATTAAACTTACTGCAAATAAGCATTTATTTATTTATTTGACAGCTGTTACAAAGATAAGGTCATGCCTATATAGCTGTGCTTCAATTAATGAAACCTGATTACACATGTGAATTAGAGGATGAGCCTTTGCGTTATGGAAGGGATTATTCATATCACAAAAGAATTCGCTGCAGGGTTCCACTGAAAAGTGACTATTGCTTTTAAAATGATTCTTTAGTTCAAGTCAGTTGCTAAAACTCAAGCGCTCTAAGATCACATAGATTGAGGTCTCCCACAGTTCTTTTGTTCCAACTGTATTTTATTAGCTATGCACAACAGGCATACACACACACACACACACACACACACACACACACACACAGGTGTATATGCAAGCATAACTCAAAGATATTGCAGGTTTGGTTTCAGACCACCACAATAAAGTAAATATTGCAATAAAGTGAGTCAAATGAATGTTTCAGTTTCCCAGTGCATATAAAAAGTTACGTTTACACTAAACTGTATTCTATTATGTAATAGCATTATGTCTAAAAACCAATGTACATACCTTAATTAAAAATACTTGCTAAAAGGTGCTTGCCATCATCTTGAGCTCTCAGCAAGCGATAATCTTTTAGCTAGTGGAGGGTGCTTCCTTCCTGTTGAGGGCTGCTGAATGATCAGTGTGATGGTTGCTGAAGATGGGGGGGGCTGTGGCAATTTCTTAAAATAAGACAACATGACGTTTGCCACATCGATGGACTCTTCCTTTCATAAACTACTTCTTTTTTTTTTTTCTAAAGATTTTACTTATTTATTTGAGAGAGAGAGCACAGGCAGGGGGGAGAGGCAGAGGGAGAGGGAGAGGCAGACTCCCCGCTGAGCAAGGAGCCTGATGTGGGGCTCGATCACAGGACCGTGGGATCATGACCTGAGCCAAAGGCAGACGCTTAACCGACTGAGCCACCCAGGCGCCCCACAAACAACTTCTTTGTAGCCTGCGATGGTGTTTGGTAGCATTTTACACACAGTAGAACTTCTTTCAAAATGGGAGTCAGTCCTCTCAAACCCTGCTGCTGCTTTATCAACTAAGTTTATGTAATACTCTAAATCCTTCGTTGTTGTTTCAACAATCATCACAGCATTTTCACCAGGGTAGGTTCCATCTCAAGAAACTTTTCTCTTTTTTTTTTTTTTTTTTTTTGACTCTTCCATGAGAAACCACTCTTCAGCCATTGAAGTTTTGTCATGAGATTGAAGCAATTCAGTCCCATCTTCAGGCTCCACTTCTAATTCTAGTTTTCTTTCTCTTTCCACCACATCTGCAGTTACCACCTCCACTGAGGTCTTGAACCCCTCAAAGGCATCCTTGAGGGTTAGGACCACTTCTTCCACATTCCTGTGAATGTAGATATTTTCACCTCTTCTCATGGATCACAAATGTTCTTAATGACATCTAGAAAGAAGGATCCTTTCCAGATTTTCAGTTTAAAGTCAAAATCACACCTTGATCCATGGGCTGCAGAATGGATGCTTTATTAACAGCATGAAGATAGCATCCATCTCATTGTACATCCCCATCTGAGCCCTTAGGTGACCAGTTGCATTGCAATGAGCAGTCATATTTTGAAAAAATCTTTTTTTGAACAGTAGGACTCAATGTTGGACTTAAAATGTTCAGTAAACCATGTTGTTATAAACAGATGTGCTGTCGTCCAGGCTTTGTTGTGCCAATTATAGAGCACAGGCAGAAAATATTTAGCATAATTCTTAAGGGCCCCCAAGATTTTCAGAATGTCGATGATCATTGGCTTCAGATGAAAATCACCAGCTGCATTAGTCCCTAACAAGACGGTCAGTCGGTCCTTTCACGCTTTGAAGCCAGGCATTGACTTCTCCTCTCTAGCTATGGAAGTCCTAGATGGCATCTTCCAATAGAAGGCTACTTCATCTACATTAAAAAATTTGTGGTTTAAGGTAACCACCCTTCGTTAATTATTTTAGCTGGATTTTCTGGAGAACTTGCTGCAGAACCTGTGTCAGGACTTGCTGCTTCACCTTGCCCTTTTTTATTATGAAGACAGCTTCTTTCCTTAAACCTCATGAACCAATCTCTGCTAGCTTCAAACTTTTCTTCTGCAGCTTCTTCACCTCTCTCAGCTTTTATAACATTGAAGAGAGTCAGGAGAGTTAGCCTAATCCTTGCTCTGGATAAGACCTTGGCTGAAAGGAGATGTTGTGTCTGGTTTGATCTTCCATCCAGACCACTAAAGCTTTCTCCGTATCAGCAACAAGGCTGTTTTTCTTTAGTAACTTTCATATGTTTATTGAAGTAGCACTTTTAATTTCTTGTAAGAACTTTTCCTTTGCCCTTACAACTTGGCTACCTGGTGCAAGAGGACTAGTTTTCAGCCTACCTTGACTTTCAACATAACCTTCCTCACTGAGCTTAATCATTTCTAGCTTTCAATTTAAAGTGAGAGACGTATGACTCTTTCCTTCACTTGAACACTTAGAGGCCATTGTAGGATTACTAACTGGCCTAATTTTCAATATTGTTGTGTCTCAGGGAATAATAGGGAGGCCTGAAGAGAGAGAGAGCGATGGGAGCATGGCCAGTCAGTGAAGCAGAACACACACAATATTTATCAATTAAATTTGCTATCTTATAGGGGTGTAGTTCATCATGTCCTAAAACAATTACGATAGTATCGTAAAAGATCTTTGACCACAGATCACCATAACAAATGTAATAACAATGAAACAAATCGAAATATGACAATTACCAAAATGTGACACAGAAACAAACACAGCGTGAACAAATACTGTTGAAAAAAATGGCGCCACTAGACTTGCTTGAGGCAGGATTGCCACAAAACTTTAATTTGTAAAAATTACAATATCTGAAAAGCACAGTAAAGCAAAGCACAATAAAACAAGGCAGGCCTGTATCTGCTTTCAGGAAGAAAGATGGGTATCATGTGGAGACAGATAATTTTATTATACCAAATAGTATATTGAAAGAACTCAGTTCTCCTTTAATTTTCTCCTTTTGCTGGAATATTAAGATTAATGGGAACTAATTTTTTATTTGTATTAGTTTTTCTGCTCCTGGAAACTAAGAGAATACTTTGCATCAGGAACAAAGTGAAAGTGTGGAAATCAGGTCTTTGAATTATTTTTATTTATGAGAGCAGCATTTAGTAAATTTAATTAAATAATTTAATTTAAATAATATCTTAATTTAATTATTTAAATTTGATTAATTTAATTTCACACCCAGGAAAGGAATTTCTGGAGATCCTATAACTAAAGGGGTGGAAGAAGAAGATTACAAAAATGTTGCAATCTTCTGTGAATGAAAGATAGTTTTATAATAATCTTTAAAGTTTGTTCGTTTGTTGTTTTCACTAGGTTCCTTGAACCTAAGTTTCTTGGTTGAGTGTGGATATCAAATAAACTCTTTAAAAAGGACTTAATTTTATGGAATTAGCTATAGTCTATTTTAAATCTCAACAGTGTGTACAATGATTCCTTGGAGAAGAGATGGCTTTATTCTAAGGTTGTTTTGTAACTATAGAAGATACATTTTCCAGATTGTTTCCAACAAAGACTTGGCTTTTAGTAAATTTACTTATCTAACAAGTAGCAGTAAGGGGAGAGGGAAGCTTCACTGCATAACAGTGATGCCTTTGAGTAAAATGAAAATACCCTAGGACTTGGAGTAGGCTATCTGGCTTATTGTTACAATTCTGCTACTAGAAAAAAAATGTCATCCTAAAAAGTCACCTTAAAATTTCTGGACTTTTTTTTCCACATGTGTGAAATGAGGGTTGTACCAACCCTACACAGCTCACAGAATGTGGTGATGACAGTTAGAAAACTGATTTGAAGCCATATGAAAGTACAAAAATAATTTCTCAATAGTCTGAAACAAGAAAAATTATTTTAATATCTATTTAAAGCACCAGTGAATCTTAGATCTTTAATAGGGAAATCTAGCACAATTTTGATCTTAAGAAGAATTTAACACTTCATCACTATGAGTCACCTTTGATATATGGAGCTATTATTATCCACCAAATAGCCTCTTTACAACTTGAAACTGAAAAACAGAAGCCCCATATAGTTCTACAATCCCCTAATATGTACTTAAATATTTAGACAAAACTGAAGAGTAATATATAAGCATATTTTGGGGGTCTCAGAATTTCATCACAATCCACCTAAAACATAGGCTCTGGAAATCATACACAAATTAAAGGGACCTACCTTGACAGAGAAGGCAAACTCCACCCCCCACCAAACAAACAAAACTGTATTCCAGGGACAACAGATGGGATCGCTGACGAATTCATCCTTCTATAATTTTCTTCCATTGTTTCCTGTTTACTTATAAATTAAATGTCCTGATTGATGGGGCATGTTGTCCTTGAGATTAACCTCAATTGGTTAGAACATGTTGCCTGAAAAGCCAGAGATAAGAGTTTATGGCACCAAAAGAGCCAGATGGCTTTTCACCATTCCAGAGCTTGAGTGGGTCAGAATAAGACCATCAACTCTCAGGACGTGGGTCGTATTAATGGCCTGCCAATGCTGATCAATGGCGTCTACACAGTACACAGGAATGACACAACGTGCAGTTTCTCATCATTCCCCAGCCTGCTCTTCTCCTTTACATACATCGTCATAGGCCTTCCTGGAGGTGCATGTGTGTGGATATAGATAGAGATATAATTTATAAGTATAAATAGCATGCCTCCTTACAGTATCTCTTCTCCAAATATTGGTAAAAATCTAAGTCAGGTCATCTCATGAGGGAAAATGAAAATAAAATCTGAACATCGTTTGTTTTAATTTCAACAATCCTCCAAAGGTGATGTAGGGAAGAAATCAGTGTCTGCTCTGTGTTAGCTAGGCTCTTCAAGTTGCATGGAACTTGGTACGTTCAGGATCTTCCCAGTATTGACATGGGTCTTTGGGACAACTTATTCTTTTTGTACCGGGGTCCTGAAAACAAATGCCACTTTATAGAAAGAAATTTTCTCTTTCATTTTAAAGTTATATCTCCAAATAGTAGGGTCCTGTAAGCCTTAAGTGTAAAACAAGCTGATGGAAATTGACTATAAAGCAGAATAGTTAGGACCCAAGTGAAAAGGGTGTGTTTGAATTGAGGGCATAATGGACTTTTAGCTATATAATTTAAAATATGTTTCTTGTGCCTAAATATCCCCATAATCCCCAAATACCTGGGTATTCAATTTAGTTATTGTCAGGAGTATGAATTCCTTATGGTCATAACTTTGGAGCAGTCTGGGTAACACATTAGGTCCCCAGTGTTTGCCTTTCTGTTGTACTTGTATGATCAGCCACCCTCTCTTATATAAATCAGTAACTGGGTTAGGCAGTTATAAACAGAGTCCTCAAAATGCTCAATTAAAAGTAAAGTGACTATATGAAGAGAGTAATCTTCCTATAAGAGTTCATTCTCTTTGTTCAATCAGAAATCCAAAAGTAGATTGATTCTGGCTTTGGTTCAGCAGCTACTTCAATATGTTACATCTGTGTTTTTTATGGTAGTTCTGGCCTTTCTCTCCTGATCACAGTACGGCTGCTTTAAGCCGTCACACCCACATTCTAGGTAACAGGCAGAAGAAAAAGTTTAAGGCCAAAAGGGCTTTCTGATAATCTCCACCCTTCTACTTCTGTTAATATTTCATTGTCCACACACATCTACAAAGGAAACTGAGAAATAGGACTATTTAACTGGGCACATGGCCACCTATAATAACTGTGTGTGATGGTGGTGGTGGTGGTGGTGGTGGTGGTGGTGGTGAAAAGTGTTCTCTTAGGAGGAAGGAGAAAATCCTAATGGTTAGACAATTAGTAGTCTCTGCTATTAGGCTGAGCCCGGTGGAAGGCCCTGGTTTGTTGGCCTAAAATGACAGAACACGGCTTGACTCTTCTCTACCTTCAAGTACCGCTTAGATTAGGAAAGCTCCAAAGTTAGACGGCATAGTTGCCTCGGAGTTTCTCCTTTCTTCATTAATGGCTCAAGGAAAGGCAGGAGGCAATAATGAAGTTTGTAATTGTTTTATCCATACCCTGCGCATCCATTAAAGGTTTCCATTGAAATGTCACTCAATTAGAACAAAAGGGGGTTCTTCTCAGCTGAAACTTTGAACTAGATACATTGCCCTATATTGATCTAACATATTCAGTTGATGAGTGTTTTTATAAGAACAATGGAGCAAAAGAGAGGGTTCTCAGATTTCAGAACAACTCTTCATAAAAGTGAAGCACGATACAGTAGCATTAAAGATCTTTTAAGCAGAGCAGTAGTGTAGTGATGACGTATTGTGTTATGACCCTGCAGCCTGTTTCTCTTGCTCCCTATTTTAGCCCCCTCTCCTCTTATACCAATGTGGGGTACATTGGTGTAAATCCAATGTGACTCTGATGTTGTTTTTAAAATCAATCTCTCATATCCTATTTCGTTATTTTCTGTATTCATGTGAATCTAGTGTTCTATGATATTTTAACAAGTTCATTTAAAAAGCAACCTAAGATCTACAGACAAAATTTGGCCATCACTTTCCATAGAGATTCACAATTTATATTTGTATTTTTTTAAGATTTTATTAACTTATTTGAGAGAGAGAGAGGAAGAGAGACAGAGGAGCAGAGGAAGAGGGAGGGAAAGGGAATCTCCAGCAGTCTCCCCTCTAAGCACTGAACCCATTGTGGGCCTCGATCCCACAATCCTGAGATCATGACCTGTGCTGAAACCAAAAGTTAGATGCTTAACCGACTGAGCCAGCCAGGTGCCCCTGTATTTGTATTTTAAACATTCTGAGAAACTTTTTAATTAAACTAATCCGTTCAACTTTATTTAACTCAGCATTTCCTATATTTGTATTATGATGAAAATAATTTTTCTTGCTTATAAACATTATTTGGAGAGTTCCATGGAAGGTATTTAAATAAAGTTTATTCTACTTCAAGCCTTATGCTTATGCACACTTCCCATTTCTTTATGACATCTATATATCATTAGATTTAATATTCCTCTGTATTTTAAGACAAAACCTAATAAGATATCCTTACAGCTCATTGATAGATTTTTGTTTTTCCTGTCCAGGCACTTACACCTAGTTCAATCAGTTATGTCTTGAGTAATGAGACCACATGTGATAAATGGCACAATGGGACATACATGACCACACATGGTAACCAATGTATAAGACACTTTTTCCAGGAAGGAGCTTCACAAGAGCTGTAGAGCACTCACTCAGGGGATTATTCACTCCTTTTCAGTATATACTCTGATGTTCCCAATGAATCTGAGGCCTCAGTCCCCCATGATGCACTCCTATAAATAGAAAGTCAGATTAGGAGAATAAATTGAATGAACTGTCACAAACATTTCTCAATAAAATAAGGGGGAAAGTGTAACTGTAGCCTGAATAAGAATTACATGTAGATTTACTAAGCTTTGGGGTCCTCTTGGTTGAAATGCATTTCCAAAGGAAAAAAAAATCAATATTAAACTACATTTGATATATTTCTTTGCTAAAAGCCACAACTTCCAGTATTCTAGAGAGGAATGATTTATAACTATTACATCCAACAAAATGTTCTTTTTGGCCCTGAAATCTGATAATTTGGTTTTACATGGTGGCTGTGCTTCCAGAAATAAAACTCCTGTCCATCACCATTATTATTATCAAGGATAGGCTGAGAAGTGCTGTAGAAAGCATAGCACATTTTCCCTGCTTTACTCATGTGTGATAATTGCAGAGTTTTGGAAATGTATTAGCTACAGAAAAAGAAGAATGAAGACCTTAAAGCTGTTTTAGGTAGAAATGAGCAAGGAACCTTGGTTTTCTATCTTGGGAGCACTTTTCTCGGTGTATTTTATAATATATTTCATCTTGGCCTTGCAGATGCATTTTTGAATATTTCAACCTGAAAACATTTCACTGCCTTGCAAATGTTTTATCAGCCTGCCTTCCTCTCCACGCTAGGACCTGATGCATATTGCAAGTGAAGGACAGAGAATGAGAATGTAGCCCTCATTTTCAATCCCTAATTCTTTTTTCTTTGGTTGTTTTTTGTTTTTGTTTTTTGGGTTTTATTTTCTCTGTGTGTGTGTGTGTGTGTGTGTGTGTGTGTGTGTGTGTATGTAGATCATGGTTGTGTGGTTGTATATGGATGTCTTAAGGCCAGAAGATACTCTTCATCCATTGTAATAAATGCATCACTTTCGTAGGGGATATTGATAACGGGAGAGGCTATGCATGGATAGGGATACAGGGTCTATGGAAATCTCTGTGCTTTCACTTTTTCTGGGAACCTAAACCTACTCTAAAAAATAAAATTCTATTTAAAAAAAGACACTCTTCGATGTCTTAATATGAGCAAATATCTTTCGGCTCTTGTACAAGAATTATTAAGAAACTAGAGGTGGTTACAGAATGAAGAAAGGGACAATTCTAATTATATTACTAATTATATTACTATTTAATGGCCTTGGTGGCCCACCTTATGGTGAGCTGCAGGTGCCTGGAAAGATATATAATGATTTTATATCAGAAGTGGGATTCCTTCTATACTTCTTCCCAGTAGCGGGAATGCGTTTTCAGCTCATATTGCAATTAAGTTACTCCTTTCCAACAGAAGATCATAGTACCCACGTCCCTTCTGTTCAGCTATACAGCACTCATAAGTTGGGCACAAAAAAAAGCAGAAATTAACCCCACAGAGCATGGAGAGTTCAGCTAAAGAGAGAAAAAGGTACTAAGAAAACACCAAGGAGATACTTTTTCCTATTAAGTTATTGATGATAGGAATTCAACAGAGTATAATGAAGGGACCTAACATCTTTAAAAACATTGTTAATGAAGGGTTAATATTTGAATGAACCTCAAATAGGTCATGTAAACAAAGATTAAAAACTCTCTTCAAGAAGTAATAAATAATCTAATGTTAGAAAGTGTCATCCTAGCATAGGGTGATGTGAGCTAAGAAGAGTACAATAGATATGTATTGATGAAATAAATGGATAAATGATTTGAACAAGACCAAAGGTAATGTTAGTCTCTTAGTGACATTAATTTAAAGATTTGCACCAATTCCAAATAAAGAAGAATTAAACACTGACGTTCAGTTCATTTATTTATTGATGTTTAATTCATTCATACCATATTTTAGGTGATTGAACATCCATTATATATGGTTTTGGTTTGAGAGTATGCATTCAATCATCTTTGGTTATTTATATGGTTATGTTTATATGTATGTCTTTATTAGTCTCACATTACCGCGGAACACCTCCACTTATCGTTACAGAGAGATGATTCTATCTAAATGAAAGATGAATACTATTGCAGTCAAATGCTGAGGCCAGGTAGGCAAAATGAAGGTAAAGATATGTTACCAAAAAATCTACTTTTGTATTTTTATCTGTATTGCTCACACAGTACATGGTTTGATTTTAACATGTGTTGAGAAGTTGTCTGCCAACTCTTAATATTATGTCCCACTAACATGTTACTTAAAAGTCCCTTTCTTTGTCTTGAGGAGGAATACGACAGAAAGTTAGCAAACTATAGTCTGTTTTTGTAAAGAAAGTTTGAAGACAGCTGCACCCATTCATTTATATTTTATCTATGGCTGCTTTTAAGCTACAGTGGAGTTGAGTAGTTGCAACAGAGCCATTCAGCTTGCAAAGGATGATATTTACTGACACTTTACAGAAAAACTTGTTAATGCTTGGCATAGCACAAAGGAAATGCTCTTTGAGTCAGACAGACTCACAAGAAGTATGTGCTCCCAGTTAAGCTTCAGTTTTCTGCTGTTTTAGGATTCCCAACATAAAGCAACCTAAATTTCTCTTATTTAATAAGGTATTCTGTTTTTCCCATTGAACAGGACCTTATCTTGGCATTGTACACTAAGAATTTTCCACCAGCCCTGAAACCTAAGCCAACTCCTAGTATTTGTGGAGCCTCAGGCAAAGGAATAAATGGGGCTCATCTATAACACATTTAAAGTTATAAATCAAGTAAGAAGAATCATTAAATGAGTATGTTTTGTCCTTCTATTCTGATTAGCATACATTTATAATCAACTAGAAAGCCAAACTTGAACTTAGAATTTTCAGACTTTTAAGAGTTTCTATAGAAAACATGGCAGTATGAAGGGGATTCATTCTCAACCTCCATCCTGCAACTCCTCCATAACATTTTCTTTGCTTTTCATTTCTTCTTCCATTGCATAGGGTGGCATGCATGTGGACATTCTGCCCTCATGTCCAAGCTCAGCCTACAGCTCCTCACGGTGGCTCCCTTTGGCCCTCTCCTCTGAAGTCCTAGGTCCATACACATCAATGATACAGTCAGTCCTTAAGAAAACAGATCCAGCAAAGAGGGCTCATAAATTTTAGAAGAAGGCCTAGATCATTTTAGCAGAAAACTCCTAGGTCGTAGTTACCTAGAACTTGGTCGAGAAAACAAGCATGGGCTCAGGGGCACCTGGGTGGCTCAGTCAGTTGAGTGGCTGCCTTTGGCTCAGGTCATGATCTCAGGGTCATTGGGCTCCCTGCTCAGTGGAGAGCCCGCTTCTCTCTCTCCCTCTGCCCTTTCCCCCTGCTTGTGTGCACTCCTCTCTCTCTCTTTCTCTCTCTGTCAAATAAATAAAACCTTTAAAAAAAAAAGAAAAGAAAAAAAGAAGACAAGCATAGAATCAGAATATGTTCTTCTGTTGGCCCCACAGGCTCCTTACTCTGTGTAGAGTAGCATAATTAATGGAAAGCCCAAGTAGTTCCCTTTCAAAACCTTGCTCTCAAGACCAGCAGCATCAGCATCACCTAGGACATCCAAATGGGGATGATTTTGTCCTCTAGGGAATACTTGGAAATATCTGAAAGCATTTTGATTAATTGTAACCAGTCAGGGACAGTAGTGGGACCAGTGTCTGGAAGGCAGGAATGCTGCTAAACATCTTACATTGCACAGGTTGTGGCCCCCAAAGAAATTACGTGGTCCAAAATATTAATAGTATTGTGATGGGGAAATCCTCACCTAGGATTTTATTGGAAATGTAGAATCTCAGGCCCACCGAAGACCTACTGATCAGAATATGAATTCTAACCGTATCTCTGAGTATGTATATTCAAGTTTGGGAAGCACTGATCTAAATCATGGGGCAGAAGCAGAGGCTCGTCTTACTCTAGGAAGGGGTGGTGCTGGCTAGGACAGGTGGCTTATATGTGTTCCCATTGGATTTCCTGATATCAATGTTTGTTGTTATGATTTTCCCTCATTCCAACACTACTTTTTCACCTGTTGACTTATTCCTTTTATAACAGATTCAGAAAGTCAGATGTATCTTTCGTTTTCATTCTTTCATATATAGAGTCCTGCATACCAAGTTTAATCTATAGGAAGAATTTTGAAGGATATTTGAAAGGTTATACCAATAAAGCTCGTAATTCTTAATCAGTCATCACAGGCTTTATAACATTAAGATTATCCCAAACTGAACTCTCCTGGTTGCCTTGAATCATATCCTGAATTTTATGAAAGAGGGAAAAACATAGACAGACTACATCATAGCTTTTTTAGAGGATTTTATTATCTGAACAGGGCACAGGAAGGCTTCCGGTACTGAATGTCTGGCCTCTTCTAACATGACTCATTTACTGATGATACCAATTGCATTTTTCAGACCAGAAAACGCTGGGGAATGAATGAAATGAAATCTCATTTTTCAGTTGAGCCTGAGTACCTTAATTTATTGATAAAAAAACATGTTTGTGTTTAGCTTAATTCTCATTTTACCCGTGCATAGACAACCTAAGGAACTATTCCAGTTTGAAGGACAAAAGCGTTAGAGCTGTATGTACCTTGTGTACAAGGAGACTATTTCTAGAGGCAGGAAGGTAATGAGAGGGCCATAGACAACGTTTTCAAGGGGTCTAGTACATAACATTCTCTGGTTCCAAATATATTGCAAAGAAGGCAGTACCTGCATTTAGCATTTAACCTTCTTGTCTTCATGTGTACCCTGACTCCATGAAATGTACCCCACCCCTTAAGGAATACAGTCATTTGGCATTTTCTTCCTCTTCCTCATTTCTGATTTTATATTTACCCTAAGTAAAATTTCTACGCATATTCCTTGAAAATCCACAGTAATTACAAACACCATGCTAAATAAAGGCAGAAAACAAGCCAAAAAATAAACCAAAACAAAACAAAAAAGCCCTTCAGCACTTCCATGGCTGCATGAATGATGAGAGTTTCAAATCCCCCCCCCCTTTTTTTTTTTAACATTTACAAACACTCTTTTCCCATCCCTTTACTCTGGGAATTTTCAGTTTGATATGAAAAAAATTATCATTAATTTGCTTTGAATAAATATATGAATGAAAGCTTGAGGAATAATACAGAAGTTTCTGAGGTTTTAGTGGCTCATGAAACTGTCTAGTGTAGGAAGTTGTCTTTTTTACCTACTCATACAAGCTAATCCTTCTGGCACCGTCGATACTTCTTTTCTCAATATAACTTTATCAGCTGTTCATCAAGACATTTTTCAGGGACAATGTGCACTCCATTAACCTTTGGAAACACTTAGGACTTGTTTGTTTTCCAGCCATTCCCCATCCATGGAGCCATCTGTCTCGACTCTATCTCTAGCACAATCTTGACTTACATGAAGAATGATTTAGTGACTCATCCTTTGGTACAGTGGTGACAGACCAGTATCAGAGCTGCCCCATCAAGTGACTCTTGATGCTATGCCCGCCTTAGACCTTGCCCCAGGCCTGATCATTGAGCATTTTCTCATTTCCAAGGAGTTTGCTTGCATTTTTCTATCCTGTTTTAGCAGGAAGTCCTGGTTCCCAGTGACTATAACTAATTGCGTTCTTTCCTGAAAAATACTGTCTCTTCCCACTTGACTTAATGAGGTAGCTCAAAGCCCAAAATTGTCACTGCCTTTTCATGTTGGTATGTCATATACATTGTACCCTCTCACCCCCTCCCGTCCCCAGACTTCCAGTTTCTAGACAAGAATTTACTATAGGAAGTGAAATACTTTTATCACCCTAAAAGTGCATATTTTTGTAAAGTTCGTAAGGTAAAATGTACTTTTATTTCTAGTTTTTTTAAATTAAATCATTGATATATTTTGACATAGGTTGGGTATTAGAAATAGTCATTGAGGGAACATGAAAATTAAGCATATAGTTGAAAGAAAGACAAAATTCATATAGTAATTTTAATATGATTAAAAAATTTTGTAAAATGGCTTTTGTCCTTTTTCTAAGTAAACAGGAGATGGCATAAAACAGTCCCTCTGAATTGTGTTCATATTAAGAATCCTCAGTTTCCAAGATGACTCATACCTGAGAGCATATTGCTGTTTTTCATTCTGAGTGTGTTGCTGTTGTCTGTGTCATTCTTCTGTTTACATGTTTAAAGGAAGGGGGCAGGGCCCAAAGTGGTGTGTGGTTATCTTAACGCCCTGCTGAAACCTAAAATGCATTTACGTAATTGTAGAACATTGGGATCAATTATTTTGAGAGTTTCTCTCCCCTTACTTTAGGCTTAAAATTTTTAAATGTGGCCGTTAGAGAAGCTGACGATACAGAATTAAAACATATACATGAAACTCTAAAGAAATAAAATCTTAAAAATACACACGCAAATAAAAAAAAAAACCACACACACAGCCCATCTTGGGGCAGTATCTTTTTGAACAACATCCAGGGAACAACCGATTATCACAAGAAAAAACTGTTATCTGTGGGAGAGCAATCTAGGATTAAATTTTGCCAAATTCCTTTACCCGTATAATTCTGAGTTCAGGTCCGCTAATAAAGGGCGTGTACGTTAGGTTTGTAAAGCAGAAGACAGGTGAGCCATGGGAGCTGTAGAAGTGCACATATGAACAGACAGAGGAGGAATAGCAGCAGTCTCAAATTTGTATTTTAGAGGAAAAACCCGAGATACACTCCTTCAACAATGAGACACAATTGAAAGAAAAACCCCAGAATACTGGGGAAAAGTTATGTGTTGGGAAATTATTTTAAAAGACAATATTTGGGGGGAATTGATATTAGGATTCCAACATATACCTCTTAGGTCTGGCCATGGGAGAAAATAGAAGAAACAGAGTAGAAGCCTTTAAGGGAAAAAAAAATACTGTACTTAAAAAAAGGAGAGGAAAATTAAAATAAAAACTAATTAAACGGGCACCTGGGTGGCTCAGTTGGTTAAGCATCTGCCTTTGCCTTTGGTCATGATCCCAAAGTCCTGGGATCAAGCCCCACATCAGACTCCTAGCTCGGGTGGGAGTCTGCTTCTCCCTCTGCTCCTCCCGCCACTCATCCCCCCCTTAAATAAATAAATAAAATCTTTAAAAAATTTTAAAAACTAATTAAAGTGTTTTAGGACAAATACATAAATAAGAAATCTTTTTGTATTTCTGTGATGAAAAAAATACCAAAAATTTCCAAAGGTGGGAAAAAAGTTTTCTAGAAACATACCCCAAAATCATTTTGGCTTTGTTTCTTTTTTCTTTCTTCCTTTTTTCTTATTCTTTTTTTTTCAGAATCCAATCAAAGTAAGGTAGAATTTGAGTGGGGCTACTATGTACAAGATCTTTATATCCAACAAAGTTATTAATCATGTTGGAAAAGAATAAAAACAAATTTTTCCTATATGGAGTCTCAGAAAATATTTCACCCAGGTATGCTTCATGAATGGTTCATCTAGGTATCTTAAAGAGAAAACTTGAGGATATTGAAAATTAATTAAAAATAGAACTCAAGTAAAAAAAAAATTAGAACTCAAGTAAGAGAAATGAAATGAATAGAAGAATAAGTTTTATTCCTTCATTCATTCATCAAGGATGGTGGTAAGGTGTTTTTTTTTTTTTTAAATTATGGTTACAGAATTAAATAAGGAAGGTCTCTGAAAATATCTATATTGTCAACAACAGAGACAACAAAGTAGCTAGGGTCTTGGAATCTGAGGTGAAAGGAAGAGAAGGGACTGGATGTGGCAGGGTCAGCAGAGTGCTGGGTACATAGCGGTGGCTAAACAAATCCTGCCGATCTTGTGTTTTTCATATTGTTGCTATTTTATCGAAAAGCAGTGCAAACGAGATACTGTGTGTGGTTAATATTGTCAGTGCCCACATTCATCTCCTGCCAATTGCTAGCTGCTCCTATCTGTCTTCCTTTGCATGGTGACTCTCTCATGCTGTTAAAATGTGCTCTGGTGCTCATGGTGCAGATGGGAATTTCCAGTGAAGTTCCAGTTGATTCAAGGCACCAGGAGTAGCTTCAACAGTGGTAAGCAGGCGTTTGTGTATAAATACTGTAATTGCTTCCCCGTGTCATCGGGATAACATCGAGGCATGCCATTTACCCTGGCTCCCCGGTCTTCCCCGTGGGCTTAAACTACAGTTACCTACAGAGGTAACTGACTTAATAAAGCACCGGTTACTGGCTACCAGTAACTGTCTCTCCTCTCACACATCTCCATTCCACTACTGATACTCCCCTGATCACCTCCACAAATAAGCCACTTGCACTAAGATCCTGGCCTCATGTCTGCTCCTGGGGAAAATACAAACTAAGACACCACAGGTCATTGAACAAATTCTCAAGCAATACACTACTAAACAAATCTGGCAAGGGTGAAGTAAAATGAACAGTCACATACATTTATGGTGCCAGGGTAAATTGATGTAAACCATTGAGAGCTTAACTTGACTACATGTATATCAAAGGCCATAAATGCTCACACTGTGGTCCTTTTAGTACCACTGTGGGAAAACCAACAGAAGGAATAATGATATGACACACAGGGGGAAAAAAATATCATGCCTAATAATATTCATGAACTACAGTAGTTTTAGTACTAAAATATTGGAAAATGTTTCCAAATTCAACAAACCATTGGTAAATATCAGAACAACTATCAAATTAAAGATTTTCATTGTTTAAGAATTAAACTGTGAATTTTATCTTAAAGCAAGAAAGTTACCTGTGATAAAGCATTAATTGAAAATCAAGATATAAAAATCTATCATAAAGTTATGTTTATTTACATTACCCAGAAATCCTACTACAGTTCCAAGAAAAATAACACTGAGACAACTATTTTATACCTGCCTCTTTTTCCTTTAAACCTGGCCTATGTATTTTTATTTCACTGAGAAAAGGAAGATCATAGGAGTCACATGAATCAATATATTTACTTAAAATGGTACCCATATACCCTGTCCTGTTATAACGGGGATACAGCCTTCACTGTAGCTAGAACCAGAACTTCCTTTGGTATATTGCATTCTCTCACTACTTTAACCTACGCAAGGATTTTGCTGTATTAGCTTCTTCTGCTCTTTGTCTTTTTCTCTTTTTTTGATAAGTGTTTTCACCTTTTCTACTGGATAATATATGTCATCCTACACTCATCTCTATTAAAAAATAAGTAACAAAACTCTCTTCTCTTTTAAAGTCCTGTTTCCTAACACCTACTGAAAGAGCTGTCTATAGTTGCAATCTCTTTTTCTTCACCTAATTCCACTCAATTTAGATTTTTCTGCCCTGTCATTCCATTGAAATTGATCTCATCAAAGTCACCAAATGACCAGCTTTCTAAATAAAAATGTCAAATATCTGTCCTTATCACTCTTGAACTTACACAGTTTCTAACCCAATTGACAACTTCCTTTTAAACCAGAATTATTACTTTGGCACGGAAAATATCCTAATTTCGTTTTATTTACTACTCTTCTAATGACTCTTCTTTATTCTCCTCCCCTGGCTTCTCCCCCTTCCTGAGTTCTCCAAATGTTCATTTGCCTGAGGGCACAGTTTGCATCAGCCATTTTTATTTTTTTTTTACTACCTCTACTCTATTCTAGATGATTCAGACCCATGGTTGAAAATATAGTTTAAACTGTTGATTTCCCAAAATGTATTTCTGAGTTTCCAGACTCATCTCTAGCTACTAACTTGATGTCTCTGTTTGAATACCTAATGCGTGTCTCAAGCACTCCATGGCTGGAATACAATACCCCACCTCCTTTAATATTCCTCAGTCTGCAATAGCTCTTTATGGCATCATTCATCCAATCAGAAAGGCCAAAGACTTAAAAGTTATTCCTTTTTCCCTCTTTTTCCTAGTCTTCATGTCCAAATGGAGTGTCTACCTCCAAAATTTATTGTGAATTCAACCATCTCACTAAACATCCACCACTGTTACTGTAGTCCTGGTTCGTGCCTGGGCAACCGTAATAAACATTGAATCAACTTCTCGCTGAAGTTCTCTCCCCTTTGTGGTCCATATAAAACAGATAGAGTAATATCTTTAAGCACGGAAGCCAGATTATAACACACAATTTCACTTAGGATTTTTTTGACTCTTTTTAATGACTGCAAACCCTACCTAACCTGGCTGCAACTTATCTTCCTCACCTTATCTGTCATCACTTTGTCATTCTTTAAAGGTTATATTCACTGACCAATTTGTGTTATTAAACAAGCTCGGCTTCTCTCTGTCTTAGAGCTAGGAGACTCGCTATTCTCACTGCTTGTACTCTTCACCACAGATATTTCATATGGCTGGTTCTGTCCTAACATTCAGATCTCTGCTCAAACATCATCTCTCTAGAGAATTTTACAGACCATTCTCTCTGAATTCGCAACCCCACAAACGACCTGTTACATAATTGTCTATCTCATGTTGGGGAAATGTAATTAAAAACAAAATATCTTCCTAACCCAGAAAACCTCTCCACAACAGTAGAAGAGAAAAAACACAATTTTATTGTTAAAGAAGCATTAAACCAGAATCTGATGCATATCACCAACAGATTTTAAAGACAGGAAGAAACTTCATCCTTCTATATGTTCAAGCAGATACAACCCATCGCATTGTGTTTTTAAGATAAACAATAACTAGTTTTCAAATAAAAGCAGTTGACAGCGCTATTTGTTATACAGGGTTCATCTTAAATTCACTTGGTAATTGGGATGATCACTGTCTGTGTTATGCCATTGGCTTTATCCAAAGGAAAAACAAACCTCTCTTATTTTATGACAAGAGATACTTTGCAGCTTGAAACATGGTGCCCACTGAAGGCTTCGACCATCCCACAGAAACCAGGAGATAGGGACACTATATTTTTTGATGATTGCATTTCAAAAAATGGTTCCCAGGTCCTTGAGAAAGACACCCCTGGGTCTTAAAGCTGTCAAGAGCCTTATTTAGCTTTTAAAAAGATTTGCATATATTTCAAAAAGATAGAAAATTACTTAAAATTATCAGTTTCTAAGGTAAATTACCAACTTTCTAATGTACAAAAAAAAAAAGAAGTGGGGCGATATCTCTTATTTTCAACTAGGGGAATTAATTTTAATTCATATACACCCTATACTCATTATCATTATATTTGCACAACACAGATCAGCAAGTTAAAATTTATTTATAGACATGTCTTTTGGGGGTATTTTCTTTCTTTTCGAATTCAGCTTTCATGAAAACAAAGTTTTTCTTTCACGTTTATAATTGTATTCTGACTGCCTATAATAGTGTCTGGACCATAATATGTACAGAAGTATTTATAGAGCTAACAAATAGCATTATCATTTCATAATATTTATTATTTAATAATAGTATTATATAATATTAAGCAAGAAAAATACTATGCACAAAAAATAGACTGGAAAAAATACAGAAAAATGTTTTTATTTTTGAGAACTACCTATGAAATTATTTTTAAAGTGTATTTTATAGATCATGTTCTCTTTTTAATAGACTTTACTTTTTAGAGCAGTTGTAGGTTTACGACAAAACTGAGTGGAAAATACAGTGCTTCCATATGTTTCCTTCCTTATCCCACCATTCCCCCCGCCCCGTCCCCCATAGCCTCTCCCACTATCAGTATCCTGAACCAGAGAACTGATTGTTCATACTGATGAATCTACATTGACACACCATTCTCACCCATTTCATAGTTTCCAGTAAGGTTCTTTTTGCCTTTGATATACATACTATGGGTTTTGACAGATGTATAATGACATGTAGCCATTATAAACATAAACATAAAGAGTATTTTCACTGCCCTAAAAGTCCTCCGTGTTCCAGCTATTTATCCCTCTACTTACATTAATCCCTGGCAACCACCGATCTTTTTAGTGTCTTCATGGTTTTTCTTTCCTGGAGTGTCATAGAGTTGCAATCTTAAAGTACGTAGCCTTCTCAGATTGGCTTCTTTTACTCAGCAACATGTATTTAAGTTTCTTCACGTCTTTTCAGGGCTTGAAAGCTCATTTCTTTTGTAGTGCTGAATAGTATTCCATTGTCTGATGTACTACAGTTTATTTATCCTTTCACCTACTGAAGGACATCTTGGTTATTTCCAAGTTTGGGCCATTAAGAATAAAGCTGCTATAAACATCTGTGTAAATTTTTGTTCTTGGGCATATATTTTCAACTCATTTGGATAAATACCAAGGAGTGTGATTGCTGAATCATAGGATAGTTTTGTTAGAAACTGCCAAACTATGTTCCAACGTGGCTATACCATTTTGCAGTCCCACCATCCATGAGTTCATGTTGTCCCACATCCTTGTCAGCATTTGGCATTGTCAGTGTTTTGGATTTTGGCCATTCTGATAGGTATGTAGTGGAGAGTCCAGTGTTTCTTAAAATGAATCTGAACTTTTATTTTATATGGAAAAAAATTAACTTAGTAATTGGATCATTGACTTGGAAGAGGTAAAGACAGTAATTGAATCCAAATCCTCTATGAAGGACCCATTGATTCAACTTTTCTTAACATATCTGTTGATATTTCTTTTAGTTTTAAATTTTTGCCATCTGTTTTGAGATGGTTTCAACTTTGAGGATAACTGGCTAGAGGTATGAGTTGAGCATTGTTTGGCAAGAGTTTTGTTCATGTCTGTATCTTTAGAGTCATAGAATTATGGTATTCTATCCTGAGACTCGGTTCGAATAGTTCATATTTAAAACTTCCTAATCTATGCATTCTGTTGACCCAATACAATTTTAAAAGGTGTTTTCAGAAATTTGGCACTATATTATATTTCTGAAAAATCTGATTTTATCTCTCTTAAGAGCCTCACAAATTGTTTTTGTAATCGTTTTGAAGGGAAATAGCAGGAAGTATGAACTGATACCTCTGAGTATTTATTGAATAAATATAAAAGATTCTAAAATCAGAAAAAATTTCAAATCCATGGCATTTATCCTATCTGTCTTACTTCTGGATGTTTTGTGTCTCTCCCTCCTTTCATTGTGTACCACAGGATATGAGCATTTAGTTTTCATTTACTAAAGTCCACAAACTTCATTTTAACCTATACTACGTATAGTAGTAGCAAATATTATATTTATCAAGTCTTAATGGTAAACTCACATAGAGCAAACTATGCAGAAATTAAACTGCTTGCCCAAAGTGGACATTTTTCTCTTCCATCTGTTAATCCAATACATTCTTTCAGAGATTACTCTTAGTACCACGTACTTTTTTTATGGCTCCAATAAGGATCTAAAATGCTCTTTCATATATATAAGCTACACAATCTGGGCTCTTAAAAAGCAAGATATGTTTTATGGTCATAGAAAATTTTAAATGGTTAAAATTTTCTGGTAGTGATATAGATGTCATGAAAAATATATACATTTCAGAGTAATTAAAACCAGTATCAGACAGCTGTTGTTTAGGAACTCCTTGAAGAGATTTTTATGGTAAGGGAAACGTTAGATGAGATGACCAAAAATGCCCTTTCAAAATTTAAATTGTAGAATTCTATCATTTTTAAGACCAGGATCCTGGAGTTATGCCACAGAATGAGGGAATTATTTATTTGAGTTAAGTTGGAGTCCATTATCAAAAAGAATGGTTGTGTCTGTGAGAAACAAAAATTCAACTGTAGTGTGTTGAATTGTGCGTCTCCAAAAAGACATGTCATCTCCAAGTCCTAATCCTTGGTTCCTGTGAATGTGACCTTACAAGGTCTTTGTAGATTTAAGTAAGGGATCTTGAGACAAGCTCATTCAGGATTTAGGGCAGGCCCTAAATCCAATGACTGTTGTCCTTGTAATAGAGAGGAAAGAGATTTGACACTTGGAGGTACACAGAAGGAAAGCTGTGAAAAAAACTGAGATAGTGATTGGAGGGATGTGTCTATATAACAATGAATGCCAAGAATTGCCAGGAGCCACCAGGAGCTGGGAAATAGGCATGGGAAATATCCTCCCTTAGAGCCTCCAGAAGGAACGAGCCACATCAACACATTGATTTCAGACTTCTGACCTCCAGAACTGTGAAGGAATACATTCATGCAGTTTAATTCACCAAGTTGGTTATAATTTGTTACCAAAGGTTGTAATTTGTTGACTTTATCAAATCGACTTTGAAAATATGGAAACGTATTAGCTCACACAAATAGAGAAATGACTGTCTTTGGAACTGAGTGCTCTAATTCTATCTCTCTGTAATTCTTTGGGCTTTGCATCTTCCTTCAGTGTTTCGTCTTTAGTCCAACTGTGAAATGGTTGCAACAGTTGCTAAACTCATATGCGATTGATAACTTCCCATGAAAATGAGGAAGAGAGAGGTAAGAAACTTACTTCAGATTGCTTTCAAATTCCAGGAATAACTTATTCAAAAGACTTAGAAATACGTCACCCAAAATTTATTTGCCCGAGTTAGGTCATGTACTTTTTTTTTTTTAATCAATAAACATGACATTATCTTTCGACTGTTCATGCCCTCTCAAGGAGATGGAGCTGAATTCAGATTCACTCTCACCACAAGGACTTGCATAAGAAAGGTTAGATACCTAAACAAAATGGATTTCTGTGAGAAAGGAGGAAGGGATCACAGATGTTGGGCAAATAATTTTAACTACAAGATAACATGAGCAATATAATCTTCCTACCTCATAGACACACTCATTAAGCAGCTTGCCTTTCTAATAAATATCAAGTGGCTTTGACTTCCCTGTAAACTTTTAAAGCTGCGTTTCTTCCTGACATCTGGAGTTTTAAAAATTTTGCTTCTATAATGACATTTCTATTCAAGTTTGGCGATACTGCCACAGGGGGGAGGAAAAAGGTAGAAAATAGTATTGGCTTCCTGGATTAGAAGGAGGATATATTATCTGTCAAGACACATTCAGAAGCATAATGCCTCTAAACCTTATGCCTTTCTGTCTCCTACCCTCTTAAAATCCCATCTTTTCCTGAACGATCAATAGTCAGGATGACATGGTCTAACCTATATGGAATAAATAAACTGACTCTCCTACTGCTGTTAAGTTGAATGTATCATACTTTTGGTAGATTAAACATTTTCAAACAAGTAGAGGGTTGGCTCAGGCAAAGAGAACTATTTGATAATGAGAAATTCTATGAACAAAGCACTACGCTAGACATATTAATGTTCAATACATTCCTCTGGGGATTTATTCCAGTGGAATTGAGGAACCAACGACTATTAATGCTTCCAGTGTTACATTGCTAGTGAACTGCCCAGATTGACTTTGAACCTTGGTTTAATTCCTAAACCCACGCTCTCTCCAAAAGAAACTGTAACCAAAATTATTATTGCAAAGGAGTCACTGATAAATTATGTTTGTATCGTTCTTTACTGGTAGACAAAGAATTGTACTTAATACTCAGACAACTTTATGTAAAACAAGCTATTTTACTTCAAGTTCCCCTGAGGCAAAACTCAAAGCCAGCGTTTGTATTCAAGTGATTCAGTAGGAAGAACCCCCAAGATAAACTAGTGAAAAGAGAAGCAGGACAAGGAAGGGTAGGAAGCCAAACAAGTCTATGATTTGTGGCAAAGCACAGCAGAAGGCCATTTCTGCTGATTTCACTGGAAAATTCTGGAGTGCGAGATTTGCTTCAGGAGTCACCAAGTCCTGAGGCCAGAGACCTAAGTCTCACGCCCTAACCAGCCGATCTTTGTATTGTTGGCTAAAGTCTGCACCAAAAGGATTTAAACTCTGTGCTTGCAGGGAAAAGTGACTCTAGTCGTCTGTGGGCCACACACGGGAAAAGAGTCTCAGAAGTAAACCATTAAGAAGAACTCAGGGAAGGGCTTACAGAAATATAAGAGGGACTCAAGGGATCTGGATATACTACCTCTGTTGTCTGTTACCTCGGTCTTGTAAAAAGGAATGATGTATGCATAGAATAACCAAATTTGGAACCATCCAAAAAAATCTGATTTAAAATAAACACTACAGGTGTGTTGATTCTTAAATTATTGAATACCTCATAGGTATACCCATTCTAGATTGATAATCTGTTGGTAAAGAGAAGCAAACTCAATGTTTCTTCTGTTAGCGAAAGGATAAGAGGTATATTCATTTGGGTGAGGAATAATGTCCTGAGTGTCATTAAAATTGGATTGATTAAAAATTGTTTCTTTACCTGCCAGGGTCTAGTTGGAGAATTGTAGTTGAGGGGTAATTAACAAGATAAATGGACTGGGGTCCTTGTTCATGATATACAGTTGCTTTAGTTTATATCCTGTAGAATTGTCTGGGTTGTTGAAAATTGATAATGGGAATTCATATAGCCCTCTAAATTCATGATTTGGCTTTCAAGTCATTCTGGAAGTAATGTCCCATGATGTGCTGTTGTAAACATCAGCTGGTATACAAGGATTGATGCCACACATTTACTTGGAGTTTTTTTTAGCCATGTATTATTAGCTTCAAATTGAAAAAGAAAACCACATAAAGTTCCTTAATAAATGTAGTGTGAGCTTGATTGAAACATATTGCTAATATTATTAAGTGCCCCAGAGAGTAACTGAAATATCATATTGTTGGTATTCACACTTCCATTTTTGTTGCACAGGGCTTATAAAACACTTACAAACGCATTACTGTATGCAAAACATAATGCTCTTTCTGGAACTCTGGTTTTTATGGACTTTTATGGCTGAACAATTGATATTTACCTATTGAGATTGGCTTAGAAGACCCTAAAGCAGCCCAGCAGAAGATAAACTATGACTATTTGCCTATAATATGAGAACAGCAAAATAGCTAAAGGCCTCTTTAAATATTCCTGGTATTAAACCAGCATGGCTGTTTAAAAGTTCAACATTTCACTGTCATACTCAGCAGCCCCGTTTCTCCTCCAGATCTCATTGGTAAAAAGGGCCCTGAGAGATCTTCTGAAGGGATTATATCTTCTCTTGTGACCAAATACAATGAAACTACCTGCTCTTCTTATCCGAGACTGTCTTCATGAGTGTTACAAGCACTACCTGCACTCAGAGGTGCTAATTGGGGTTCAGGAGTTTCAGATGGACTGACATGGACCCAGGATAAAGCAGGTTTTTCAACAGGGATGAAACTAAAGATGTTTCTCCCTGTGACTCTGTAAGAAAAAAGACTTATTTTTTCCCCCTAAGTCACTGTAATGCAAAATGCTTTATCCTAAAAGGTTAAGCTCTCTGGTCCAAAAAAAAAAAAAAAAAAAAAAATGGAATCACTCTATTTGAACACCTAAGAGAAGAAATGTCAGAAATTCAGCAGCTAGAGACAGAGTAAAAGACAATTCTTTTCCTGGCAGAGAAAAATAACGTGTGGTCAGAAAATAAAACTGACCTCAGAAAGATGCATTTAGGAGCAATTAAGTGTTACTAATAAGTAAGTAAGACATTTACAAAGCCCAAGGTAGTTGGGATGTCCTTAGGGACCAGGTGGCATAAAACCTGTGTGAAGGGACCGACTTCACGTCGGCAGAAGAGGTAGGAAGGCATTTTTGGAAGCTGCAGTGATGTTCAGAAAGGTGAGGTGGGAAGATTGGCTTCTGGGAAGCTATGAATATTCAGGCTTGGTGGAAGGAACAGAGCAGTCATCAGGACACAGTGCTGAAAACAAGGCCGTGAAGGCAAGCGGGTGGGATCTTTGAGGGCCTGGGGCCATGTTAAAGATTTTATGCCGTAGGCAGTGGGAACCCATTAAATATGTCTGAGTGAAGGAGTGACAATTGTAGGCTTTTGCTCCACTTCAAGCCAGAACAGAGACTATCAATTACCACAGATTCTATTCTCTCTCTTAGCCAAATGGAGGCTTGATGGGAGAATCCCTCTTGTGGGCAGAGAGTGGGAGGAGAGAGGAATAGAAGGTTTTCTGAGTAGTCAGAGCTCCCAAAGGTTGCACAGCTTGTGCTCTTCCGTACATAAAAGGGACTAATTAGTCCCAGTGGGTGTTACATCATAACATGCACTTTATGACTGGGTCTGCACAATGCCAGGCAACCGGTGAGCGTTGTTTTATTGTTCGAACTGCTCATTTTAGTTCAGTGCAAACTAAGCCTGGGGCTAATGATTCTAATGCAGCTGAGGGCATTTTTATGGTGGAATTTTCCATGTTAACTTTCAGAATTATGTAAAACGAGGGGTTTTCATTTAATGTCTTCACGTTTTATGCACACAGAGCTACAACTGTATTGGCAAGAACCTTCTTTTATATGAGTGACAAGGCAAAAATGAATGGGCCATAAAACCCACAACATTAACCTGGTTTTCAGAACCTAGAATGATGTGTCTAGGTCAATGACATGCGTTCAAACAACTGGAAATGCTATGCGAGGAATGTAAACCAATATTCTGTAGTGGGGGGTCAGATGGACTTTGAGGACAGAAGATCTAGGTTTATTTTCCTTTCTCAGTACTCTTCAGCTGTGGGACCTATGCTGTTACTTCTATGAGCTTTGCTTTCTAGATATTTTTCAGTAGAGAATTGATTAGATATTTTCAAGTGATTTCATATAAAATAATGCAATCACTAATGGTATTTCCCAATATAGAATCAGGGAACTTTCTTTCTTTCTTTCTTTCTTTCTTTCTTTCTTTCTTTCTTTCTTTCTTTCTTTCTTTCAAGATTTTATTTATTTGAGCGAGAGAGAGAGCACGCCCAAGAACAGGGTGAGGGGCAGAGGGAGAAGCAGACTCCCCCCCTGAGCAGGGAGCCCGATGTGGGGCTCGATGTGGGGCTCAATCTGGGGACTCGAGGATCACGACCTGAGCTGAAGGCAGACACTTAACTGACTGAGCCACCCTGGTGCTCTCATGGAACTTATTTTCTACAGCACAGAGTGGAGTGAAACTTGCTCACAATGCCACATGCATATGCCTGTATATAAAGTTACAGTGCCATGCTTTTATTTTTTTTTTTATGCTTTTACACTGAAGTATAAATTATTCCTATTTTCTTTTAATGAGGTTTTGGAAAATTTCTCTTTCTCATTTGTAATTTTACGTGATTCTTTTATTGCCCAAGACTTGTGTGCCTTTAATGTAAAACACAGCTTTTAAACAAAAATACAAAAAAAAAAAAAAAAGAATGTTTTCATCAGTCTATTGTATTACACTTACTGGAGCACCAATGATACAGGATTATCATTGAAGATGCACAAAGTTACTAATTGTATCCAGCACTTTCAACTTTGCTGCCTTCCAGGCTGGGAGCCAGAACTCTGGAAGGTTTGAATCTCCAAAACAGAAGCAGTTTGTGGAAAATGTATATTGCATTAGGCACATTATCATCACAGCAAGCAGGTATTATTCAAATTACAGTATGATGAGAGAATTAGACTCAGAGCCACAAGGAGGCCTGAACAAAATATGCAATTTTTAAGTGGTGGGGACAGGATGGACCCTAGGCCAATTTGATTTCAAAACCCATGCTTCCTCAACAACACAATATTGCTTTACTGTTGCTCAGTTTAGAATCAAACAAGAAAAAGTAAGAAGCAATGGCTCTAGAATATGCTTTCCTTAGGTGATCATATAGGTATAATTCTGAGGAGTGATTTTTGTTTGTTGCTTCAAAATACCACTGTCTCTGAAAGTCATCAGTATATCTTTTTTTTTTTTCTTTTAGGCAGGAACAGGTGTTTAGTCAGGGAAAAGTGTAGAGCTGACAAGGGGTTTCTTTACAGTTGAAGTTAGACACTTGCAAAATGAAGGAGATAGCCACTAAATGCTATGTAGGTCCCATCACATCAGTGTTTGAAAGCAGAGGTGAAAACTAGATCGGCTTAACTCTACTAGGGATCCATTCAGAGTTTAAATAAGCTGAGAACCCAACACGTAGGTAAACATACTGAGATAATAAAGAAGAGCACATAAAAATCCCTGCATATGCATGATGACCTGGCCCCTTTGGGATTGCATCGACCCCATGGGTGAGATCCTCAAAGAGCCTCCTGTGCTCATACTGTGCACCAGTAACTTAAACTGCACGGAGCCTTCTGCTCTCAGACTTTGCGCACTTTCTGTATCTAATTCTCACAGAAACCCTGGGTACTAATTTTAGTGGTTCTAATTTTAAAGATGAAGTTACAGAGGCTTCTGGAAGTTAAATAATCATTCCAGTGTTTTCACATACTCTAACTCTGAAGCTAATATTCTTTCCAGTGAACTCTGTGTCCTCACCCCATCGGATCTGATCTGCTTATGATGGGTGGAGGCAGTGCGTGAGAGCTATCGCTCTTGAATGTGATTCTGTGCCAATACCTAAACGAGTAGGGGCTCTCAGCTTTTAGTCTGACAAAAGTAAACTTTTTTTAAAATTTGCTTTTGCTATGTTTTGTTTGATTTTTGTGTTTTGGCTGGTATAAATGAAAGTTTGACAGACCGCCGGATACCACGCTGTACCACCTTGGTTTGGAGTCATTTTTCTTTTCTGTCTTTCTTTCTTTTTTGGGAGGGGGGTGGCGAGGGGAGTCATTTTTCTTTCTTTTTCTTTTTTTTTTAAAGATTTTATTTATTTATTTGACAGAGAGATAGAGACAGCCAGCGAGAGAGGGAACACAGGCAGGGGGAATGGGAGAGGAAGAAGCAGGCTCCCAGCAGAGGAACCCAATGTGGGGCTCGATCCCAGGACCCTGGGATCACGCCCTGAGCCGAAGGCAGACGCTTAATGACTGAGCCACCCAGGTGCCCCGGGAGTCATTTTTCTTAATGAACATCAACAAAAGGAACTTAATGCTTTGAGTCATCACATAATATGATACCAAGTCAGTTCTTCATTACATTTATACTTTTTCAAACTATGGATATCAAAGCATGGATCATAGGTCTGTAGTGAAGATTCTATAGGGATCCATGAGGTAAAATCTTACATTTTAAAGAGGATTTAATATTATGGCTCTATCAAGCATTTTATTCCTAGTATATGTTAATTTTGTTTTTTTAACTTGAAAAGGTGAGGGAGGAAGAAAGGTGTGTTTGAGAGAGAGAAAAGTCTTTTCTGTTAGCCTTCCAACTGCAGGAGCACTGTTAATTGGTAATGGTGGCATTGGGAGAGGTGGTAGTTAGACTGGTAATACAAGTGGGAAAAGATGAGGGCCCTAGAACCTCTGTTCCTCATAAGCTATGATAAAAAAACTATCTAAGAATTTGCCCCCAATACATGAACTAATGATTTTAATTAGTAATACATAGAGAGGATTCCCTAGGATAAGAACACTGCTGTAAACCACATGCAAAGTTAAATAAGTCTAGCTGCAATAATGTCAACAAATAAACAAAAAACAGCAACAGCAGCAATAGCAAACGTTTAAAAACAGCAACAACAACAACATGGCTTTCTTGAATGGAAATTAATAGAGGAGCAATAAAAAGAGATCAGAAATCTATGGACATGCTCCAAGACAATTGTTCCTATGTTTCTTAATGTGTATTTTTAGGTTCAATTTAGCTCACAGCTAAGACTGAAAAATTATGGACTTTTCCAATGCTTAACTATATTACCATTTTCTGATCCTGGCCCTGGATGTTTCTGGATATGTTGCTGATTAAGAACCAGCCAAATACTGTGAGGCTCACTGGGTTTGCCATTTACTTCTAAATGTATCCGGTTTCTAGTAATGTTGCTTTTCAGAGGTAAATGGCTCTTCCATCAAAGAACACATTTGCATACCTTTCAAATCTCATCACCCTAAAGTAATCATCACTTGATCATAAAATACCTTTCCAAGCGCTGAATGACATTGAATAGCTTGTCATACAAAATGTATGGGAAATAAGCAAAGGTACACTGTATGTCTAAAAGACTCCCTTTGAAGAGAGTATTTTGGCTTCTGGTAGATTTCTCTACAATCTGTCCTTTAAAGTATTGGCAGCTTCTGGCTGATACAATTTAAATATTCTATAGCTAAATCTCTTTGTTCATGCACTCATTTATTTGCATGCATGATACCACTCTCCAAAAATGCTCCAAATATGATACAAGGATTTAACACAATGCTGTTTCAAGGCTAGAGTTTCCTTTGATTTTGTATTTGTCCAAGGTTAAAGAAAAGTTTGCAATTTTGGACATATCTAGAATGTGTAAGTACTTGTCTATCAAGAGAAAATAAATAAATAGATGAATG
Source organism: Ursus maritimus (assembly GCF_017311325.1). Lineage (NCBI taxonomy): Eukaryota > Metazoa > Chordata > Mammalia > Carnivora > Ursidae > Ursus > Ursus maritimus. Next base: position 23,817,330 of record NW_024424786.1, read on the forward strand.
AAAGAATGAATGTTTAAAAGACCTCACAGATCTTAAGGAAGTAAGAGCAAAGTAATACCAGTCTGATGGTAAGATGAAAGCACCTTATTCTGGTGTTATAAAAATTTGTAGGGACTAGTGTGAGACCAATTAAGGTTTGAATTCTGTATATTTTGCTTCTAATAAATAATAAATTCTGTATATTTATTTAAATAAATAATAAATAGCTCTCTCATTTTGAATAATATATTGAATAGTTTTAGTTTGTTTTCTGATATGTAGCATAGGGATTATAGTAGCTTTTTCTCAGTCTTTAAATATGTTATACATTATATGGCACAGCGAAGATACTTAATCCAGGTTAGTTTGTTATCCTTATAAATTAATGGCTAGAAAAAGTGAAGAATTTTTTTTAATGTATTAGAATAAAAAGCATAATTATGTGATACTGAATTGCATAATATGCTCTTATTGGATAGCATCTCTCAATCTATTTATTAATTAGATTTGTTCTCTCAGTTATAGTTTTGTATGTTTTTTATTTCTGAAGGAAATTCCTTTTTGGCATGACATTGACTAAAATATTGTTTGTGTTCAAGTAACTTTCTGGAGGTATAACAGAACTTGGTAGATGTTTTGCCATAGCTGTTTACTTTTCTTCCTAAGCACAGAGATAAATTACGTTTTCCAACCACCCCTGTGGTTTTTGTTTAGCAAGAGAGAATGTGCACAGCCAGCACTACCCCCAGATCTCTTGCATGTGATTTTCTCTG